>NC_134160.1:3070370-3377407 GCF_033958435.1 Carettochelys insculpta
GACAGCCCATAGAGACACAGTGGATATACATGACACATGGGAGAGGGACGAGACTATTACCCAGCTGCATAGACTGCAGTTAGTAATATCTCCTTGGACAGGAAGTACTATAAATCTCTGGCATGAACATACAAAGTCTCAGGAAGGGCAGTGATGTAAACTCTCACAATGTTAATGATTTGTGAATTTTGGCAACAGACTTCGTATCGTACAAAAATAATGCTTAGTAAAAAAAATCCTGATGTGTCCATCATTATAGAAATTTCAGAAAAAAATACTAATCTGGAGATTTCTGCCCTCATGGGAGGAGCGCCCCCCCCCCCACCCCCATTTGTCAGAAATGCAGTTTTAAATAACAAAGTAGTACACTGGAAACAAAACCGGGTCAGCAGCTATTAAACTTGTCCTATATGAAAGTGCACGTCTTTCAATGGCGTTTACCCATTGTGAGGTTGTGAGCTAACACAAACTGTAACTTTATGACTATAAAATCACCTCCTTCAGCTGGAAATACGGACCACCACCAAGACAAGATTCCTATTATTTTTCCTTACAAGATAAAAACATTGACATTTTGCAGCATCGTAGTAAGGCACTCACCCAAGGAAAAGTCTGTGACTGTTGCTTCACGTGGCAGCAGCTAACTAGCTTTTAACATAAGGAAGACAGATTTCATCAGCTCTGAGCTAAGTGCTAGGGTGCCCTACGTTATATGGGGAGGGGGGAAATGTTAGTGTTAGAATTTTCCTATAAACTAGTTTTTTTTTCTTCTTAACCCATTAAAGCATCTGATATCCTAAAATATTAGTTTATAAATCTAGTCTTCTGTTTAAGGCTCTAAAAAATCCCCCCACCCCATCCCGCCCCACCAACCAGCATCCGTTTGGCAACGGAGGACCAATTCCTCTGTCCTGCAGTCAGAAGCCTGTAGCGTATTGCTGTTTCAGTTGTATCCCTTCTTTAAACGCCTTCATTGGCTTGGTCAGGTGAAGATTTGCAAAACCTGAAAAATAATCAGCCTCTTCCCATACGACGAAGGTGTCTGGTCTTTCTCTTCCTGCATGTGGTGTTGGTCTCCTGCCTTAAGCAATGCTGCCTGCCCTGCAGTGATTCTCATTGGAACAAACAAGGTGTCTCAACGCTTCCTGTTTTGTATGGCTCCTACAAATCTGAAAGCTTTCTTGAGTGAGGTAAAAGAAGTTAGGCTTTCAAGCAAAGTACATGGTACGTAAAGTGTCCTGATGAACTTGCACAGCCTTTGCCAGTGCCTGGGGGTCTCTGCCGTTGCTCTGTCCAGAGATATGGCTGCCCTCTCCGCTGAAAGTGCAAAACACACACTGATTATTTAGCATGTGGGCTATGGGCACGCTGAGAGCCACATCAGGGATACGTGCAGTAGGTGCTGTACGCACCTAATGAAAAGGGACCCGCCCCCCCTTGCCCTAGGAGACTTCAGAGGGTCAGTACACAATGAGTTGACATCTAGAGCCAAGCAGTGGGTTGGAAAGCACAAGGTAACTCAGACAGCTTAGATCAGCATCATGAGCAGCATTCTCAGCACCCCTCCTGCATTCAATAAGGTTAGAGGTCTGCATCGCCGTCAACGTGTAGGAGAGTGAGAAATGTCCCATCCCACAGTAGAAAGGGCTGGGATGGGATCTTCAGCCCATCTACACTGGCGAGAAGAGCCGAAGTGGCAAAGGAGCTAAAAGTTCTGGCTCCAGCTGGGGGGCGATTTCCCTTGGCACCAGCACTGCAGAAGACAGCTGTCAGGCTGCCTTCAGAGAGCCCTGTGCAGGGGGGGGCACACAGAGGGTCCATCAAGGGGCAGGCCCACCGCATGCAGCACAGGACAGAGCAGGAAGGCTGATGTAACTCAGCCAGGCCTTTGGGCTGTCTCAATTCAGCCAGCAGCCACTCCATCCCTCAGAGCAGCCCAGGACCAGGTCAGCACAAAGGAAGAGTTCAAGCCATTTCAGCATCCCCTGTCCTGGGGCTGAGGTCAGTGCACAGCCCCCAACTGCCCCATGGTCTCTGCAGTGAGGGGGTGGGTCTGCTGCAGAGCAAAATGCACCCAGGTGGGGGTCATCCTGAGGCCATCTAGCTCAGGTGGTCCGTACAGCCCGAGCTTGTGTGGGTACAGGGGCACGACTCACCTGTCATGTTCCTTGTCCACTAGGTGGTACCGCGCTCTGAATGCCACCAATCGGGCGTAATATGCTGGTGCTGGGATGGAGACAGAGCGGGTACAGCGCACGTAGGTGTGGCAGAGCTGGTAGGTGAGGATTTGCAGCTCATCTGCTGTAAACCGGTTGTCGTCCCAGAGGACGTAGTAATGGGAAGGTCTGCTCGTACCCTGGGAAGGAGGAGAGGGAGGGCTGGAGGCATGTTCCGAGCCAGCCGTGGGCAGCAGAAAGGAAGAACACGCGCCCTCTCCCCCACCTGCGCTCACTGGGAACCTGGCCAAAAGTCACAGCAGGAGATGCAGACCCCAAGATGCGTTTTGCAGGGAACAGGGCCACCGAGCTGACAAAACAGCAGCCCCAGCGTCAGCTCTTGCTTCACGGGCCCGACAGAGCTTCCTGTGCAAGATTACACGCTGCAGAGACAGCGACGCAGTCTGGGCACTGGAGCAAGCCGAGGCGGTGCCTGTGTTCTGTCCCTGAGACTGCCAGGGTCCGACCGGAGCAAGGGAGTTAATCTCGTGAGGCTCAGGTTCAGTCCCATCTGTGATACCTGCTTCCCTAGTGACGGGCTGGAGTCAGGGGTCCTGGCAGGCAGGGAAGTGCTGGGAGATCCTTGGATGAACGAAGCTAAGGGCGAAGCATCCATCCCTCTCCCCCCGCCTCAGACAGCCAGTGCATCAGCCGCAAGTCACAGCCGTGCCGTCCTGGCCCTGACCCTTCACAACACTGCAATACAGCTCGGATCTGACCTGTGGTTCCCTCCAGCCCCTGGGCAGCCAGTACCCTGCTGTCCTCGGAGCAAGAGCAAAGCCGCCACAGAAGCAGCAGCTGTAAGCAGCGGCGGAGTTGCTGCAGCCTGCAGTGCTCTCCGCTGCCAGAGGGCGGCCCCCGAAAAACAACTGCGGAGACACTCTGCGGCAGCAGCAGCTGGAATGGCGCTTCCCCAGGCCGGAGTCCGTGCAAGGACGGGTTTCCATGTCCCTCCTGACGATTAGGAGCATCAGCGCAGATTCAGAGCCAGAGAGGCCAAGCCCAGAAACCGAGCTGGTGAGTTTGCAGCAGGGCTGGCTGGGGGTCCTCAGATGGGAAAATGAGCAGCTGCAGGTTACAGCAAACCAGACACTCCACAGTACTCTGGCCCCCCGATAAACTGAAATCCAAATGGCCAAGAAGTTAGGGGTTCAGTGCCCCCTGCCACCCAGGACAGGCAGCCTCTAGGGACAGAAATACTAAGCAAGGGCCTCCTCCCCTGCGCAGCAACTGGGGAGAGAAACAGCACCTCCCCCGTCACATCCAACTGAAGCAACAGGGCTGAGACCACCAAACTTCTCCCCGCTGGAATCTGGCCAGGGCCTATGCTGGTGAAAGGGATGCTGGGATCTTCCTGGAGGAGGACTGAACAAGACACAGCGATGGCTGCTGACCAGCTCAGCAAACCCCCTCCCAGGCCCCGAGAGCAGGAAGCCCCAGACAGTCTTGCCTGGCTCAGGCTCGGGACGCGGTACCTGAATGCCTGCATGACTGCACAGGTAGAAGTCAAACTCAAACGGGTGGGTGATGTTCGTATCCACCGTGGTTCCAGCCGGGATGTTCCCGCTCTTGCCAATCTGCAGAGATCAAACAGAGACACAGGCGCTGTACACTCTGGCTACCTGCAGTGGCACAGCCCCAGGTCTGTCCCATGCACACGGTCCCCACACACACAGTTAACAACCTGCATGCCCGTGACCATTGTGCTCCATAAGCTCCCAGTGGCAGGTCCCAGCCACAGCAGCTCCTTCCTGGAGGGGCCTGTGGAGCACTCCCCCAGACAGAACAGGGCTGTGCAGTGCCCCTGGCAGGTGCTTCCTGAGCCTCACCAGGTGGGAAATAGTGAGAGAGAGAGGGAGCTGTGCTAGTCTATATACTATCAAAACAAAAAAGCAGTCAAGTAGCACTTTAAAGACTAACACAGGAATTTATTAGGTGATGAGCTTTCGTGGGACAGAGCCACTTCTTCAGCCCACAGCCACACCAGAACGGACTCAATATTTAAGGCACAGAGAACCAAAAACAGTAATCAAGGTGGACAAATCAGAAAAAAATGATCAAGGTGAGCAAATCAGAGAGTAGAGGAGCAGAAGGGGGTGGGGGGGAGTCAAGAATTAGATTAAGATGTCTGTCTGGATCTGGGCGAGTTTTTCATGTAGTTGTTTGACTGCTTTTTTGTTTTGACAGTATACAGACTAGCACGCTATCTCTCTGTTGCTATTCAGCATGCAAGGCACTACACTTAGCCGTTTGGAGCAGAGATCCATCAACTACATGAAAAACTCACCCAGATCCAGACAGACATCTTAATCTAATTCTTGACCCCTGCCCCCTTCTGCTCCTCTACTCTCTGATTTGTTCACCTTGATCATTTTTTTCTGATTTGTCAATCCTGATTACTGTTTTTGGTTCTCTGTGCCTTAAATGTTGGATCCGTTCTGGTGTGGCTGTGGGCTTAAGAAGTGGGTCTGTCCCACGAAAGCTCATCACCTAATAAATTCCTGTGCTAGTCTCTAAAGTGCAACTGGACCGCTTTTTTTGTTCAGGCGGGAAATGGAGGAGATCTGCATGCTTGCTAGTACTCCCTGCAGACACGACACCAGAGGTAGCAGCTAGCACAATGAGATCAGCAAGAACTGCAGGTACCAAACATGCCTCCACAGCCTTCCTGCTGAATCCTCAGGGGGATTTCAACCCTTTCGGGGGAGGAAATGCTGAAAGTATTTTCCCCCTGACACTTGGCTCTTTCACTAGTGTCCCTGGCGACCCACCTCCTAGTGCATGCAAGGCTTCTTGAGCCACCATGAGAGGCACTGCTCCTGGTGCCAGGGAAAGGTTTGAGGACCTCCAGCAAAGACGTCCCTGTTGGCTAACACTGCGCTTTCCATACAAGAATACGCAGGTTCTTTCCAGCAGGGCTGGTGACTCGTCTGTCACGCCCTCTCCAGCCCACCCCTCGGCGTGCTCACCCTCTCGTTCTTATCTGCACAGAAGAGGCGGGTGTGATGCCGCTTCTGGACAACAATGTACGTGATGCCAGGCTGGTAATCCTTCTCCAGTTTGATGCAGGCGTCTCGGATAGCCAGCAGCTCGTAGTGAAGAATCTAAAGGTGACCACAGACAGAGCACGAGGGGGGCACGGCTTTTCCCTTACTGGCCAGTTGGGTCCTTTGCCATGTATTATCAGCCCAGCTGCCTTGAGGCTAGTCTATTCCCAGCCCAGAAGGAAAAGGAGGATGGAACTGTGCTGCCCTTAGAGCCAATGGCACTGCAGCAAGGAGCTCAGCGCCTGGACATACAAATACCAAAACGCCCCAACTCAAATGCTGTGCTCATTTGCCTGCTGTCCTCAACAAACCTGCGACTCAGGCTGTGGCCGACTGGACAGCTGCTCTGGGCCTCAGTTTTCAAACCGGTTTTCTAAACTTCTTTCCAATGGAATCCAGCTGGGAAACTCCGGGTGGGCTTTGGTCAAAGCCCCCTGGTCCCTCATCAGCAGCTTTGCTCATGAACGCAGGGCAAGAGGCCACCTCCCAGCCACAGAGCATCCCGTGACCTTGTTTCCTTTAGACCAGTGTTGCCCAATGGCCAGTCTGTGGGCCAGCACCAGTCCCTGAGACCTCCTTGATACAGGCTAGGGAGGCAGCAAACTGGTCCCTGGTGCCAAGGCTGGGCAGAAAGGTTGCTTTAGACCATTGCATGGGGATGGGGAGAGATGAGAGGCACTGGTCCTTGACCTTCTGGCAGACAGGACTCCTCACTGTGCACACCACAGGACAAGGAGGTGTCCGTTCCTGGGTACATCTCTATGCTACGCATGTGACAGCAGCCACTCACTCCAGCTAGGCCCAAGTTCAAATCCGGCCTCAGGTGACAATCCACAGCCACAGCCACTCTGGTGATTTCATCCCAGCCTGTTTGTTCTGCTCAGCAAAACTACCCAGCCGCTCTGTGCCTGACCGATGTCCAGCAGGCCAAGCGCCACAGGGTATTCGGTTACCACTGAGGACAGCTGGCAGAGCCTGCCCAGTGCCCTGGTGTGCCGAGCCCTGCCTTCCCACACAGCGAAAAAGAGCGCCGCCCACACGACAAAACACTAACCCTGGACCATGACATCACAATGAGGCCAATCTGCAGCTCAATGCCTGCAAATGCACCAGCAAATCCACCAGGGTGCGTGCGCAGCAGTGAAGGCGGCGCATTTCCCAGCCCCACGGGCGGGTCCCGTACCTGCGGGAGCTGCCCCTCCGGAACGCCGTCCCGGTAGAAGATGATCCGGGTGGGTTTGAAGCGGGTAGACTTGTAGAACTGGATGAGCAGCTCCCTCACCATGTAGGACAAGTCCTCGATGATCTCCTGCCGAGGGCGCTGGACCCGGACCGTGGCGCAGTAACGGCTCGGGTGGGCGTCCATGCTGCCCACAACCTGCAGCACGAACACAGACGGGCCGTTACCTTGGGAAGGGAGAGAGGGGAAGAACCGGCCTGGCTGGTCATGCTGCCTTAACGGACCCCCACGACCAAGCCCCTTTGGTCAGCGCCTCACATTTGGGGCTCCAGGAGGGGCTTCAGGATGAAAGCGGGAGGAGCCACAAAACATGTATCCAAAAGGAACCACTTCCAACAACCAACTGCTGTGGCTCCCCGATGCTGGTCCACACGTTAGTTCTGGGATCCCACATCACTACCACTCCCCTCCCCAGCACCATAGCACCAAGGCGGCCGCCGTTCTCCAGCAAGATATCAAAACTGGCCAGACTGAACATGAAACTGGGAAACAAAGTGTCTGTGAGCTTCCACTCCAGGCTCTGCTGCCAAGGACGCAGGCGGGCAGGGCAATGATAGAATTGCTGGGCCCCTGGAAAACATGGGGTGGGGGGGAGGGTCCATGCCCATAAAGGGGTGGGGACTGCAGCAGAAGGGATGGAGCTAGCCTCACCTAGCCTGCCCTGCAGCACTGCCCAGAATGCAGCGCACAGGGCTCCAGTGCATGGAGATTTCAAGGACATGGCTACTGCTACTACTACTGCAAGAGCAGCCAGAGCCCTGGGCCCACGTGAACTGTCGGGACCCAGGGCATCTGCCCGCTTTGCCTCCCCACTGCAGCCCACTGGCGGGCCTGGCAATGGAGCAAGTCAAACATGCCACGCACAGGAAAGAGTTCACGGATGTGTGGAGGGTTTGCCTGTTGCATTAATATAAAAGTGAGGGGTCTGGCCCGTGTTCCACACTGCCCTCCACAAGGGATTCTGCAGCAGTCACCTTCTGACACATGTTCCCTGTTGAACTTACTGCAATGACAACAAAAACCTCTGCAGAACCAGCAAGACCTGCCAGTGCCTACTCTGAGGTGTGCAGTAACCATCCTCTCCACCCTGTTTCCTTCCCTCACTGCCTCAGGCCTAAAGAGCAGGTGGGCTGAGCCAGGCAGAGGGGCCCATTCCCAGGCCTCTAAGTCTGTTACAAAACTACCCCTCTCTGGACTGCGAGGAGGATGCTCAGCCCCCTTTTGTAATGGCTCCGAAACCTGCTGCTGGCAAGAGCTGCAGCCTGCGACATACTCTACTGCTGGGCCGGTGATTTGCAGAGACAGGCCCAGGCTGCCCAGTGAAATGCAGCAGCAGCAGCAGCTGGCTACCTTCAAAGCCCTGTTTAATAAACACCTGAGAGCTCTGTTCTAGTTAGGTTCTCATCCCATGCCCATCACCCTGGTGTCAGAGCCTCCAGGCAGCATTCGGAGCTCTCCTGGGATGCCCAAAGGAAGCATTTCTGCCCAATAATTAACTCTTCACTGGATAAACCTTTTTAAATGGTATCTACAGGCTGCCAAGTAACTTTGGACGCTGCTAACACTGGGTGAACAGTCCTGAGAGGCGCCCACTGGAGCACAGAGCTTCCCAAGGAACCAGCAAAACCTGCCTCCCTCGCTTGCTGCTCTCCTGGTTCCTAAGGAAGTGATGTGCGCCGGAGTCACCCTTCACTTCTCCCAGTTGCTAGGCAGCAGTCCTGGCTGGGGGTTCCTGCTGGAGTGGCAGGGGATGGAGCCACAGCATGCTCTGAAAAGGAGACCTTGAAAACGTCAGGGGTGGGAAAGCCAAGAGCAGCCATTCTTGACTGTGACGCAGCCCTGGGGATGGTGTGAGTCACTGGAGAACAAAGCTGCCCGGGAGTCCAGGAAAGGGATGCGGGAGCTGGCCACCTCGCCCTTGAGACTAGAACGACTCCTCCTTGGCACACGCGATCGGGTTGGGATAGTTCACATCCACCAGCACAGATCCCAGTGGCAGCGAGATGGTCTTCACTATATGACCTTTGTAGTCACTGCTTTGAAACAAGCTGCTAGGGAGGTGTAAAGTGCTATTACTATAAATCTAGCAGAAGTGCCTGGGTACCATGGACTTGTATGATAAGATAACAGCATCAGAAACGACTGGACTGACTCCCATGCCCTACAACCAGAGTTACTTCTTGTAACTGACCCCCAGGCTCTCCCAGGTCCTGCCTACAAGAGCAAGGAAACAGCCAAAAGCCCTTAGGAACGCTTCCAATGATGCTTTCACATGCCATGGAAAACATGAGTTCTGAAACCTGGAGTGCAAAAAAACCTGATGTGCTCAGCTGTTCAGAATCACACAACAGGAAGGGACCTCAAGAGGTTGTCAAGTCCAGTCCCCTGCCCTCATGACAGGACCAACCACCATCTAGATCATCCCTGTTAGATATTTATCCAACCTCCCTCTTAAATATCTCCAAAGATGGGGATTCTACAACCTCCCTAGGACATTTATCCCAGTGCTTAACCACCTGGACAGTTAGGAAGTTTTTCTTAATGTCCAGCTAAACCTCCCTTGCTGCAGGTTAAACCCGTTGCTCCTTGTCCTATCCTCAGAGGCCAAGGAGGACAATTTTTCTCCCTCCTCCTTGTAACGCCCTAGCACAGCTCAAACCCACAGCTCACTTGGGGGTGGAGGGCCACGTTCAAATGCCACGAAAGGCATCAGCTGTTGCACCGTTGGAGTGTTTCATCCTCCCCTGCCTCCCAGGCCAGCCCGCCTGGCCAGAGTGAGTAGCGCGGCAGGGAGGGAGCCATCCTTCAGCTCTTGCTCAGGGTCAAACGACGCTCCAGCACTGAGTGCAACAGAGGCTGCTGACTCCTCCGCAGGTGGTGGAAAAGAGTCCGCTGCTCTTCATGCACAGGCAACACTTTCCTGGCTTGCTGCAACCGCGGCACTTCTGCAGCCAAATCTGGTAAGTCCTGTGTGTATCTGAGTGGCAGATCGCAACAGCCACCCCGGGGCAAAACGAACAGGTGGTTCTGTAGACCCACGGGTGGGCCAGCTACAGCCATTGGCTTTCCTGGACCTGGCCTGTGAGCCTTGGGGCTCAGCCCCCTGCCTTTCCCCACCCGCCGCAGGGCTGTGAGCTGGCACCCCAGCCGCACGGGGGCGCTGGGGCCGGAACACCAGCACTGCCAGCTCACACCACTGCGGGGGGGTGGGGAGGGCAGCCTGGATCCTCGCGGGCCCAATTCAGCCCGCAGGCTCTGCCTGGCAGGGGGAAATGGCTCCTGAGCTACCAGGAGGCACTCTGTGCCAGCACTACCCCCCATCCCACTGTTCGCATTGGCTGAATCGCAGCCAATGAGCAAGGTGAGGCCGTGGTCTTCCCCACCCCCAAGCTGTACCGCGTGCTTGTGCCCCTGGAGTTATCCAGCCCTGGCCAGTCACTTGTGCAGGAATTCCCCACAGATTCCCCCCAAGACTCCACCCGTTTAAATCCCACCACCCTTGAAGCAGTGGCACTGAGCAAGGTCAGAGACAAGCCTAGCCTCTCTCGATGTGCACAAAGGATTGAGGACAAGCCTGCTCTGGTTGGACAGCATGAAGGATCCAGCCAGAGTGCCCACCCTCCCCAAGGACAGCCCCACGTTGCTGCCGACCGGAAAGGAAACGTACGGCTGTTATGGAAGGCTTCTTCCCGTCCCCCGCTGGCGGGTGAGTGACATCAGCCCCCAGGAAGATCACGGGCTGCTGAAAGACGGCCGAGCTGATTGGTGAGAAGAGGCAGAGAAACATTTGCAGCTATTCCAGCCAGAGGGAGTCCCAGACTGCACTGGGGTTACTCACGCTCACAGACAGGGAGTCACAAGGAAAGAGGGGGCACGATGCAGTGAGGAAACCTGCTCTGGACGCTCGCCTAAGCTGGACCAATTTGTCTTAAAGTCTCAGCCCCGGGGTTTGCACCGACCTTTGCTCAAAACCCTGCAACCTTTCTCCACCTCGGCTTGGTGCATCCACTCCCACAAGCTGTCCCCGCCTGCCACACAGCTATGGGGTTTGGTTAGAGGCAGCCCCCCATGGTGAACAAATGCAGAGTAACAAGAAATGCCAGGACATACCCAGACCAACCTGTGAGGCCCCAGCCCTGCAAGGCACTGAGGCGTGTGGTTAGGCTGACATACTGGTGGAAGTTCATGTGTTTTGCATGTATCAACCCGTAACTCTGCATGAGTGGGGCCTTACTCTGGGCCAGTTCTCTCAGCGACAAAGACAACAGTTCGGACCAAGGAGCTGCTGGGGCGGGGGGGGGGGTATTCCTTTTCCAAACAGACCCGCACCAGGCTGCACAGCTTCAGAGTTCTCTCCTTTGGACTGTTACAGGATTAGACTGATGGCCACAGCCTAGCAAGGGGCCCAGGCTCAGCTGTCCTGCAGGGGTCCCGGCTTTGATCCCTTGATCCCAGCCCTGCAGGAGCAGAGCAGCATGCTGGGCAGTACTATGGAGGAAAGCCCCACGTTACGCTGCAGCAGTAGCCCCTCTCCTGACCACCACACCAGAGGAGAAAGGGTCTCCCAGAGGGAAAGGGGGGCTGGGGATAAAGTGGCGGGAGGAGGAGCCCATCTCGGCACTGCAGGGTACAAGGAGGGCCAGGGACTCGCACGTACCGCTGATGAGGCACCAGGATGTTGTTGATCCCGCCCAGCTTGACGTTGATTTTGAGGCAGAGGTTGGAGAGGGTTTGTGGGGAGGTTTTCACCACGTTCTTCACCTGGACGCACTGCGTGGCCATCCCCAGGAGCGTGTCTCCAACGCGCTTCACCTCCGCTGCCAGCAGAGAGGCGGAACATTAACCCGGACGGTGCCCTGGGCATCGCCGCTGGGAAAGGTGGCACCTAAAGCCCATGGGGCCACCAGCCGGGATTCCTGGGTTTTACTCTGAGCTCACGCAGAGATCCCTGGGGTGTGTCTTCCCCGCTGTGCCTCAGCGCCCCCGTCAGCAGAGCAGGAGTAGCTCTTCCTACCGCAGCGTCTGAGGAGAACCCACCCCCGCTGGCCTGCAGTGCGAGGGAGGCAAGTGCTGACACACTGCAGTGATTAACCCATGAAGCTTGGCCGCCACACGCTCGACACAGCAGACTGTGCACGTGCAGGCGAACTCATGAGCAGGAAGCCAGGACACGGATTCAAGGCTGTTCTAAGAACGGCTCCTGGACCCGTGCTCCCACACAGCTTGACAATCCCCATTTCTGGCTGGCACTCCCGCAGCCCATGCTTCGGCACAGGCTCTAAGACAGAAGGACCATTAGGAACCTCTAGCGGGGTCTCTGGAGTGGCAAAGGCCTCAGAGCCCCACCCAATGATCTCTGCTTGAGCCTGTAACATCTGGCTGAGCTACTGCACCTCTTTTAAAAAGACGTTAGCTTGGGGTGTAATGACTTCAAACGAGGAAGAATCCGCATGCTCCTCAGCCAGTCAGCCCAATGCAATCATGGGCAACCTGTGGCCCATCAGGCTTCTATGTGCGGCCCACGAGACATTTTATTTCCGGTTGCTCACATGCCAGTTGCCAGATTCCACTAGTTCCTGTCCACAGTTTTTTCACGAGGTGTTACTGAACTGACGCTCGTGAAGCCAGGGCACGTGAAGTGAGGTGTGTGCTCCCTCCGCAGCCAATCGAAGTGCTGCTACAGTGCGCTACAAACTCAAGGCCTCCAAGCACAGTCAGCAAAACTACTCTCTCCCAGGAGAGCATCTTGCTTATGGCCATTTTGCAGCCCACTGAGAAGAAGGGGGGGCCGCCCACGCACTAGCCTAGGCTGCCCACTGCTGTCCCAATGGCTAACACGCAGACACAGCTGGCTTACAAATGCTGCTGAGGGGATGTCCCAAGCCCCCCAGGAAGCCGCTTGCACTAGAATCTCCCTCTTTTTAGCACCCAATGTTTCTAACTAACTGACACTTGACCCCCCTGCTGGCTACAGCACGCGAGACAGGAAGCAGCAGCTTGCTAGGTCAGCTCTCCCATCGGGAGCGGGTGGTGCAGCTGACACAGAGACTCAGGGATGTCTACTGACAGCCCTCCCCACATGGATGTACCATACACAGGTGTTTTGCCCGGCAGGATGACGATGATGAGCTGGAGCCCGGAATAGGTGTTTTTAAGGTGCCGGAACATCGGCTCCACGCTGTCCGCGCCCTGTGCGTATTTGCAGAAACACGGCTGGCCTTGGATTGGCATCCCGGCATCCTTGGAGATCTTGCGCAGCTGGTCTGTGAAGTTCCTGTGCCGGGAGGGAAAGCAGAGGTCAGTCCCTGTGCACACGGGCGTCTCCTCGAGCCCTGAGCAGCTGGTGCATAGTGGCGTGCAACAGGAAGGGGCCTGTTCCATTCCCACCTCTTTGCGCGACTGTGTGACCCACCCTCCGGCATGAAAAAGGGAGTCCCTCCCAGCGCTGACTCAACATGCTTTGTGGCTGGCCGAAGAACGACTGCCATGTGGAACAGCTGAGCAGCTCTAGCCTGGTAAAGATCTCCCTGCCTACACTGCCAGGAACTTATTTTGATGGGTGAACCAATTTCAAGCACCGTTTTTTCACGGGACAGGAAAGTGGGGGCGAGCGGATTTGCCTGGCAGACTTGGTGGGGGGAAGTGCCCCAGGTTTGGGATGGTTGATGTGAACCATTCACGTGCTGACAAACTCGGGAGAGGTCACTGTTCTGCATCAAGCAACTTAACCAGTGGTGTCAGGCTGCTTTCAGTTTGGCAGCGACGTGTGTGAAGCAGGTCCACCCAAAAGCCCGCACCACAAGCTCACGGCGGCTCCTCTGACCTGCTCTTTAGGGAGGTCACAAAAGACAGAGCTTCCCTTCCACCAGCTGCAACTCAAGCAGCCAAGCGGTCGCATTAAACCTATTCACCCTAACCCACCCAGTGCCACCTCATCTACAGCTAAATAACGCGAGGCGAGGCCAGGGAAGACTGGGACTACACCCAGAGCAGAGGATCCGTTTGATCTGGGGGTTTGCTGGGAGCTTAAGAGCCAGAGTCAAGGGCAACGAGAAGTCCTGTAGCACCTTAAAGGATAACATTTGTTTTGGAGCACAAGCTTACGTGGGCAAAGACTCACGTCGTCAGATGCATCTGTGAGTCTATAAAGTGCCACAGGACTTCTTATGGCTTTTGCAGATACAGACTAACGTGGCTACCCCCCGACAAAGTCACAGAAAATATTTCCAGACTTCCAACCCCCTCCGCCACGCCACAGCTCCTCTTCACTGCTCAGAGGGCAGAACCCAGGTCCATCTAGGAAAGCCTTTCCCAAGGACAAGGGTACAGCGCCTGTCAGTCAGCGTACAGGGCACGACCCATTTGACTGCTGCATAGTTCACCAGTGGTGGTGTGGGACAACACCGTGCCATGCACAAGACCCATGAGTAATGCCCTTCCCAGGTGACCCACCAAAGGGTTCAGAGCGACAGGGATCATTCTCTGCCTTTTGAAATTCAACTCTGCTTCTCCCTTGGGAAGACAAAGCCAGAAGAAGCCACCTTAGCCGCCTCCTCTGTAGGATACAGAGCAGCCCAACCACGGGCAGTGTTATAGGAGGGTGGAGCCAGCAGAGGGAGCTCATGGGAACCAGTATCAGAGCCCAAGACGTGGGAGGCGCAGCTCTAAGAAAGGAAACTCAGACTCTGCATTAAATTCAAGTGTAAACCTGAAATGGGGGAAATTAAACTCCTGCTTGCCAGGCAGCAGGTGCCAAAAATGCAGTATACTTCCGTGCCCGGCGGGGTGCGAGTGGAGACCAGCATTACACTTAACAGAACTTCCAGCTCCTTACACAGAGATGCAGCCTAAAGAAAGCTAAACGGATGTTTCAGGATAGGGCACTCCCACGCTGGGCGTTCCCCAACCCCCACCGCAGCTGCCAGGCTCCTTACTTCAGCACCTCCTCTCGACATTGCTTCTGGGGGGCGAAGCAGGCGATTGCCCAGACTTTGATCTCGATCCCATTGTAGAACTGCTTCCCCCGCATGTCCCACACACCCTGGTTGGGCGTGGCAATTGCCCGGTTCTGTAAGACAAGTGTTCAGACACAGGTCAAATCACACAGTCCAACCCGCTTGGTCCTTTCAGTTCCAAATGCCCCTTCCCATGGGGGAAGAGAGTGAGAGCAATGGCACGGGGTTTGCAGAGAGCACACCCACAAGGGCCAGGAATGCAGCTGGACAGAAATGGTCCATGCAATCCTGTTGCAGGAGTCCACCCCCACTACGCTCCCCTCCCTGGCTGCAGAGGACCACTCACTGCAGATATCTCTCAGGCCCCAGGTCACAGGCTGGGGAATCGGTACGGAGACCCAGAATCTTCATGATACTGATGGACTTGTTCTAACCCAAGCCGGGCTGGTGGTGAGCCAGAGCTGTTCCCATCTGACCCTGAGTGGCACCATGAGATACAGATGTGGGGTTCTCAACAGAGGTTCCAGAGGCCCACTTGACATGGGTTTGGAGGACTCATGGGGCATGAAAATAAATGGCTGGTGTGAGAACCTATCCGCAAAAGGATCCAACCACTTGGCCACCCAGCCATGTGTGCCCCCCATCCCCCCCTGCCACGGGGCTCCACTCGGCCCCAACTTCTGCAGCATTAACACACCCAGTTAGGGAAACATTCCATTCCTCCCATTAACTTCCTTTGGGGAAAAAACCAAAATCCACAGGCTCCAGCTGCACCTCTTAAATCTCCCGGCTGCAGGAAGTTCTGACCCCCTCCCACCCTAAACTGGAGCCCACTCTTTAGATGACATAAGCTGGGACTAGCAAAGGGATTTATTAGTTAACTCCCCCTGCGCCTTTGGGAATCCAGCCTTCAGGCATGAACTGGAGCCTGTGGCTCTGGGTTGCTGGGATGGAGAATCACAGGCCATCCCCAAGCCCCACATTGCAATGTAAGGACTCCCTGCTTTGGCAAGAGACGGGACAGGTGTTGGAGCAGTGATGCTCTCTGGCTTACCCGGCCGCCGTACTGCAAGATTGGAGCTGGAAGGACTCTCCCTGTCACCTCCGTCATGTCATCCTTCACCTTTATCCCAAACTCCTGGATGTATGGATCCAGGTTGTAACTGGCATTCTTCATCTGGAAGGGAAGAGACCTGTTCAGTGCCTTACACTGCTCAGTACATAGTGCGGAGCCTTTGGGCACAACAGCAGCAGCACGAACTCTTTGAGAAGCAGGAAGGCAACAGAACCGACATGGCCCCTAAGAACAGGCTGTGAGCTGGCCTGCCGCCTTGGGTAATGGCCCGACAGACCCCTGAGAGCAGAAGGGGCAGGGCTGGCACTGCTCATCACACCCGCGCTGTCTAACACAGGAAGTCTAGGGCTGCCACGTGGATCGGGGACCAGCTGAAGGGAAGAGGCGCTGTTCTTATTCTCTGTGGTCACTGCCGTGGCTGGGATTTTAAAACAAAGGGCCAAACTCAGCTCTCAAAACTGGCCCCCAAGTGGAGCTAGCTCTGGGTTTACACCAGCACAGCTGAGAGCTGAATCTGTCCCTAAGAATTAAAGCTTCCCAGCAGAGACTCAAAGCGTCAAGTGCCCCTATTAAGGTGTTCCAGTAGAAAAATCAAATGTCCTAATTCCTGGAGCCCAGAGGCCTCCCCCGAGTAAGGCCCCAACCCCTCTCCACCTGCCACCTGGGCAAAGGGGACTCTCCAGTCTCCCAAGGCTGCCTGGTTTTCCCCATAGAGCCACAGAGCCATGCGGCAGCCTGACAAATGCCATGGGGTGCCACATCCCCCAAAGAGCTAGTGACAAGGTTTCCTAGCAGATTGCATCCATTAGCCCTGCCCCACAGGCTCTCGCGGCCAGGTTTATTTCTCTAGCCTCCTATTCAAGTTTTGGCTGGAGCGCTTCTGGGTTGGTCCGACACCTTGTGCAGGGAGTTTGCCGGGCCACTGACAGAGCAGACTCCATTTGGGGGGTTCATATCTGCACAGTCCCTTGGTGTCTGAAAGTGGACAGCTGCTGCAGCATGGCCATTGGCTAGTCACACTGGCAGCCCCAGGACTCTGTCCTGAAAGCTTGGAATGCTCCCCAGCAGAAGCAGAATGGCCTCCTGAGAGCCGCATCAGCCCCCTCCAGGCAAGGTGCAGCAGGCGTGGCTCTGCACTTCTGGAAGGGGCAGGGCCTTGGATGGAAGGGGCGGGGCTCGGGCAGCCAGTCCTTAGTGCACGGTGCCTGCCCCACCCCAGCCAGCCCTTAGACCCCCGAAGCATGGTGTGTGGGGCTCCAGGAGCCTCTGGCCCTTCTGAATCACTAGCCCCTGGGGCAGCTGCCCCTTGGCTCTGCCCCCTCCCCCACCCCAGCCTGTGTGCGCGTAGGAGAAGCGAGTGCAGCGTGACTGCGCACAGCAGTTCTGCCACTCACATCCTACGTGACCGTCAGCTTCCACGCTGCTCACAGACACACACAGGTCTTGGGAGGGACCAACGGGTGTCCCCACCTCCCCCCCAGCCCCTCATCCACACACCAGTCGGCTGATTTCCTCTTGTCTGTCTGGGGCGGATCGCGCCGTGGCTTTTATCATGGTCGACGTCTGATTGTCCGTTAGCTTCTTGATGCACCGCTGGCCTGCCACAATGTTACACACCTGCGGGGCAGGCAGAGAGCAGGAGACAGGGCCAGAGGCAGGTGAGAAGACCCACCGGGTTAGCTGCCCTGAGCACACGTACCCCGCTCAGGAATAGCTCCGTGGTTACAGCATCAGCTTTGTAAACCCAGGGCTGCAAGTTCCATCCTTCAGGGCCCGTCCAAGGAGCTTTAACAAAAACGGTCAGGGATGGTGGTAGGTCGTAGGGTGCTGTGGGACTGGACTCCAGGACCTCTGGGGGTCCCTTCCAGCTCTGTGAGATATGTGTATCTCCATGTTTCAGCACCCGTTCGGTGTGGTGCTCTGGCCCCCTCTAGCGGTACCTGGGCTTCATACAGAAGTTCATGAGCCTGCCAGAGTCCCATATGCAGGAGGGCTGGGCTAGGCCTCTCAGCAGAGACACAGGACTGAGATCCAAGGTGCTAGACTCAGTCCCTGATGTCACTAGCCCACCCAGGGGTCCTGCAGCCGCTCAGGAGAGACGGCAAATGCTGCCCAGCTGATGAGCGAAGCACCCACAGCCAGGTTTTCGGTTTCTATTGGTGGTGCACATTCATAAGGGTCTCAGTGCACAGAAAATTTATTCCGCACATAGATGGAAAAAGATTAGTGGCACCTTCCCCCAAGGTGCTCAGAGCTCCTGCCCCTAAGACTCTGCTGGGGGAAGAAGTGGCAGTAACACAGCTCTGCTAAGGTACTTTGCAATCCTTGCTTCCTGGAAGCAGTTTCCTTTCAAGCCCACCCAGGCTTTTCTTCGCCTCAGCCCCTCCTGTTCTCACTCAGTTTACTGTCGTGAGGGCAGTAAATCCTGGTCTAATTTTGGGGGCGAGTTTGATGTGTGGTGGTGTCGGTGGGCTGTGATGCACAGGAAACCGGACTAGAGCTAGTGGTCCCCCTGGCTGCACACTTCACGGCCCAGTCAAACTTCCCTGCTCCCCATGCATGGCAGTCATGCCTCCCTGCTCCTTTGCGAGCCGGTCAGTGCCCCAAGGGCTCACATGTAGCCCAGGTTGATCACTTGTGCCAAGCGACTACAGGAGAGAGACGGCAGGTGGACAAGCACGTCTCCCCAGTGACAGTCACATGGCAGTCAGCTATCTTCCGGGAGCCTCAGCAAAAGCCAAGGAGCAAGTGGGGCTCAGAGAACAGCGTAGGCCTTCATAGCCCCTAACTGTAGCGATGATGCAGTCTTGGCACTCACCTCCAAGGGCAGATATGTGTGCTTCTGTTCCTGGCCGACCTGCAGACACGGCAGGTGCGGGTATTTCAGCTGCAGGTTGTATTTCTGCTTGAAGTACTGAGCCACTGTGCACTCCACGGTCTGGCCACTTTCCAGCTGCAGGGGGAACCTGGCAGAGAAGGAGGGTGCTAAGGATGCAGCTGCTTTAAACAAGAAGCCCGAGACACGTCCCAAGCCAGAGCCCTCTCTTCTGCATGTGCCGGGAGACGACAGAGCAGTGTCGACAGCATCTGAGCAAGCAGGGGGCCCAATGCAACCCAAGAGCAAATGAGGAGACAGAAAGCAAGGAGGTCCGTACAGCAAGTCTGCAGAGGAGAGTTTTGACACCTGGGTTGCTTGGAGGTCCACAAATCAAGCACTGATTTAACAAGCTAATTGGGGGAATCATTTTCTTGCGGGGTACGCGGCATGTAACGATGGTGGGTCCATACAGTATGGGTTACTGGGTTTATATTCGCTCGGTTGCTCTTGGCAGCAGCACAGCTGGGCTCAAGAGGCAACTCACCAATCTATCCCTACCTGCGACAGGGTGGTGTCCAGCCAGTTCTGAAGCCATAGCCACTAGTAAACTGGACACATGATTCTGAAAAGATATGTATTGTTCAGGCCAACTTGCTGCAGTCAGGCAGCCAAACAGCCACATGGAGCAAGTGTGTTAGACACCATGGGATCCAAGGGGCCTCAAGGAGCACAGGGCAGTGTGACGCTTTGGAAACAGCCTCATGCTGCTAAGCAGCACAGAATTAAGCGAAGCTGCCTACCCAACAGCAGGTACGCAGGACACCCCACTGCCACCTGCACCAGGTGTTTCCCAGCTCCATAACGAGCATCTGGAGAATCCCATATTCTTAACTGGGACATAATTAGAAATCCAAACAAACGACAAATGCTTCAAGGAGGCATCAAATTATTTCACAGCAGCTGAGCCCAGGACTTTCTTGGTCAAAATTTCAAGTGAAAGTCCCAGGAAGGGGTTGGCCTTAAGGATGCGAAAGGAATGGGGAAGGCAGGTTGGAGCACTTCCTGCTGCGGCAGTGAAGCCCGGTGAATGCTGCTCTGCAGCGGGTGCACAAGGAATGCACGTAGCAGTGCCTGCCCCAGGAGGCAAGTGCCAGAGGGGACTTCCCTATGCAAAAAGGGAGGCGTCGGGGAGATCCGCTGGGAAACAAATGCCAATCCCTCCCAGGAGCCGCAGCCGGCAACTAGAGCCGTTCTCCCCACAGTTGGCAACTGGATCCGTTCTCCCCAGAGGATTTACCTTTGATGGTTCCAATTTCCTGAGGAGCCCAACAAGTTTCAGAAGCAGGAACTACAGCAAGGGCCAGCCCAAGAGCGCCACTTGTTTTTCACAGGCAATTGTGAGAGAAGAGATTCCCTCCCCAGCCCCCGAGTGCTTCCGACGCATTCTAAGTTTTGGTTTTCAACACTCATAATTTCACTGAACCAATTTCAGTTGTCCAAACCCTACCCAGGTCCCACCCAAGCCGACCCGGTTACACTGTCATCCAAAAATGTTTAAACAAAAATATTTTGACAAGCTACTGAGCAGGGGACACCCAGGAGAAAACAGCAGACTGCAAAGGGAGACAATTCCCCTTAACACACCTCACACACAGAACTGGACTAGGCACGGTGCTGTCACCACCAATTCTCAATCCACAGCTCCCAGCCCCAAAGAGCTGCAGAAAACGGGACTTCTACAAACGCCCCCTAATACATTTTATAGGGCAGTGTTTTGCAGCCTTTTTTTAATAACGTACCCCTTTCTCAAGAAAAAAAATTCCAGGCACTTCTAGGACCTACAATTTTCAGACACACAGGTTTTTTAATACCACTGCAACACATTTGTTCAAACAACTTAACCGTAGCTGGTTGGCTGGAAGAAGCTGCCTATAGGCAACAAACTTGCCATGGAACTTGACTGTGCAAAGAGGATAAATAAAAAAATTGGATGAACATAAAATAAGTCCAATTTTTTTTCATTCATAAAAAAGGTCGAGAAGCACCGAGTTAATGCACCCTCTGGTAGAGCTCTGCAGACCCCCCGGGTACACACACCCTGGCTGAGAGCCACCGTTATAGGACACTGGGGAAATGCAGCTGGGTTGGAGAGGCCAAGGGAGGCTTTTGAGAAGGAACCGTGTGCATCTCCCTTCGTGTGCTTCTGGGGACAAACAAATAATTCACAGGATTCATTTACCTCCTGTTCTCCAGGGTCTGTTTTTGACCAAGAACAAAGCCGAAGTCAAAGAGATGCCCACAGCGTGGGCTGACAGCGAGTGGAGTCATGTCCTCTGCCGCACGTCTCCCCTCAGCTCCCACTCCGCCCCGGCACCCTGCTCCTGCCACTTACAGCTGGTGACATGGTGCCATGCAGCCCTCTGTGCAGCTCCTCTGCAGAGCCCCGAGACTCAAGGCCCCCTGCCTGCCCCATGCTAGAGTTTGCCTTTTGCAACTCCCTAATGCTCCCAGCAGCTGCTAAATAGCACAGAGAATGGCTCAGATTTTTCCAAGGGCATTGCCTCCCCCAACTCCCGCGCCTTACGTCTGGTGACTGGCCGGTCGCCTAGTAACGTTACACACTCGGTACTTCCTCTTCATCTGCCCACAGTGGGTCACCTCTACTTTCAGACCTAATGCAAGAGAGAGAGACAGACAGCAAACCTCTGATCAATGTAAGGAGCTGCACGAAGAGTTTCACGGACCAGCTTCCTGTCTACTCCATGAAGGCTTGAATTAAACAGTCAACTCTTTGGAGACTTGGCCTGTCTACAAACATGCCCACCAAAGCATCGTTGATTGCCAAGGGGGAAGACGCCAGCGTGCTACGGGTTAAAGAACGCATCTATAGAACGATCATCCTCTGTGTTTTACAGCTGGCAGGGTGGAAGGAGAAGGGATGACAAGACTCTGCCAAGTTTGTAGGGAGTTTGAGGCAGAGCTGTGCTCAGAACCACTGTTCCTCTAACGTTTCCACAAATGTGCAGAATCAATGCTGTTACGTGCACCAAGGCATGTGCAGATGTGCACCGCTCAAAGAAACACACGCTGCCGGTTGCAGGCGCACTGCTAATCAACTGGGTGGCAACCGAATCTCTCCGAGATGGCCCCCCAAGTGCTCAGCTTACAGGGAACCCTGATTAGAACCCAGATCTCCTGTGTCCCAGGGCAGCGTCTTCACTGTAAGGCCAAGCTAGACAAAAAGTTGCTCTGTCCGTTGAGATCTCAGCACCCTCCCAACCTCCTCATGGGGGATGGGAGAGTCGTGCCCACCCTGGCCGACAGCACGCTCCATCTGCTCACCTTTGATCTCCTTGGTGAAGCGCACCCTCTGCGAGTCCGTCAGGGGCTTTGGCTGCTCGTCGATGTTCCGGATGTCGAGCACTTCGCACATGAACTCGATCACGGGCTGGGCCTTGTAGAAGGCGGTCGCCGACACTGCAGGGGCAGAGCACACAAATCTCTCTTTTTAAGAGCACAAGACTCGAGCAGCAGGCAACACCTCGGGCCCTGCCCTGAACCTGGGCTGGGTCATCACAAAACCCCATGCTGCTGCGGTCAGTTTCGCTCCACACAGCTAGGCTTCCAGCACTGCCCTGAGGAGACAGCCTGAAAGCCTGACCAGTCTGCTAGGGGCCTGAGAAGAGGCTCAGACTCTCCACCCACTTGCGCCAGGCCAGAGGCTGCTGGACGAAGCAGGGAGTTGGAGACATGTCACTTCTCGGAAGGACAGTAAGACTCAGGAGCAGGGCCCCTGTACTCCAGCATCTCAACCCCCACAAACCCAGCCCAGGGGATCTGGCCTTATCTACTGCAGCTCCTCGTTGCTGGACAAATGGCAACAGAACTGGCTGCAGTACCAGGTATCTGACCGGTGTCTGGTTACATGTAGCCCCTCCTGGCACTCACCAACCGCTGCCCCCACTGACCTCTACGGGGCACTCCAACCAATCTGGTGGGTGCAGTCAGGACGGGGCTGAGCTCATTGGAAACACTCAACCACCTGCCCGCCCAGAGCAGTCTGCTCCACAGCAACCAGCAGCTCTCGCACCCCTCCTGGTGCCTGGGCTACGGACCTATGTCTGCAGCAGACTGCAGAGCCCACCCTTGCGGCTTCGCAGGACAGCACTAAAACCTGCTGCGCAAACGTGGCAGCTGGGCTTGCACCTCAGGCGCTGACCTACCCTTCACCTCTCCCAGGCTTCAGAGCCTGAGCTGCAACACCTCAACCGCTGTCCTCAGTGCCGCAAGACAAGCCCCATGAGCGCAGCCTGGAGGCCCTGAGGCTCCCTGCAGAGATGCACCCTAAAAATAAATCCCACTTCCACAGGAAGAAGCGCCTGGCTCTGCCCAGCTCTGCCCTTCGGCCGGCAAGCAGCGGACATGCCTGAGCTCACATGTCAGTGACAGAGAGAGCACACATGAGGCCAGAGTCTGCCCACACTTGAAGGTGATTTACCATCAATGTTGAGCATCATCTTCCACATGGCAGGCCGGACCGACTGGTGGAACCCAAACCAAACCTCCCGGCCCCCGCCCAGGGGGTGGTAATAACCTTCTGGAGGGGAGAAGAAGGAACGGCCCACAGGGGTGTACCTGCAAAACAGAGGTACACGAGGCTCATGTTATTCAAAGCAACATCAGCCATCGGTTCTGCGAGGATGGTGATGGGACAGCAGTCTGCATGGTCATTTGAATGGCATAAAAAACCCCTCTTATCTAACCATGTAAATAAAGTCCTGTCACTTGTATTGTGTGAGGACCTAGGAACCCCAGTTACAGGCCAGGACCTCACCAGCTGCTTTAGGAAGAGAACAAACAGCACGTTCCCTTCCCCAAAGAGATTCCAACCTAACCAAGCCACTGAGGTTAGGAGTGCTCAGCCTCTCGCAAGAAACATCAGCCCATGAAGTTAGGTGGCTAAAAGCTGGCACATGACAAAACGGCTTTCAAGTTTGGAGTATCTCCCCGAACTTCCCTGCCTCCTCCCAGGGCTGTGGGGGAGGTTGTAGCTAATCAAAGCACCGTGCCTGGAGAACAAGCACGGCTGTGCTGAACGGTTGCGTCTTCCCCATCGCTCAGTCAGGGGAAGCACAAAGCTGCAAAACGGCAGATGTACCCACCAGACTCCCCAGCTGCTAGGTGCCAGGGCTGTCCTCACAGCACTAGAAGCCGAGTCACGGCAGAAGCCACCCACCCCAGCCAGCACCCACACATGAACCCCAACCACCAAAGTGAGTGGGCCAGGCACTGCCCCCACAGAGAACAGAAGCGTCTGAGGCGCACCTGTGCCTGAGGGACTGCGTTCATCGCTCCCCATGCACAAGCCGCTCGCCTGCTTTGTGGCGGTCTCCAGTCAAGGCAGCAGACGGGTAACCGCTACCCAAGAGCAGGACTGGGAGATCTCGTCCCACACTGGCAACGCCCCCGAGTCTCTCCAGTACATGCCAGTTTCCGCTCCGATTCACACCGAGCTCTGACATCAGCTCCTCTCCGCACTCCTGCTCCAAACACAGCACCCTGGGGGAGCGGATTACCTCATTGACGCCAGGTGCCTCATGGCGACATCTAATGCCTGGACAGATTCCAGCGGGACAGGGATCTGTCCGCTCACCAAGGCTTCATGCAGCATCCGCCAGCTCACAATCGCCATCCACTTGATGGAGACCTTAAATATCCTGTCTTTGCCTTCCCCAGGAATCGTTACCTCAAAGTCAACCTGGGCGGGAGAGAGAGGAAGAGAGGTCAGAGCGCGGCTTGCCAGAAGGTGACACTCCTTCCCACATATGCACGCAGCTGCCGCGAACACGCCCTCACCTTTCAGAGCTGAGGTCTTTCTACCTTGAAACAACATACACCCAGGAAAAGCAGCATAGGCCAGCAGATACCGCAGGGACCAAGAGTCCTCGGTCCTCGATCCAGCTCGAACGCTGACCGGACGCATGACTTGGGCAGTCACACTATCTCTCTGATTTCCCCTCCCAGCCTTTATGGGTCATCCATTTCGACTGTAAGCTCTGCAGAGCAGTAATTGCTCATGCTATGGTCTGTACGCAGCCCAACACAGTAGCACCTCTCACCTGGCCGATTTTACCAGGTGCTAGTCTAGTCAATCTCTAGCCAGCATTCTTGACCGACACCGATGGGTGTAATGTAACCACACAACCACTCCCTGTTGGTCTCCGCCTCAGCAAAATGACACCAGGACACTTGCGTGCGCAAGGGGCAGCCGTCTGCTAAGATCTGGCCTGAGCTCACCCACCTGCCCCCAGAGCTTAGAGCCCAACAGCCCACGCACCTGCAGTAGGCCCAGCTTCTTGGTCATAGGCTTATGGAACTGGGCCTCTCTCCTAGTGTTCCCTGTAAGCTGAGTGCTTGGGAGGCCGCCCAGGCGAGAGTCAGGTGTCGCCCAGCTGATTAGCAGAGCACCCACAGGGGCAGGATGCGTTTGTACTGGTGCTGCACATTAAATTGAATCCACCCATGGATGGGAAGAAGTAGAGGGAACGCTGCTCTCTCCATCCCCAAATGCCATTTGATGTGTATTCTAGAGCCAGGACCACACCCCCCATTTGAGCTTAATGCACTTCCAGGAAGCACAGTACAGTACCCCCCCAGGCCCCCCGCTGGTGCTTCCGCTCCCGGCTCTCACCCGTTCGTTTCCAATGGGCAGGGCAGTGACAGTGTAGATATTCTTCTTCCCGTCATACACCGGCTTCCGATCGCCAAAGATCTGAGGTTTGAAGTGCTGCACCATGTATTCCACAACCTCCCTGCAGGGGACAGCAGGGCAGGGGAAAGGAAGGAAGGAAGGAGAGAAAAGCAAAGCTAACGGGATAATTGAGCTGGCTGGCCGCTTCCCAGCTTCGCCTCTTGGGACAGAACAGGTCATTTAAAAATTACTGCAACCCGGCTCCCCTTGAGAGCTGAGAGCAGCACCACAGGCAGGTCAGAAACAACCAGAGACAGAGCAGCCAGACTGGGTCGGACCAAAGGTCCATCTAGCCCAGCATCCCATCTTCTGACAGTGGCCTGTGCAGCTGCCCCACAGGGAATGAACAGAGCAGGTGATCACCAAGTGATCCCTCCCGCATCACCTGTTTCCAGCCTCTGACAAATGGGCTAGAAACAACCCTCCTGACCCCAGATGAAGGTGGGCACCTTCCCTGCTACCCTGAGGAATCCATGAGGGTGTAACAGAGTTAGTAGGGACGCAGTAATGTGCACCCAGGTGCTCAGGGGCTGGCCGCAGCCCCAGAGAAGGTGCCGCAAGGGCAGGGGGAAGCTGCAAATATCCACACACCGACAGGCTGCCAAATGGCCAGAGAACAGCAGCAGCATCTGCTCCCTGGTTTCCTGAGCTCTGCATTAAATCTGCTACAGGAAGAGGGGGATCAAGGGACTACACAGGCCCAAGGTCTAGGGCTTCCTATTTTTAAGTCCGCATCCCTGGCCAAAAGAGCACAGCAGTTCC
Source organism: Carettochelys insculpta (assembly GCF_033958435.1). Classification (NCBI taxonomy): domain Eukaryota; kingdom Metazoa; phylum Chordata; order Testudines; family Carettochelyidae; genus Carettochelys; species Carettochelys insculpta. The sequence continues at coordinate 3,096,235 of NC_134160.1, forward strand.
GAGGAGCCGGGGATAGTATTGGGGTCTAGGATCTTCTGAGCCATCAGGGCCAGGAAGAAATGCTGAGTAGTACTGGGAAGCCGGGGCTGTCCAGGTCAGCCACTTGCACAGCCGGGGGAATGGCCCCATCACTCAGTGCAGGACGGCTTGGAGCACACTGGATGGAGAGCGTGCTAGCTACAGCAGAGAAAAACAGCTGTGGCTGGTACACACAGATGCCCTCAGACAGCCAGGCTAGTAGAATTCACACTGCCACTCCGGTCAGGAGCAGCACAGCTCCAGAATAGGACATTCATGTTTAACAGATTATAATTAACCAGCTGGGACTGCAGCAGACAGGGGGGTTGCTCCAGCCTTACGTGGCCAGGAGGCGCTCCAGCCTGGCCAGAGCAGCTTCCATCCATGCCATAGGCAGAGACCCCCTGGCCTGGTTTCTGGTGGTCCCGTGCGCACTGAGGGCAGGAGCACTTCATCCCAGCCTCCATCTCTCTCTCTCTCCTTCTGTCTCCCCCTCTGCCTGGTTGGAGTGCACCCCCATTACCGCCCCCCCTGTTTAATCAGTTAACCCAGCATCTGCCAAATGGATTTGGCCACGGAACACTTTTGGGCTTGGAACATATTGACAGGACACATCCACGCTGGTCCCGGGGCTGGGGTGTTTCATACCGAAGAATTGCAGCACCTAAGTTGCTATAAGAGTTATTTTTTAGATGTCTTATTTTACAAAGAACCAAAAACAAGAGAAAATCATCGGAATGAACAACTAATGTCTTTCTGACAGGAAGATGTTAGCAACCCCAGAATTAAGTACGAACCCAAAACAGAACATCAACATGACAGCCAAAAGAAGGATGGTTAGTGACGTTCTTTTCTACAAAAATAGAAAGAGCAATGTTGTTCAAAAAAGGACTGTCCTTCCTTAAATATTAGCAAATATTTTTATGAAAAAGAAATAGAAAAACAAATTAGGTATCGAAAAATATTTTTAAGTTTTGTGTTTTTATGAATCTGTTTTTTTTTACAGTAAACTACTGGAAAATAAAAACATTTGATGGGTTTTCAATGGGAAGAGTGGTTTTGCGTCTCTGTTTCAGCACTAGTCGCACAATAACTATACTAGTATGAATGTGTTATAAATATGGATATACCTCCAATCTAAATACTATTCAAATAGCTTGGTATTTTTGATAGACACATAATTTCTTAGTCAACATTTTAAAAGGAAAAAATATCGCTAGGATCAAAATTTGTTTCACAGAACACCCAGTCACATCACCCAGAACACAGTTTGAGAAACGCTGGGTTAACCAGTTAACTAATTACATGGGATTTTACATCCCTGCTCCACAACAGAGCAACCTGTGTGTCACAGCTCAACGAGAGGGGAGTAATGTAATCACGGCGCCTGCTGAAGCGCTGTGAGCCACCTGCCATGCTCACACCTGACCCTGAATCCACGCTGAAGGGGTGAGTATTTGAACAAAATCAGTTCTGCTGGGGGAAGGCCACGGAGTGGTGTTCTCGCAGCCAGATCGCATCATGCACTAAACTTCACCACGGGGAGCAAAACCCAACCGCAGCCTTTGCAAAGGGCTCCCGGCAGTTTCGCGCGATCTCGAGCCCAGGCAGTAAGAGCAGAAACTTCCGCACGATCTGTTCCGCGTCCCAGCACGGGGAGGGGCCGGAGCTCCCAAAAGCTCGGCACTGATGCAGCCCACCTCCCACAACCGCTCTGCCTGCGCAAAGGAGCTGAGTGGGGAACGAGTGGAACCCTTTAATACTTGCCTTACCTGTTGACTCTGCGCGGACATTTATCAGGCTTGATATCCACTTCATAGTGATACACGTCGATCTTGGGAATGTCTACTTCAAAGTAGTTGGCTAAGAGCTTGATAGGCTTCCCTACGGTTCCTATCCCGGGCCGACGGGGGGCTTGAAATACTTGCTGCAAGGGTGGCAGGTAAGTGCCTGCAGCTAGGGAAGAGGAGACACGTGGAAAGTCAGGAGATCCCAAAACAACACAACGCGTAAGAAGCCAGGGACTGGGAAGCTGGAATTCCACAAAGAACTTCTGAGGACACAAGCCACAGGAGTAGCACTCAACAGACCTTCAGGGAACGTTTGTTTTCTCTACAGGCTGCACCTACAAAAACCAGCACTCCCTGGTCCGGCAGGACCACCAATGCTCCAGACAGCCCAGGAGCCTAAGGGCAGGACAACCAGTTGAGACCAGGGGCAACAGGCGTGGCAGCCTGGCTAGGGCCAGAGCCCTATGGCAGTCCCTGGGAATGCAGGGCTGAGGTTGGGGCCCTGCGGTAGCCCATAACAAGCAGAGCTGGGATCTGAGCCCTATGGAAGGAGCCAGAGCTCAGGCTGCCCAGGAAGCTAGCAGCAGGTGATGGGCATGGAGGCTGGTGACAGGAGACCTCCCCTGGTCCAGCACATTCTCTTGTTTGGGACTGGTCAGGTCCCGACAGTGCAGGACTAAAGAGGTCCAACAAGCACAGGTTGAGCTTCTTTAATCCATCACACTCAGGACCTGACTGGTGCTGGACGAGAGAATTTGAGAGGCCATGAGAGGCCAATACTATCTAACAGCATTACCAGCACTGCCACTGCTTCCTGGGCTCTTAGGGGTACATCACAGCTAACTAGCAGCACAAACCACAGAGCCAGGACTGGTGGCCATGGGAAACCTGGCCACACCCATGATAAGCAGTCATCCAGCTAACTAAAATCGTGCCAGATTACGGATGTTGCAGGACTAGAGAGGTCCAACCTGTATTATGTTATTTCCCCTTTGTTTCAGTCTCTCTGAAATCCTGATGTGGGGAAGGAGCCATGACGGGACTACAAATTATTTTTACAGATGTTGACTAGGTTATAGTGGTGGTATATTGCAAGAGGTGGTGACAACTTCAGAGCGAGGGTCAGAGCGGCTACAGATGGAAGAGGCTTCCTTGGCCACTGGGTCCTTGTTTGCCACAAGCCCCAAGCCCAGTCAACATATCTGACTGTAGCCACACTGACCCCTTCGTTTGTGGCAACCTTCACCCATGCAACTCCAAGCACCTTGCACAAATTACACTGCACACAATCAGCAAACATCCCCATTTTGTGGCTGGGGAAACAGAGGCACCATGGGGTAACAACCTGTTCAGGATCACAGGAGGTGGTGGCAGAAGTGGGGATGAAGACCTGGCTCCCAGCCACCTACCGCGATTAGAAGTACACTTGGAACATCATCTCTGCTGACACACACAGTATGGGACCTCATCCTTCTACCCACTCATTAGCAACAAAAGCCCTCTCGCCGTGCTTTCTGGAAGAGGGAACACTCAGTCCTGGTTGGAAGGTAAAGTGCAACCCAGCACATCTGCCAAGAACCACATCCTTCCACAGCCACGACTGCCAATCACCTAAGGAAGCGGTGGAGGCAGAAGAGCCCATGGGATTACTGACATCCAACACTTAGATAAACCACCCAACTGGGAGGGCTGATACTTTTCCATCTGCCCCCTCCTAATACCTTGCAGGAAATCCTCCCACTGGACTCTTTCCCTGAACATCTCCGGCATTCCCATTCCACCGGATGACGTCGCCGACACAGAAATGTGCAGCAGGCCCAAGGCCGACCTGCCTCCTGGGCACGTCTGCTCAGCCGCAAGGCAGCGGGGGTGAAGTTAAACACGATCCATGCTGGGCTTTGACAAGCGGAATGCTTTGTTGTAAGGACAGCCCTATAAATAGACTGGGGTCCTGTCAACTCCCAAGCCACGCACAAGCCTGGATGGTTCTCAGAATGCAATGGAGGGAGACACTGTTTAGCAAACCCTTCAGGAGCAGGCCCCATAAGTAAACCCATCCTTGGCAGGAGCGTACAGCTAGCCGAGGGCCAGCCTCTGGCCAGGAGAGAGGCTTTGCCTCTGGAAGTGCTGTAGTTTCGGGAGTAATAAAGTGGGTGGGTTAAATGAAAACAATCCCACAAGCTTTCCAGCTGGCCATCTGCGCCCTGCATCGCAGCAGGAGGGCCTCGCTGCAAGGGTCACGGGACCATGGTGACTTCTGCATAGAACAAAGACCCTCTCCAGCAGCCTGAAAGCCAACGGGACTTTTATCAGTCGGCCTCAGCTCTTTATGCACCATCCAGACAAAGAACAGCAGATCTTAGCACCCTGCCACAGCAAAGAGCCTGCCTCCAGCTACATACAGAGATGGAAGGCCCAGCAGGAACAGGCCTTTCAGAGGGGACCTGAACACAAAGCCAGCCGCACCCACACCCGACTCCAGCAGCCACAACTGCTTAGGGAACATGTGAGGCAGACACTTGTCACATGGGAGGTTGGAGGCAGGGCAGTCCCTAGGGACAGCGGGGCTGGGACAACCCCTCACGCCAAGTGCCCACCCTCCCTTGTTCGATCCCTCCGACACCCCTTCCTGGCCCCATTCCATTGCTTTCCCTGAGCATCACTCTCTGGGGGGACAAGTGGAGGGCCCAGTACTGGCAGCAGGGTCAGGTCTCCCCCCGCCCCACCTCACCAGCAGCAATGGGAAGTGGAGTGACCCACTCCCAGCCTGCTCCACTCTCCCGGCTCCCAGCTGCACTGTCCAATTCCCACCACTAAGTGCGGGGTTGGTCCCATCCCTTCCCCCAGGCAACCTGCTACGGCTGGAATATCACCAGCGAATGCGGGGATGGGGGGAAGCCCTGCTGGCAGCACCAGGTCCCCTGCTAATCCCCTGGGCCCCGCAGGGTTCCCTAATGCACAGGGCAATTGGATAAACCGTCCCAGTGACGCGACGGCTCTGCTAGAAGGCCACAGAACAGCTTTATACACTAGCAAAGGCCCTGCTTTCCCCAGCTCCCACGCACGACCATAATGCATGGGTGTTTGGATCCAAGCCAGTAGCTCTGCGGGCCAAGCGCCATCTCTGTCCACTTCTGTACAGCGCCCAGCACAACGGGGATGCTTGGGCACTCCCGTAACAAACGCTCTGCGCAGCCGTAAAGTATCACGGTCCCTCCCATCTGACACATCGCAGGCCAGAGAACCTCACCAGCCCACCCGCCTGCCCGGTAGCAGACCCACAACCACCAAAGTCCTCCAGTCACGAGTTCATACTGCCAATCACTACTGAGCCACACCAGTAATTACCAACCCTTGCTCTGCCCGTCTCAAATGGCAAGGAACAGACTTGGGTGTGAGAGGACTGTGGGCAAATCCGCGGGGGGCAAACCCCTTCCCCAGACAAAGAGGGCAAAAAAGCTGCAGGCACAGGAATGTACAAGCGTTACCAGCCACAGTCACAGCTTTGATCCACTCCCAGCTACCACCCAGCAGACCCCAGGTGCAAGTTACAGAATGGTTTACAGCCCAAGCAGAGGGGATTGTCTCTCTCCCTGTCACACGTGCAGTTTCAGAGCATGGGGCCCCTGTAATGTTACAGGTGAAGAGAGAAGCACTGACGGTGTTTCACTCCAGGCCAGTTCCTCTCTCTAGTTTTTCAAATCACCAAGTTGAATATTTAGTTGGGATCAAACAATTAACCCTGATCTGCTCCTGGGAACGGGGTTTCGGGGCTGTTTCTCAGTCAGGTCACAGAGAGTTCAGGGTCAGAGATGCAGGGGCGAAAGCCCAATTTGCAACCTAGAGTAGCACCCCACAGCACCACCAGCTATTGTCCCTTCCCAGCAGGGAGGACTGACTAGCCCCACTCTGCGAGAACCCTGTCGAGGGCCTGATTTATAAGAAGCAAAACACAATGGGGATGGAACCCCATCCAGGCAGGCAGACAGACATCGGAGGTTGGCCTCTGCTCCGGGGAACAGAAAGGAGGCAGCTCCTGGGAGCTATTATTGTAATAGCACCTAGTGGCAGGCTGCACTCTTGGCAGGACTCACAGACAGACTAACGAGCTCAGTGTCTCAAAAGCAACTCCACTTGCCTTGCTTTGCATTGATTTGCTCAGCAGGACCCAGTCTAACCATTCAGGGTAAGGCAGCTATTCCACTGCCCTGGACAGGCTCACGGAAGGCAGGGTCTGCATCATCTCTAGTTGACAGATGTCTGCCAGCAGACACAGCACTTCCATCCCCTTTTCAGAGTCCCCTGGCAGACTGGGACTAGAATCCAGGAGATTCCCCATTGCAACTCTTGTACTTGGCACAGTGGCCCTGCCTAGCTCGGGCTGGCAACCAAAATAGCAAGACGACCCATTTTTTCCGAATTCAGTAAAAAGAAAAAAAACCCTCAATAATTCAAGAGCTGCAATGCATGTGAATAGGAGATGGTCCTTACTAAATAACCTCAAACTGTACTTTTTGTAACCCTTATTTTAAGAATAGTGCACACACAATGGTTTGTAATGCAATACATGTTTACTGCAGGATGGTTACAAATTTTTACATATTCTAGTTCCTCACACTTTGTGGGTGTTTTTGTACCTCTGGCTTCCTGACACTGACTCCTGAACCCACTTTAATGATGCTGATTTTAATTGATGTTTAATTTCAGTTTTCTTTCTTAAAATGTACGTTGACATTCACAGCAGGAATGCCGCAAGCTTCCTCTTCCTTCTCTTTAGCAACATCAATAAAACACAGATTCAGTAACATACCCCACAATGCACTGCACATATTAAAGAGGGAGTTAGCCAATGTTTCGAGATCACATATCATTTGCTACTGAAATACGAGTTGTTCATCGTTGGGCTTTTAGATGTTCACCAATTATCAAAAATAATCAGGAGGGTTGTGGGTTTTTTTTTTTGTTTGTTTGTTTGCTAGTCTGTAGCAAAGCTCCTGACCCAGGTGGGAAGGATGAGTGAATTAGGGTCTCTAGTAACCAAGCACAGCAAATAAATGCTCCTTATAGTCACTCACAAGATTTTTTTTGGGGGGGGGATGGGGCAATGCAGGGGAGGGTATTAACCAGATGAGCAATATATCCCAGGGAAAAAGGCAAAAGCTGTGCAAGTTTACTGCAGAATGGATGAAACTATTGGCTTAGATTTCCTGGCCACCGTACAGCACAACTAGCTAGCTCCACCTGCACAGCCTAGCTGATTCTGCTAGTTTTTTTTTTTTGGTCTCCCCCCCCCACATCTTGAGGTTTGTGTCTTCTCCACTGGAAGCTAAGTAAGACTGCAACCACAAGCAGTAAGTCTGTGGGGTGGAAGAAATCACGTTCAGGCATATATTTGCTAAAATTGCAGACTGATTTACTTGGATGCTCTGAACTCGGCATCTAGTGGAGAAGTTAAATGTGGTCTGAAAGTGAAGCTCTTTGTTCTACATCCTTCCAAGGGTGACTAATCACTGCTGGAAGGCAGCTATAGCAGAAAAGCCAGATATTTCTTCTGTAGAAAAATCATTGCTCCTGGTGCAAACCCTGTTTGCACCATCCTGCAGACTAAGGGCAGGTCTACACTAGACTTAAAGTCCATCCTGGATATGCCATTCCACCTACAAACCAACATATCTAGGATCAACTCATCTGGCCATCCTCAGGGAGGTCAGCTTCTACTGACTTCCCTTACTCCTCGCAAAAATGAGTACAGGGGTTGACTGTCGACTCCTGATCGTTGGATTTTACATGTCCACTAGGCGCACGAAATCAAGCCCCAATCAGGTCAATCTCCCAGTAAGTGCACATAAACCCTAATTTTAAACTACATACATCTTTACAAACCATTTGATTTTTTTTAAACACCAGTGTGTTCTGTAACAATGGCCTTTCCTTTCCAAGTACTTGCATATTAAATTATAAATGTCAGTGTTCACAAACATCTTGATACTCATTGTAATATTGCGCAGAAGTACTGTAGTTTTCATAAATGCACGACACCTTTGCAAATATGGTACGAAACACTTTGAATTTTCATCCACACACCTTAAACTTCACAAATCACATCCCATGAGTAAACTATTTCCATTTTACAGTCAGGAAACGGTGGCTCAGAGAAGTGTGGTGAATGAGCAGTAGAATAAGCAATAAAACCCAGGAATCTTACTCCCACGTAGTAACACTAGTAACACGAGTGCTGTAATAGGGTAAGGTCCCGCAATTGCTAGCTTTTGCAAACAAAGTTATCTATAGACAACAAAGCCCAACAGTTCCACCTAATATGATTTTAAACTCACACGTCCCTGCTCTGTTACTTTCCAGGAAGCTCTGCTGACTATTCTTGCAAAATTTCCAGGAAACTGTGGCAAATCAGTGGCAGAGCTGAAAAAAAAAAAAAAAAAGACTCATGAATCTTGTCTCCATGTGTTAAAGAGCAGTGGTCTGTGATCCCCTGGTGGTCTGCAGACTATGTCTTGGGGGTCTATGAAAGGCTGTCAGTTCCAGAAACGGATTTTCAACCTGTGATTTGTAGACCCAAAGGTGCACTAAGGCTGCACTTTCAACAAGGGTCCACAGCTCCATTCAAAATTTTTAGGGGACCCACAAATGTAAAAAGGTTGAGAACCACTGTCACAGAGTGACTCCCAAAGTCAATCCATATCAGAGTGCTGAAAGAGGAGCTCTCCAGATGAAGACAACTTTTGAAAGCGCCTGCCCAGAGCTACATGTGAGCACATAGCTCGGAATGCCGGGAACAAAACAGTTCCTAAGGTAATGAGTGCTATTGAGGAGTCCGCCCTGCAGGAGACGAAAGAGCAAAAGCAGGGCTCCACATCCGCAAGGGAGTCAAAGCAAATGGCCAGGCACCACACACTACATCAGCTCCCACTCAACATTTGCCAAGCACAATGAAATGGATCAACTCCAGAGGCGACTGTGGGACCAAGGAACCCAAATGCTATCTGCTCCCACACATGCCTTGCACAGCACCTTCCTTCTCTCTCATTTCCCCACTGGTCACCTGTCTCTCACCCCACCAGTTACCCAATCTGAAGCTGCCCCTGAAATTAATAACTGTTGCTTCTGCATAAAACCAAACTTTGCGCCTCTGTGGAAGAGTCTTTCCAGCACCATCTTGTTGCAAAGAAACAGCAATGCAAGCGCAAATAAGGCTCTCAGAGCTTGCCTGCTGCCAGTGCTGGGGAAGCCCAATGCTACAGATAACACTGCATTTGCACTGCCTTTTGCCCAAGGACCTCAAACACTTTATGAGCATTAAGCCTCACAATTAATTATGCCTGTGAATTAATGCCACAGATTAAGCAGTTTGTTCTAAGGTTTGGTCTACACTAGGAAAATAAGTTGATTGTAGATATGAAATTCCTGCTATGGCAATTGTGTTGCTAGAACAGACTTATCTAAAATTGACTTACCTGGCCAGCCTCACTTAGGAAAGTCCACTTCCCTTACTCCTTGTGATAGCAAGGAGTACAGGGGTTGACTACCGGCCTGATAGGTCGATTTCATGCATCTCTACCAGGTGTGCGAAATTGAACCCCAGGTAATGTAGATGTGGCCTATGTGCCAACAGGAATTGGTTCAAGAATTACAGGTTGAACCACTCCACAATCAGCGACTACAAGGTAATGAAATTCGACATCCTCACTGGAGAGAAGGTGCCCAAAAACCACCACCATGACAATGTCGGAAAGGAGAGATTCCATCAGATGAGAAAGCTGGTCTAGAGATTCTTCTGGCAGACACCAGGCAGTTCACAGCCTCAGACCTGGTCTATGCCACCAACCGCTATTGGAGTAACTGTCAGAGGAGTGCAGAACGTCCACACCTTGAGCAACACAGTTTTACCAATGTAACCACCGTGTTGATTGGAGGGCTTCCCCTGCCGCCTGTCAGGGAGGTGGAGTGTCTTCACGGAGTGCTACGGGGTCCAGCCACTGGGCTCTCCATGCAGTGTACACAAGCCCTCGGACTCAGCACGGAGGCTATCCGATCCACCATGGGTCCTTCCCTAGAGGTCTTTGAGGCTTGGTCTACACTAGACCTTCAAGTCGCTTGCAAATACCCAGTTCTAGCTACAGCAATTGCATAGCTAGAATTGACATATCTGCAATTGACTTACCTGTCCGTCCTCAATGAGGAAGGTCGATGGGAGTTTCTCCAGACCTCCTTTACTCCTGGTGATGGCAAGGAGTACAGGGGTCAGCTGCTGACCCCAGAGAGATCGATTTTGCACAATGCACAAAAACAATCTCTGGAAGATCAACTCTGACTGCGTCGATGTTCCCAGAAGTGCACACAAGGGTTACATGCCAGTTAGACAAAGCCATGGCTGGGATGTTTGTGTTGGGATCGGCTCTGCTTTCAGCAGGGGGTTGGACACGGTGACCTGTTGAGGTCTCTTCCACCCCATGAGTCAAAGAAGCTATGCACATGCCTGAAGCAGAACACCAAGGTCTCAAGCTGTTATCAGGCGAGGCGAGGCGAGGCTCCTTCAGCAGACAGAACTCCATCCCTTTGCAGACAACGCAGTCCAAATGACTGGGAGGCTGAAAACTTCAGCTCTGCTCCCAATGCGGTGTGGCCATGGGCAAGTCACTTGTGCCACTCACTGCCACTTTGGCAAAAGAGAGATAAGGAGAATTACTTTCCTCTCGAGAGCACCTTGAGCGCTGCAGGTGAGAAGTGGCTGCTGTCATTCGTGAGGTTTGTTATGCGCCTAGCATCATACACAGTGAACTGTTATTCTACGCCACGCCAGGCAGAGTGGCAGCTGGAAACTCGGGGGTTTAAAGTAGGGATGTAAAATCCTGTTTAATGAGTTAACTGGTTAAACATTAAGTATTACTGACTAAATGGGGGTGGAGGGCGGCGCAGCCAGGGCAATGCTGAAGCACCCCTTGGCCATGGCGGGACTGGAGCAATCCCCTGACCATGGCGGGCAGCTGGGTGTTCCATCCCCCACTGGTTAACCAGTTAAATGTTAACATCCCAATTTTAAAGTGGAATCGAAAGAGCAAATCACCAGGCAGCTGCTTTTATTAAACACCTGATAGACAGACAGGGGCCCCGAGCAGGGTTTGGAGGCACCACCCTGGAAGGAATCCAACCACCACGCAGGCTTGAGAGCAACCTCCAGCAAAAACAAACCCAGGTCTAGGTGAAAAGAACTCCATTAAACCAGTAGTAGCTAAGGCATCCCTGGCCAGCGACAGTATTTGGATGTGAATATTTATGGCCATGGGGACAGACTGAGCATCTGCAGCTGCCCCTACGTTCTTTTCCATGAGGTCTATGTGTCATCTGCTCACAGGACTTACATTGCCTACGTCTTTCCCTCCCTTCTTTTAGAACTGCTTCATTGCTGCCTCCTTGCCATGCACACGCCGCCTTCCCACCACCGGAAAAGCCACAGCAAACACAAATCATGAAGGGGGCATACGCATGGGAAGGAGGCAGCAACAGAATGTGTATGTTTTAGTATGGAAGGGACAAGCTTGTTCGGAGTGACCCGTCTGCCTGGCGACAGGGGGTTCTCTCCGCATACCTCCACTCTCCATGGCAAAGCTGCATCAGCCCCCATTTTGTCATGTAAATGAGCACAAAGAGGCACAGGGGCTAGTGGTTTTGCTGGAGTACAATGCAGTCAGTGAGCAGTATGAAATCTGCCAGCCATTATAAATTCAGCAGGCTGGGAAGAATCGCAGACTTTAACACACAAAAGCAGTGCCCCACAGCCATTCAACTAGAGGAGCCATCGGAGTGTTCTGACAACTTCACACCAGATCCTCCTTACTGTGGACTCTCAGAATCTACCTACTCTCCTCACAAACTAACCACATCTTTTAGGAAGGGCTGTGTGAGCGCATGGGGTGCAACAGAACATAAAAATCCACTTGGGGTCATTAGTGCTGAAATACACTTTGTTTATATATTTAGCGTAACAGCTGGCGAACACACAACGGATTGACCAACAGCTGCCTGATGGGTGAGAACCCAGAATGTTTAGGAGGGCATGAAATTAACATGTCAATTTAAATCCTCTCCAAATGCTCCATTCAAAAAGAAAAAGCAGGACACTAGAACTGGACAGAGTGCAAAAAGAAGTTGCTTTATTCAGCAGAGTTGATAACAACAACCTCCTCCTGGAATACACCATGCACACATCCTGCCTTAAAAAAGTAAAGAAACTGAGAAAAATAAAAATGGGTTTTTAGAGGAAAAACAGTTGCTTTACACAAAAGCATTGAGGGGACACATTTGGCTGTGACCAAGTGGTGTGTTAATAATCAGAAAAAGGCCATTAATCACCACCACACTCACTTAAAAGACCCTGAAAAATCTTCCACCCTAAATCACTCTATGAAACCTCTCAGAAAAAGCCAGAGAGCAAGTGGCATCACTAGCGCACAGAAAAATATATTCAGGAAGGAGGAGCCAACAACAGCCTGCACAGGATGAGATAGTTACCTATTAATTTTGAGGGCTGTATATCTCTTTTGCTCAGAGACAACCTCCATATTTTCTTTTAATTTTGCTTATTTCCAAGCCATTTCTACTAATTCCATACAACTCTTCTTCCTGAATTCTCCCAAGCTAAGCTCTCAGAACCTGATGGACCATGCGTCCCATTAAAACATGTGCTGGGTTGGAAGGATTTGCTCAGACATCCTTGTCAGTTTAGCAGCTCACTCAAAAATAATAATAATAATAATAATAATAATAATAATAATCACAGCAGAAGCAGATGCACCCACAGTTCCACCACATTTATTCTCAAACCTATGATCAACACTTAACCCTGAAAAAGAACCACTGAGCGCCTGTTTTCTTCATTGCCTTGTTTTTCCTAATGCAGCACATGGACTCAAAATAGCAAAATGTATACTTTGCTACCACTAAAGAGCTAATTATAACTATGGAGTTTCATTTACTCAAAAAGGCTACATATCAAATGCAAAGAGGCATCTGGGCTCTTAAGTTCATTTGAAGAGATTTTAATTTGAAAGGATAAAAGACGAGTTTCCCTGCTGTTTCTGGATTAAGGATTTTCTCTTTCCATACTAAATACAACTTTGTGGCTAACACTCCTGTCTAGTCTACCTTGGTGAGTGCACATTCAAAGATTCCAAGCCCACAAAGGATCACTGTAACCATCTAATCAGACTTCATGCATAACACAAGCCAGAGAACTTCACTGCAAGAATACCTGATATGTATCTTTTAAAAAAAAGATCCAATCTTGACCTGAAAATGATCACTGTTGGAAAACTGAGAAACTGTTCTAGCTGCTACTCTCATTGTTAAAAATGCATGCCTTATCTCCAGCGTGAGGGCCGACTAATAGTGGGTAGTATGCCTTCAAGATAACATCATTAAATGCAGGGAGGAAGACATCTGATACAGAGGACAAAAGAAAAATATACGCAGAGTGTAGATTCATGGAAAAGACTTTCCTTTCTGTAATTTTGTGGCTTTGTAGAGATTTGCGCCCACTGTCAATCCGTTAATTCTCTCACACACAAGTTTCTTGAAATGCAGTTAGGTTAATATTGGCTGTAGTGGCTCTTTGGTTCAACACTAAACTCACCATAATTAGACTATGACCATACGACAGGCAGAGAGCTCAGATGAAGATACAGATTCAAAGCATTAAACTTGTCAGCATGCTACACAGGGCCAGCCTTTCCACCACAATGGGAAACTCTCCCACCCACCTCCCTTATTCCTTGTCAATGCAAGGAGTGATGGGGGAGGAGGGTACCCACAGGAGCTGATTTAGTGGGTCTTTACTAGACCCACTAAATCAAATCCCAGAAGTTCAATCTCTGGAGCATCGATCCTCCAGGAAGTATAGACAAGACCTCTATATATACGATGCTGTGGCATGAGCAACAGTAGCAAGGGCATCTCTACCCTTTCCTAGACATGGAGAAGGTGGAGCTCTGACACTTAGGAGCCATGACTGAAGAGACTGGATCAGCAGCTGACACTGAAGATATTGTTGGAATCCTGAGAGTAGCCAGCATTCAAAATCCTCGCTGCCTTTTCCATACAGTGAACAAACACATATTTCCATGTATAGTCCCATACTGCCTGCCACAAGGTTTCTTGTTCTTTTTATGGAAGCAGCTGGTATTGACGCCAGGTCTACACTAGACATTAAAGTTGATCGTAGATAAGTCGATTTTAGCTACGCAATTGCCATAGCTAGAATTGCCTATCTACAATCAACTTACCAGGCCATCTTCACAGAGGGAGGTTGATGGGAGAAACTCATAATATTGAGGAGTACAGGGAATGACTGCCGACCCCCTATAGTTCAATTTCGTGCGTCCCCACAATTCACATAGCTGGAATTGAGTATTTAACTTTGATTTTCTCCCGGAGCATAAACCTAGCCTAAGTCACCTAGAACTACTATAAAGACTCCGCTGAGCTGCAGATGCACGGAACAGCAAACACTCCAAAGTTTGATTATTTTGTTAAAAGACACTGACCTAGGCAAAGAGACACTATTCTTCCTTTTTAAGGATTCAACTGTAGCAGCATGTAAACGGTATTCCCTATTTTTGGAACGGGCTCAAATGCTGGGATCTAAAGGCCATTTTTTCCATGCTAAAATGATTAAAGAGGTCACACAAAGCAGTGGTTTACCAAAAAGCCAACACAACAAACCAAACAAGAGCCTCCTTGCAGAAAAATTCCAGTATGCTTATTTTCCTGATTTCTTTTAACATCTGCCATTTTAATCCATTGTCTCACATTCGCTTTCATACATGTTGTAGCTACATGACAGAAAGCGTTTATAGATAAATCACGTTATGTCTTGAGGCAAGGTGCTTTTCTCGCCTTTGTTGACTGAAATAATCCTGTCCTAGGAACACAATAAGTACCCAGACATGAATTAGTGTTTCCTGAAGATAAAAAAAAAATTTTACTTAGAATGAAACAGCTGCAGGTTTTTGTGGAGGTTAACACACAAAGATAACAGTTAACCTAAGCGGTATTTAGGAAGTTTGTAAGGGACTTAGAAAGTCCCAATTTGAGGAGAGTGGGTTTAGTGTTTCAAACCACCATGCCACTGTGTTCAGTTTCCTTCTTCCCCAAAACTTCCTTTCTTAACTGCACGCCGTTTAAAAACAAAAAAGGTGATGGAGTTCCTCTTTGCTGTGCTTCCACTCATTCTCATGTTCCACATGTTCTCATTAACCTTCCCCATATACTCCACTATCAAATCAAAGATTCTATTTGATGCAAGGTTTAATTGGCTGTTTAGGCTCTACCAAAGGAGGGCGTTGGATGAAAGGGAGATGAACTGAGAAGGGTTGGTTAGAATTTCTTTTTTCTCTTGATAGCGGTAACACAAACTGTTCATCTTGTTCATGTATCTACCCACAAACATACAAAACAGTTTTAATGCAGATATTTCCCTTAATATCCTTTGTTGTAGGGTTTGCAAAACGGGAGTCACAGAAAACAAAACAATTCTCTGTGTCATGACACGAGATCTTTAGGGATGAACAAAGGCAGCTTTGCATATAGAACCTAGTTATGGATTTCAGATCTATTTGACGAGTGAGAAGTAGCCAATTTTACAAGTAGAAGCAATGGAAGGTAGTCAAAGAGCCTCTTAGTGGTGAGATCTGGTAGATATATGGGTTAGACACTACAACACTAGTCACAGAGGACTAGTGTCACACACTGGGGTCTAGAGAAAAATGGATCTTTTCCAATAGTGGTTCCTCCGCAGCTGGGGTTGGCACTGTCAGTAACACACAGTATTGGCTGCAGTACCGGGGCTGCGTCCAGAGCCCACTCAAGTTGTGTATATCTAACAGTGCGCTGTTCTAGACCACTACTTCTGGAAGGAATGGATAACGTAACAAGAGCGTGAGCTTTGGGTGTGATCCTGGTGGGGTGACAAGTGGACTTAATTCCCACTGGTTTCCAGAGTGGCTGAGGTCACCAAGAACCAAGCTGACTTTCAGACACCCTTTTTGTTCTGATAGCAGCAGCAGTAACACCACCTGGCAATTAAGTTTTTCACAAGTGTGCAGAAGAAAAGAAAATCAAAGGCCAGCATCTTCGAATGGCAGCATGCTGTAATTTAGGCAGCATTCCTGCAGCTTCCTGCAATAACTGATGAGTAACTTACTAGAACCATGTCTAGCAACAGTAAAATGCTGGCTGCCCTCTCCAGTAAGATACCAAGATTAAGCCCATAAACACACTTGCCCCACGCAGAGGATTGGAACCATATAAACTCACCTCCAAAGCATGCTCGGATGAACGACATAATGCAATCCAATCTGATGCCTACTTTTTCATGAGGATCTCAAAGCACTAACAAAACCATTTAAGCCTCAGATTTACCATTGTGTAAGGAAAGACTATATTGCCATCCCTGTTGTATAGATAAAATGATCAGAGGCACAGAGGTTAAGTGTTTACCCAAGGTCACGTGGCACAGCCTTGGTAAAATCAGGACCAGAACCCAGCAGTCCTGGTCAGCATTCCCTGTAAAGTGAGCATTTGGGCGACCACCTAGGAGAGATTCAGGTGCCATCCAGCTCTTTAGCAGAGTGCCCACAGCCGACAACATATGTTTCTATTGGTGGTGCACATTTGCACGTGCCTTGGTGCACATAACAAAATTTCTTCCACCTGTGGATAGAAAATATTTGGGGGAACCCTGGTCCTGGTTCCCAGCGTCCTACTGCATCAGACCAGAGCATGTCTGGCCACAAAGGGGCTGATGGGCCATGTGTCGGACCCCAATGCAGCAACAGAGCCAGGTGGCAGGCAGGCAGCAATCCCTGAGTTAGAACAATTAAGCCTTTAATCTCACTATGCTAGGCAGAATGTTAATAAATCAGTGTTAAGTATTAGCTTCTAAATATTAATGTACAGATGAGATGTTACTCCATGACGCTTAACGCACCCACCTTACAATTCAGACTTGGATGTTCAAGTTCAAGTATTTTACTTCAGAATTAAGCCAACCCCATTTTAACAGGCATCAAGTTCATCAACTTAGTTTCGAGAGATTTACAGACCCCCGATAACCTAGCATCACTACTGATTTTCTTCTCTCTACCCACCACCCTTTATTTTGCAGGAAAAGAAATGAGATAAAATAAACACGTCCATGGAAAGCCCATAAATAAGAATGAAATGATCTGCTGCAACAAAAACAGACATTTAAATGACATTTGGAGGGGGCTGGCAAGACAGGGCCAGGAAAGGACACTATCAGCAGCATTGTTAGCCCCTCGCATTGCTTCTCCCCAGCACACCCCGTTGAACAATGTGGAGGGCACTAAGAATGAATCCCTTTAGCAACAGTCACTGCCTCCCCTCTCCAGCTGTCAGGCATGCAAAGGCAGCTGGGGTTTTGCGCATGCCCCAAGCAGAGAGGCAGAAACTGCTTCATTCTGTCACAAGAAAACAGCAGCGACTGACCGTTGTGTCCAAACAAGGGAGCACTGGCAGTCCTGCTCCAGGAGCGGACACCATCTGCTGTCTCTTACCCTAAGTCTCTCCTGCACTCCAGAGGGGCAGGAGGGGCAGACAGAAATGGGGGATTCCTCCTCCCCTCCCTAGCCTGGAAACATAAGCCACTTGCCAGGGTTTGAAATATAAAAGAAGTCTGTAGCAGTCTAGGACCTTAGCAGCAGGATTCATCTGCAGGGACATGCACCTGCTGCTCAACTCAATAGCTCCTCATCCTGCCCCTTGCAGCTGCCTCAATCCCCCCAGACCTCCTCCCCCACAGTCAGCCTCAATCCCTCGACACCCCTCTGCCACTGCTCAGCCTCCGTCTTACCATGCACAGCACGCAACACACACCAATGCCCAGCCTTCTTGGTCCCAAAGTCACAGAATACCCCCACCTCAAAAATCACACAGCTCTCTACACAGGAGTGAGTCCCCCTCCACCTAGAGTGCACCAGCTGCCCCTTTCCCTTGCACCGCACTCCTGGAGCCCACCTCACAGACACACCACATACAAAATGCACAGCCCCCCCACCCCCTTGAATCTCCCTATCACACATGGCTGTCTATAACTGATAGCCTCCCTGAACCTTACCCTGGATGCCCGCCTGCCCCATACTGCATTAACAGCTCTTCCATCCCTTTGCAGAGCCTGTCCCACTGCTGCCCCTAAGTACACACTGCATCAACTCCTCTTGTTCTTTCAGCCCCTCACTGTACAACCCCAAGCCCCATAATATCAAGTCAACCCTGTCCATTCTGCATGGCACTCTACATTGTAACCCCATAAGCCACTATTACACGAACTCCCCTTCTCCTTTGGTAACCCCATTGCACTCTCTTCCTTGGCAGCACACCACTGACCACCCCCTCACCACCCCCATATTGTACCAATTTGCCTCTCCCCCTTTGCACAGCTTCTTCCCCACTTCCGCCCCCTACTTCTATACTACACTCCCCCTCAAAACCCCCATGCCTTTTCCCCAGTGCACTACGTCTCCAATTCTTTCCCCACCCACACTGTACTAGCTTCCTTGCCCCAGGAACCCACTGCAACACCCCCATGCATCACCTCCCCTGCCCCATCCCCACACTGGAGCCTCCTTGCACCAGCTCCCCTGCCCCTTACACTGCACTGCACAGCCTCCTTGCACCCGCTCCACTGCTCCCCTGCAGCCCCCTTGGCCCCCACTGCACAGCTCCACTTATACCCGCTCCCTTTCACCCCACTGCACAGCTCTACTGCAGCCCCTTTGCACCCCACTACACAGCCCCACTTGCACCCGCTCCGCCGCTCCCTTACACCCCACTGCACAGCCCCAGTGCAACGCCGGGCCCAGCCCCGCTCCGCTACCTGCTCCCGAGGGTCCTGCTTCCATCCCATCCACGCGGGCAGGCTCCGGGCTGGGCTCACCGCGCGGTGGGGGGGGGGAGGGGGGACGCTGCTCCCTCCGCCTCCCGCTGCTGCTGCTGCGGCCGCCGCAGCCTCCGGGCAACCTCCTCCCCGCCTGGCCCCCAGCGCGCAGGCGCGGCAGCCCGGCCAACCTGCGCTGACGCGAGCGCCTGGCCCCAGCGCCAACAAAGGCGGCGGGAGGAGGCAGCGCCCCCTGGCGGGGCGGGTGGGCGAGGCGCGGCGCCGCGCGACGCGACAAGCCCCCGCCGGTCTACAGTATAGAGCTTATGCACAGCGGCGCCATCTTGGATCCATAGCGAGGCTGGGCACGTTCCCTAGCCGTAGCTGTAGCCTGGGGCGTGCTAGAAGGGAGCGCTGGGGAGGCTGGGTGTGCAGTGGTGGCTGTAGGAGGCTGGGTGTGCAGTGGGGGCCCTCAGGGAGCGGGTGTGCAGTGCAGGGGGCTGGAAAGGCTGGGTGTGCAGTGCAGTTGGGGCAGACGAGCACTGCTGGCTGTGCAGTGGGATAGGAGATAGTGGGATCTGAGGAGGGAGTGCTGGTTGTGTAATTGTGGGGGGCGCTGCAACGGGCAGAGGCCCAGGGGTGGCAGGGAGACAGAGTTGTGCAGGAAGAAAAGGTGAGATGGTGAATGTGACAGGACAAGGCACCCGCTGTGAGAGGGGAGGAGAAAGAAGCAATCCTTCCCTGTGATGGAAGAGTAGCTCAGGGGAAAGGATGGAGACCTGCCTCTGCAGGAGGAGGAACTGAAACCCTGCACTGTGAGTGAAGAGCTTGGAAATGAAGAGAAGAGAGTGCAGCATTGTGGGCATTGGTACAGGTTGGTTTGTTTGCACTGAAAGAAGTTGAGAACACTGAGGAAGCCTGTAAGGGCTGACAGAGTGCCAGCTCCACTCATGCAATTTACACAGACACTGGCGATCAAGAATATATCTAATGTCACAACAACATGAAGCTGAACATTTTCTTGGAACTACAAAATACCTTTGTCCTAAGGAAATCTAACAATTTAAATTTGGTCCATAATTTCTACTTGGGTGAGAAAAAAGCTTTGATAAAACCCAAGCTCAATACGTACGCTTCCACAATTCTGTTTTAATGCCAACGAAATAGGCGTTCAACTGCAGTGTCAAAAACCTTAGGACTGTACTGAGAGCCTAAAAGTGAAACTGAGTAAAAATAAGGATGAAATTGACTTCATAGTGCAACCACAGAGAAAAGCAGGAACTTAAACCAAGAGCATAAACCCTGACAAGGCAATTGGGGATTTGTAAAGTCCTTCCACTTTTAATAATCTATTATGGTTAGTAACGAGTTCTGATGCTTGCATATGTGCTTAATGTAGGCTGCTGGTTGTTGGTATCCCTTTAACAGTCAAATAGAAAAATGCAAATTCTTACATACACCAATTGCCCTTTAGGTCCACAGTGAGGAAGAGAAACAGCCCCTCCTCGCCAAATCCTACCTAGCTGAAAATCAGCACATACCAAGTAGCCAGGGCACGCCACTAATGATCGATCATCTTTGCTCTAGTGTGGGGGTCTGCAACCTACAGCTGTGAAGCCTCATGTGGCTTTTTAAGGACACCTTTGTGGCTCCCAATGCAATGATTTCAAAGATGAAAAAGAAAAAACCCTCCTGATTAGTTTTGATAAATGGTGAGCATCTAAAAGCCCAACACTGAACAACTCATATTTAACTAACAAATGATGTGTGATCTTGAAATTTTGGATAACTCCCCCTAGCCTTGTCCAGAGACAGAGAAGGGTCAGGAGTGAAAGTCAGGAAGAAAGTGGTACAAACACATGTAAAGCGTGAAGAAATAGAACAGTGGTGACCCAAAGGGATGTAAGGGATTGCCATAGCCTCCCTCCCGCATCCACCCCACATTACTCACGGAAGCTGCCCTGCAACATGGTTGTAGCTGCCATGCGAGCCACCCTGCAACGCGGCTGGAGCCTGGTGGACCTGGAGCAGCCACCTCCACAGCTGCTGCCACACACTTGTGGTGGGCATGTGTGTGTAGCGGCTGGAAGGGTGCCCCACGTGTGCGGCTTTCCTGAGCCTCACTTCACCACACTGCACACCGCTGAAATAGAATATGTAAAAAGTTTGTTAAGGTCCTGTAGATAAAAATGTATCATGTTACAAATCATTGTGTGCGCACTGTTCTTAAAATAGGGGTTACAAAAAGTATGGTTTGAGATGATTTATTATGGACCGTTGTGTATTCACATGCACTGCGGCTCTTGAATTATTGAGTTTTTTACCAAATTAGAAAAAACGGCTTCTCTTGCTAGCTTGTTTGCCGACCCCTGCTCTAATAGAACCTAACACAATAAAAAATGGAGCTAAGGTAGATGCAGTGCAGTGTAATTATGATCTAGAATGTGAAAGCACTTCACAATAGCTTTGGATAATGTATTTCAGAGGGATTGGATTGTTCTAAACAGGATGTCCAGAACGTCTTTAGACTCTCTATACCTACCGCATGAGCCAATAAAAAGTAAATGCTTTAACTACTAACATGTCCTGCACAGTTGTCATCTGCCCAGGGCTGGAACACTTTGGATTTCCAAACAGGTCCATAGTGAGGCATGTTTGGCACAGTACTTTTTGTGGACAGTCATGCTTCTCTGCCAGGCTAATGAGTAAACAGGAGGAGGCAGATTTATTTATTAGCTGTTTTCATGGTTTTAAGTTTGCTCTTTTATGAATCTTGTTGGCAAAGGGGAAGGACAGGTTCATTTCTTAGACAGCAGGGATGTTTGTTAGTGCTGTGTTAGAAGCACCCTCTTGTGGTGATGGGAAATGTCTAAGGACAGCTACGAAGAAAAGACCCACAGGGCTACAAAGCCTTGGGAGGGAAATGGAATGTAGGGGTCAATTAACGTGTCCACTTTAGCTGCATGCTAGGGCAACTACCTTTACCTCATTCCTATGGTTCACCATGTGATCTTTTTGTTGGGTCCTTTACTAGTGAAAGAGCCTTACCCATATGTCTGTAACCTGTAGTAATCACCAAAACAGAATGCACGTACTCATAGGCGACACATGGGGCGATGCACACAGGCCATATGCACTCTCCAGCATTGCAGTCAGGCTCCCCCCATACTCAATGTCAGCACCACACCATTTCTGATGAGGGCAGGGACAGTCCCAGCTAGCCCTGGGAGCAGCACAGCCCAACAGCAGCGCTAACTTTCTAGCTTGCACTAATGTCAGGTCACATGGCTTCAAGGGGGAGGAGGGACTTTCCCACCCTCTCTGGAACAGTGGTACTTCCATGGTAAGTGGCGGGTAGGTGCAGAGAAGCATTATGTTCAGGGCAAGGCATGGGCAGGAGGGAAGGGGCATGTGGCTAGTGCCCTGCTATCATCCCTGTACTGGTCCTATCTGCATACACTACACATAGACCTCACACACACTACATTACACACTCACCACTCCCAGAAAGGCAGATGAACTTTTCCTGGTGGGCCAGTCAGGTTCAGGTCATCCAGGACTCCAGCTTCTGCACAATACAGTCGCCATGGTTTTGAGGTCTGGCAGCTCTGATCCTAGGCTATGTCGTGAAGTCAGTTACAGTGAACTTCTTTTGGACCCTAGTTTATATAGTGAAAGGTGAGTTTTGCTTAGCAGTACCAAACCAATCATTTTACTTAACTGTTACAAAGTAATTATGTGACCATTCCTAACATATTGTGAAACAATTCTTGACAGTCATATCCAACCACGTTTATTGATTTCAGTCTTTCAAAATGCAGATGGATGCAATCAAAGAACCAGACAGAAACCACTTAGGTAAACAATAGAAAAGCAGGGACCATAAAGACAAAACAACAAAAAGTAAAGATTTCAAAGCCACAACTGTTAAGGGGCTCCTTGCCAGACAGATTGATTTGGTGTCACCATTTCCCTTAAACTTGTCAAAATCTGTTTAATCTGATGGTGGAGGATACTATTAGGACAAAAATGCCTTTTAAACAGGCCAATATTTCATTGTTTTAGGGTGTATCTACACTAGGAACTAACTTCAAAGTAGCCAGCGGAGAGTCTACACACATTTTCCCTTTCTTCAAAGTAGGGAGCCCAACTTTGAAGTCCTTACTCCATTCCTGGGAATGGAGTAG
This sequence comes from Carettochelys insculpta, assembly GCF_033958435.1. Classification (NCBI taxonomy): domain Eukaryota; kingdom Metazoa; phylum Chordata; order Testudines; family Carettochelyidae; genus Carettochelys; species Carettochelys insculpta. Next base: position 3,119,139 of record NC_134160.1, read on the forward strand.
TGCCCTAGTTCAAAGTTGAACTTCAAAGTAGGGTGTGTGTAGGTGCTCCATTTTGAAGTTGCTTACTTCGAAGTAAGCAACTTAGAAGTTATTGTTGTAGTGTAGACACAGCCTTAATGTAATTTAGATGGAATCTGACTTTGTGCTTCTTGCTTTGTGGGGTGCTGTGCTAAGGTGGCTGCGAGAAAAGGCCTTAGGTTCAGCATCTCCTTAGCAGGAGTTTACAGTGGTAAATCTGGATAGCACTGATGGGAACTCCAGAGCCTTTGGCCTTCTAGGCTTGGAGGCTGAACGTGGTAAGAGCAAACTGGAGCCTGTAGCATTTAGTTTGGTAACAGCATCTAAATGGTCTACCTGAGGTATCACGTGCATTTGTGGTTACAGCTGTACACTTAGCATCTACCCAATGCACAGGCAGTTTCTGCCCTCTCTGTTCTATACTGGTAGTATTGGCACATGCACATAGAGGAGTTATTTATTAACTGTGGGCCAAATCCATCCCTGCTGTCATTACTGATGTAGTCACTCTGCCAGCAATGTGAGCTTGGTGTGAGGTTGATGTTAGTGACATTGAATGTTTCTGCCCCCCTCCACCTTGCCACCTTTTCTGTTTTGGGACCAGTTGTTTCCCTCATCATCCTGCTGCAAGGGTCTGCAGAGGATATAAATAATAAGCAACACTTCTGAGTGCAAAGTGTGAATTTTACAAAAACATCTCACCAGAATGCTCTATGAGAAACACTTCAGGAATGGCTCCCTTTCCCTAGAAGGCAGACTAGGTTCCTGACCTCACAGCAATCTTGAGCCCTGATTTTGCAATCTGATCTATGTAGCTAGACCACCATGCCTATCTCCTCAATATCAAAGGATGAGAATCTCACCAGGACCTTAGCATTATTACTGTATCATTTATATTGCTGTAGGGCCAGGCATCTCTCTGAAAGCACGGTATTATACTAAATCACGTGACTTTAAAAAAAAAACCTAACCTTCACATGCCAGTTTTCTTTCACGGTCGGTTCTCAGATTAACAGTTTAATGAGCAGAAACTAACTGAATGAAAAATACCACTGCAAATCAGAGGGCTTAGAGCCTGGGACTTGCCAGCAGGAATCCTGGGTTCCATTCTTGGCCCTACCAATGACTTACCATGAAATCTTTGTGCCTCAGTTTCACCCTCTCTGGAATCGATGACCTAATTCTTAGCTACCAGCATTACCAGGGCAGAGGACTGAGTGAAGCACACTGATATTCTCCAATGGTAGAGGCAAATTCTTGTCATTGTCCACGAGGTGCAGACTTCTATAACTCAAGGAGTCCTGAAACATAACATCTTATTCTCATGGAGTTAGTTGAGTTAAACAGTATTGCTTTCATCATAAAGACTAACAATTTTATTTGTTATTTAGGTAATGAGCTTTTATAGGTAATATCCACTTCATATTTGTAGGTAGTACCCACAAAAGCTCATTACCTAATAAATAAAATTATTAGCCTTTAAGGTGCTACAAACAGTGCTACCCACCCACCCCCCCGCCGAGAGCATTGGTTTCATGCTTACCTTGAGTATTTTGTAAACCAAACAAGAAGCCTGCCTGATATTTCTGAGGAGACCCACACAAACCTAAATCAGTGTCTTGGAACAGGGAATTAACAATGACCATGCAATTCAAATTACTTTCATTTGTGCTTCAACATTGAAAGCACTGGGCTCCTTTGTAGAACAAAGGAAATTGACTGTTGCATCATTCTAACCCTATTGTTAACATTCCCGTAAAAGACTGGAACAGACACTGACGATATATTTAATTGACCCACACACTGTATATGCTAATCAGCGTAAATTACACAATTCTGGAGATGCCATTTGATAATATAAACTGTTAAGTATAGGCCAGTTGACCCGCCTCTGCTAAATCTTAGAACTGGCATTCAGTATCCCTTCAGGAGAGGATACTAGAGCTGACAGAAACTGCATCATCATCTCTTTGTTGCAAAGTGACATCTTCTGGGTTAGTCATTCAGTGTAGCAGTGGGGAAAGTGTAATCTAAATAAAAGACTAGGACAGCAACTAGGATGAAGGTTAATAATAACCAACTCTGAGGTCAAGTTCGTTAGCCTGTTGCTGTACAACTAGTGGGTCAAATACCCAGCAGATGTTTCATTCATTTTGGGGTGTCCACAAAACTCCAAACCTGGGCAGAAGACTTAGTTTTAAGTGGTTAAACAGAAGTGAAAAACAATGGAAATCAACACAGCCCCCAAAACTATACTCAGCAGACTTAACATTGACATTGTCAGAGAAGGAAGAGGTTCATTTCCTCTGAAGAGTAATCATGTCAGACAGAACTGCCTTGGCCAAGGGCAGTGGTGACACCAGCATCATTGGCGGGAAGGTTTCAGTTAACTAGACATGCTGTCAACTCAGGTTTGGGTAACTGGATTTCTCTGACACTCTTTCTGCCTCCTATTTTTAATTAGTCCTCCCTAAACAGACAGTGAACACAGGAGGGGGCCTGCTGGAGTTCTCTGTGCATTTGTGACAGTCACAAGTCCACTGATGCTCACGTGACACAAGAGCTAAGCTCTACATTTTAAGTTCAAGACAGACCAAAAATCCATTGTGGAACAGGATCAACAACACGGACATAGGCCCAGCTCCTGAAATACAGATGTCAAAAAAAAAAAAAAAAGCCACTGCTAGTTCTATACTTACCTTGAAGATTTAGGCCTTTGTATTTACAAAGCATTAGCTCACAGTGACGGTTCCACCTGTGCTCCGAAGAAAGCACACGCTTCCTTGGAGTCACTGCTATTCCAGGCACTACAATGCCTGGCTTAGTAATACTTAAGCTCTAGTGTAGCTGTAGTCTAAGTCAACATAAGTTATGCTGCTTGGGGGTCTGAATTAGCCATCAAAGTGACGATTCATGACAATTTGAGCATTGGTATATATAGCACTGAGTTAGTGGAAGAGCTTCTCCTGTTGACAGAGCTGCCACCAGTCATTGGCGTGGCTTAGATAAGTTGATGGGGAAGCTGTCTGTAGCCAGAACACTAGTCTAACGCCCTGAAACTACTGGACACCCATGCACCACTTCAATCCTGTGTCAGCACTTTCAGAGGCAATGAAGTCATGCTAGGCATTAAATGACACTCTTCCCCTGCTGGGCAAGCAAATGCCATCAAGTGCTCCCCCACCACCCATCTTTATTTTGCTTCTAACTGACAAACAATTTAACCCCCAGGCTAGTTCTTCCTCTTGCTCATGCAGAAAGGAACTTGAGATGCAGGAAATGCTCGGTTATTAAAGATGCAAGTTACTTTAAGATGTCAAGTGTATTCAATTTCTATTTACAGTTGTGGTTGTTTTTCCCTTTGTGCTGAGTGCAACTATTTATGCCCTTGTCACTTGTACCACTGAAGGAGGCAATTATTAAACAGGAAACAATCCCATATATTCTTATTCAGTTTAAATTAGGCTCCTGTACTTAAATTTGTGCCCAGAAAATACAGGAATTGCTACACTGGATATGACAAGTAGTCAATTTAGTCCAGATTGTATCAATGCCCAATATCACATTTCAGGAAACAAATGCAAAAAAATGCCACTGTGGACAATTATAAAGTAACTTACCCATATGGGACATTTCTTCCCAAATCTTGTCAGTTAATAGTGGCTTAGGCCCTGAAACAGGAAGGTTTATTTATTTTCTTAAATGTAATGAGGATGTTATCAATGTAAGGGTCTAATTTTTGTTTAAATTCAGATCTTGTGGACTCAGTATCCAGTGGCAATGAGTTCCACAGTTTTAAGTGTTATAAAATATTTACCGTTTAAATAACAAGACATTTACAAGCAACAATCTATGTTGCTGATGCTGTATGTTGCATTTTTATTTGACACCAACGAGGAAAAACAGAACATTTGGCACAAGAATGCCAATTTTTTATTTGTTTGGACACATGAACACAAAATATCCCTGCAGGCTAAAAAAAATACATTGCAAATTGTACACGACCAGCATCTTATCGCAACAAGGGGCTGCTAGCCCACCCATAACAGTTTAGAAAGAGTACCTCGTATTGCTATAGACATACATCCAGTCCAAATTTAATAAAATACAAATTTTAAACATTACAAGTCTAACAATATAGAAACAAAAATTACATCATAAGTCAAAATGAACAAATGCAAACATTTTACATTGAAGTTTCAGCCTCCTAGACATAGAAATATCATGAAAACGTCAATAGCAAGGTATAAGAAAATCTGTGATATTACAAGATCTTTCCTCAAATTTAACAAGGAAAAAACCTTGCAGTTGAAACAGTATTGATACAATGCCCTCCAAACTCTGCTTTCTTAAAATGAAAGTAGAGCTACTGCCTTGCTATTGAGCAAGAAAAATCCTACAGCACATCCACAAAGGTAGTTTGGGGGGTGGGGGGGAAATGTTAAACACTATCTGAACAAGGGGATGCCTTTGCCCACATGAAGGGCAAAGCTTTTGATATAGGTAAATAAGCTCTGACATGTGTGTCTGGAATAAGATACGTACTGTGTGGGCTGGTTTACACCTGAAAAACTACTGCAGAATCACTGCAGTACTTAAGTACTGACAACTCCTTATGCTGGCGGAAGAATTCTTCCATCGACCTAGCGCAGTTGACCAGTCAGCTTAACTACATCCTGCAGGGGTGTCAATTTTTCACTTCCCTGCATGATGCAGCAAAAAAACCCAATTTTCTGGTGCAGACCAGGCCCGAGAAGCATGTTTGCCGATCTTTCACAATCTTTTATGCCCTTTGGATGCAGCAACAGGCACTATACTAATCTAGTACTTACAGTAAGAATAAATACATTGGACCTGTCTGAATGTCTGAGACAAGCCAGCTGTTTCCCTCCAGAGCTTGTTCAGAATGCAACTGATTTAAAAAAGAAAGCAGAACTGGTTCAAATGCAGGCTTTCTGCTATTCTTTGCTGTCAACCACCCCTGCGCCCCCAACTCATTAAATTTTGCTACATTTAAAATCTTCCACACCACATAGCTAAACAGTGGCCAACAGGCTTTATTTATTTAAAAAAAAAAAACCAAACAAAAACAAAAAACCAAACCAAAACAAAAAAGCCACCCAAGAACTACAGCTACAGAATGCACATCTTCCCATTGATTGACACATGCATAACAATTCAGTCAGTCCGAAGGGGATAATTCAGCTCATCAAGCTGAACCTCAACACTCAGCTTTCAGAACAGTATACAATATTATTACTGCAACTTTGATCTTGCAGTTACAGCCTTCCAAAAGATACACATCCTCCAATGACAACAATTCTAAACCTAAATGCTCTTCGGTTCTCTCTCTCCCTCTCTCAAGGTGAGAGCACTGCAACCTTCCCAGTATTATAATCCTATGATGTTCTAATGCATGACTGAGTTAGAAAGTTCTTACCATGCTTCCCAGAGCTAGCTGAGGTCTATTCAGCTGTAAGTTTGAGGTGAAACATTCAGGCTAATTGCAGGCAAGCAGATGAGAGGCTCTCACCTCACTCAATCTGAACTAGAAGTGCTTGGCACTGGACAACTATCTATCTGGTGGTAAAAATTAGATTTCTTATCCACCCTTGACTATCAGTCACATTCTTGCCTAGTGCATGAATCCACAGTGATCTTTGATCTTCTAATCTAAAGGGTCCTCAATTTCACTTCAAGGTGCCAAAATTCACCATTGATTGGGTCAAAGTTCATTCTAAAAGGGTTTTTTGTATTCTCCCTGAACAAGTATTAAGAAAAGCAGCCATCTAGCTGAAGCAGCAGTCAGTCTCCCACCCATATGTCCTGATTATTACCCAAGTGAGGTATTCCTTAAAAAAAGTTTACAAATTAAAAAGAATATTTTCTAAACCTGTCCACACTATGTGCAAGGAGCAGAGCTTGCTTCAGTCCCACTTCCAAACAGAAAAAAGTTTACACTAGTTTAAATGAGGCATACTACTTTGAAACTAGGTTATAAAACGGTCTTGAAGACTAACTTCAGCTTTTCTCAGATACAACTGAAAGACAGCATTTAAAAATGTAAACTTCATTTTATTTACAAGCTTATTTAGAAGACTGAAGGAAAATTAAAACAGCACTTCATATTGCTGAGCTTTCAAGAGGGCTGGTTTCCAAGCTCTGGAACAACACACAACTTAGCAGCAAACCCCACACTAATGGCAGAGACCAAAGGGCAATAGTTGGTGACTTTTCAAACTTTTCTTAGCTTTTGCAGTGGAGTATTGTTAAGCTATATTGAATCTAGGACTAAGATCTGAGTCTGTTAACTCATGTTAACATTAAAAGGATCTATTCACTATGTCTATGGGTTCCAAAAGTATTAAGCAAAACCAAGCCCCCTCTTCCTTTTTGTACATTTTAGCTGAAAAAAGGCAAGCAAATAAAAAAGCCCTAATTTCTAAGCTGGGACAGAATCAATATATTTGATGTACACTTTTTTACACATGCTGTTATGTAATTGTGTGTGCAACCTGGATTCCCAGGGCAGGAAAAAGTTTAAAATGCTGGTACCAATGTTCAGGTTGCTACTGTCACACAATATGCTTAGAACTGTACAGATTGGCAAGCCTTCCCTACATAAAACACCCAGTTTCCAAATTTATAAAAAAAAACGTGGTAGACAGGACATAAACAGTGAATATAAAACAGCTAAAAATAATTAAAAAAGAAACCATGGAAGTGTGTCTTTTCTGATTAGTTTCAGAAACTGCCAAATTGCGTGTTCAGAAAATGACACAAGGAGGTCGGTTAAACTCATGCACAATCCTCAGCTAGAGTTTACACTGTCAGGGGGCTTAAAAATATTTATTGCCAAAAGTTAAACCTTCTATGAGAAAAATTTTTAAAATCACTTCGATTTATCAAACCACACAGCAGCATAAAGTGGGCACTTTTGTAAAAGTTTGAAAAATATCTAAAAGCTAATTTTTTTTAAATAGTTATTTTTAGAAGGGGAAATGGTTCAGTACTTGTTACCATATCATGGCAGTATTATCTGTAACCATCACAATTAAAACCTGCTGCCAGGCATTGCTATCTGGTTATGTTACACATTCACAGAACAAGAACCACCTAGCTGAATCCGCAGTATAGTGCAATTGCTTTGCAGCCCAAGTCTGCAGAGATTAAAAAGATAACTAGTAAAACTGACAAAAAACTGCAATACCTGTGAAAGTTAATGTTTGTTAAAAGGCATTTACAGTAGTGAAATCTAAAATCTCTGTTAAAAAAAATATCTATGGCCCCACACAATAGAATGGTTATATTGAACTGGAGTAAAATGTTTTGCCAAAATATGTATACTTACTAAGCAGTGCATGAAGACAGGGAATTAGTCATGTTGATAAACTAGAGGGTTGAGGACATAACTTAAAAACCATAGCTAGCAAAATATTCAATAAAAATCTTTCATGCCAAGTCTCTTAAAAATTTCAGGATGATCGGTCTTTTGCGCTTTGAGGTAAAAATTCAGTCCAATGCATCCGAAAAGACAGTTCATTAATTTCTATTACTTAAAACAACAAAACAAATGGCTCAATTGTGTTGGTGCATCAGACTTTGCTGTGAATTATAGATTCAGTGCGACTGTTCAGAGCTGCTGGTAGTACGCAATCTGAAATAAACTGGGCCCTAGCTAAAAGCAGTAGGCATTCAAACATTTCAGGACTGCGTAGGTTGTTGGTTCTGCCTGGTCTTTTCAGATGGACTCAGGCAAAATACATTGTATGCTGGGTATCATGGTGGATCTGCACGGCCTTTGCCAGAGCCTGGGGATCCCGGCCATTGCTCTGTCCTGAAACGTGGCTGCCTTCAGCACTGTAAAGACATAGACACATTTAGAGGGCTATGTACAATGGAACAAAACCAAAGCACACACTTGAACAGTTCCTTACTCAAAGTTCTACACATGCTATCTCTGGTTATCAAGAGGGTCTGATCCTGGAACATCAACTCAAACCAGTACTAATTAAGGGTCATCAACAGGGTTCCCTCTAATTTTTTCCATCCATGGGCAGAAAAATTGTGTTATGTGCACCAAGGCACATATGAGGATGTACCACAAACACTGTGGGTGGCTGCAGGCACTCCATTAATCAGCTAGGTGGCATCAGAATTTTTCCTAGGTACCCATCCAAGCACTCAGTTTACAGGAAATGCTGATCATTAACATACAGATTAATCCACAAGTACTCATTAGTATAACATAAATAAGCCTTTTCATTTTAGTTTAACAAATCACCACTCCTACAGCACATTTCATCCAAGGATTTCAAAGTCCTGCACTACAATTAATTCCTCCCTCCACTGGCGTACAACTAGGTATCTCCTGTATAATGATGAAAAAACAAAACAGGTAAAAGCAACTTGCCCAAAGCCTAAGGAAGTCCATACTAAACCTGGATTAGAGATGTTCCTGGCATTTGGACCTATACATCTTCTGGCCAATGCAGCCTCAAATACACCACCTGAAAAGCACTAAGGGATCTTTAGGAAACAAGAGTTGCCAGAAACTCAATTTTAGGACCCCTCCCAAGGGAGCAACATGCTGAAGAGGAAAAAAAAAACAAAAAACTTTCTGCTACAGTGCTTTAGCTGCAGTAACTCCAATACAAACGCATTTGAGGGTACAGAGAGAACGGCTGAAGTCACATTTGCCAACTTAAATAAAGAAAAATCTTAATTTTTTCATAACGAACTCGAAAGAAATCCAGCTCTTAGTGTGCCAGCGGAAAATTTAATGAACTAAAAGAATGCGAATGTATATTTGTAATAAACAGAATCTTCTGACCTCAGTTTCAGTTCTTCCTACGGGTTTTATGCATTTCTATTTTATTTAAATACTTGTTAAGAACTAGCCATCAGCTCTTACAGCTGGGCTGGGCTTTACAAGGCATCTCCAGTCTAGTGAAAAAGGCTAATTTTTAAAGTGTTGTTTTAATGACCCTAGTGCTGGACCGACAACCCTGGAGACCCATATCCTCTGTATATGCACAGTACAGCGTACTGCTTTGCCAAACTGACTGACCCCTGGACTGGAGGAATCACAGTTTAAAAGGTGGGAGGGGACATATCCATGCCCCAAACAGTACAAGGTCACTCAAAACTGTCAGCCATTGCTATTTGAGATAACTGAGAACCCACCAATCCGTTTCACCCACAAACCCGGTTCAATTCATCAACTATAATAAAGAGAAATGAAGAAGCAGTATCAAGATTTTACTCTTCACTTAAAAATAAAACAGATCTTTGTAGAGGTGCTCAGTCTTCTGGTGTGCTGTAAAGAGACATAAGCCTTTTACTCCTTACCTGTCGTGATCCTTGTCTACAAGATGATATCTTGCCCTAAATGCTACCAGCCTGGCATAGTATGCAGGAGCTGGAATAGAGACGGATCTTGTACAGCGGACGTATGTATGACACAGCTGGTAGGTTAGCAGCTGCAATTCATCTGCAGTGAAACAGTTGTCATCCCACAAGACCTGATAATGAGACGGGCGGCTGGTACCCTAGTGAAGGAGGCAAATACATGTTTGACTGGTTTATGTCTATTTAAGGCAAATGGAGCTACAGATCTCTTGAATCATTATCATTTAATTAACACAGAGAAGAAGTGTCTGGATAGATCACTTGGGTATAAATATATCAAAATCTTAACACTGATTTTTCACGTTACACCAAACTATTCAAATGGCAAGTCTGCTCAAAATGTAAACAAAAGCTCTTATCCATGAGCAACAACAGAAGGTATTTCAGTTCCAACAGCACAAGTCCAGTACAGACTGAAGATTACCTGAATTCCTGCATGGCTACAGAGGTAAAAGTCAAATTCAGAGGGATGTGTGATGGTGCTGTCCACTGTAGTGCCTGCTGGTACATTACCACTTTTACCTACCTATTTGGGGGAAAAACGGAAATTAATGCAATTATTTCTGCACATGTCCCTTATACAGCTCAATCAGAACGTACTTATTTTAAGCTGCTGGTGAATGTAGTGTTCAGCGAAAGTGAGAAAGCTAAGTTCTTTAACCACACTAAGGATTAAACAGCTGTTTGGAGCATCACGGGTTATCTTCCAGGAACCTGGCTATAAACTTCTCTTTATAGTTAACTTCCTAGACGTGAGCAGTTTTAACAGTAAAAATGTGGTTCCAAAAATATCCCATACCAAGTAGCATATATTTAAACAGGGCTGCTAATAAAGCCATTATAGTTGTAGGTACAAGTACGCCTAAAACAGGATAATCCAGGCACATCACAAGCTTTCACTGGAAGTTTAATTTCCCTTCCTCACTTGTGCTCAGACCCTGTTGCTGGGATCTGCATTACGCATACAATCTTAAATCCAGGAACTTTTCTGAAGAGATGGCAGAGTTTTGTCACCCTGATTTGCTTAGAAACAGAGCAGAGCAGACTAATTGCAGAGCAGACTAATTCCACTACTCTGGAAAGTAAACTGGACATCACCTCCAGTTAAATGAGCTGGCTGTTCTCTCATTTCTTCAGAATTCCTCCACATATATAAGCAACAACATTACTTGCCCTTTCAGTTTTGTCAGCACAGAAGAGTCTAGTGTGATGCCTTTTCTGCACAACAATGTAGGTTATTCCTGGTCTATAATCTTCTTCCAAACTGATACAAGCCTTCCGGATTGCTATCAATTCTGGCCAAGCTACCTAGAAGTATAAGCAATTAATTCAGTATGCAGGACAGTATTCTCACTGGTTTCCCTGAACAGATATAATTTCACAACAGTATGATTCAAAGCACAATTAATTGCATAGGCACCTCAGGGGCAAACAAAAAAAAGTGAAAGTGTTGCTTATATAAGGATTACTAAAAAAACAAATCTTATGCCTCAGGGTTGATTAAGAAGCCTTATTCTTACGTTTCTATAGACTTACATTAAATGTGTTTTTTTAAAAAGGCTTTTAGAGTTTAAGGTATGAATTGATCAACTAAGTCACCTTACACTTACACTGTAGGAGACTATGGGGGTGAATGTATGTGTATAGCACAGGAGTGGGGAACTTTTTCGGGTCGGGGCCACACAAGTGAAACACCAAAAACCCAAACCTTTGCCAATGTGGTTCCCAACTGTATGGGGATCCAGGCAGGAAGGGGGGTGCAAGAGAATGTTGGGGGTGGGTGATCTGGGCAAGAGGGGGACATAGGAGAAGGGTGGCGGTCTGGGCAGGAGGGGATGCAGGAGCAGGCTGCGGGTCTAGGGTCAGAGGAAAGGTGCTTTAGGGTTTGGGGTACAGGATCTAGAAGGGAGGGGGACACAGGGTCTGGGCAACAGGGGTGCAGCTTACCTCCCACACATGGGTGCTCATGATTCTGTACCTCCTCCCAGGTGCTCCCCTCCACTGCTCTGATTGGTCATAATTCTAACCAGAGCTGTGGTAGGAAGCCTCTGGGCAGGCTGCCCAGGACACTGCTGCTCCCCCAGGCTGGCAGAACAGCAGCAATCAGCAGTGGAGCCCAGAGCCATTTCCTGTCCCTCAGCCCCCAGGAAGCCCACAGTCCAGATCTGGACTGCAGCTTGCCTGATCCAGCTTATGGGGCTCAGGGCTCCACACACTCCACAGGACAGATTCTATGGAGAAGAGCCCTGAGCCACAGGGTCTCAATCCAAACAAGCTGTGGTCCAGTTCCCTATCCTGGCTATAATATATATCTATAAAACTTAATCACCTCTGGGATGGAGGGAAGCAGCCTATTAGCCACAATATTGCACCCAAAATGGAGAGGAGGAGGAGAACATCAACCTTGAGTACCTCAGAGCAAAAACTCATCTCCAGAAAGCAGCTTTGGATTCTCAGCACACACATGAAGCAGCCAAGACCTCTTGCCAAGTTTCTCAAGGCTTCCAGATATGATCACCTGTACTCGTCTGCCCTCCCAAATATTGTACAAAGAGCTGTCTTGATGTTCAGAAGATTCAAACCTCTGGTTCTACTGCATCTAGGTGTTTCAAAACTGAAGCACAGCACCATCACGCCATTCTCTTTGTAGACATGTTTGTAAAAATGTACATCAGAACAGCGTGTGTAGACAAACGGGAGCTCAGGCCTGTGCTATCTGTGCGTGCCAGGATGCCATCCATTAAGGCATCTCCTCTTTCAGGAGTTCATTTGCCAACACCATTTATATTCTCAATGGCAAGATTTCACTGAACTGCAAGGAAATGTCACTCAAAAAATACCTGTTTCATCTGTCCCTCTGAAACTCCTCCTCTGTAGTAAATGATCCGTGTGGGCTTGAAGCGAGTGGATTTGTAGAACTGGATCAACAGCTCTCGCACCATGTTAGTCAGGTCCTGGATCACTTCCTGACTGTACAGTAGCTCCTGGGAAGTCTCCTGACGAGAAGTCTGCACACGCACTGTAGCACAGTAGCGGCTAGGGTGGCCATCCATACTGCCTACCACTGCAGCAATAGATGGCTTCTTACCATCCCCAGCGGGAGGGTGCGTGACATCTGCTCCCAGGAAGATCACTGGCTGCTGGAACACAGAGGGCCTGTTCAATTTAAAGAAGGCTTCGTCAAAATGCAAGGAAGGGAAGGTGTTAAAACTTAATAAGTCATCTGACAAGGATAAGTTATTTCAGATCTACTTGTCTAACCGTAAGAACTGAGAACTTGCCAGCTTTTTACACAGGGGATTCCTGGCCCCCAAAGAGCTCGCAATCTAGAAAACAGACAAGGGAAATGAAAAGGGAAGAACAAAAAAGGGTGGGTGGCTGAAAGCTGAGGTTTCATGGGCCACAATTCCCTCTCCTAGTATGTGAGAGAAAGCAGGGAGAAGAGCACTGCATGAAAGTAAGGAAACTAGTGTTTACAGGCCTCAATGAAGCAATCTTTGTTTAAGGAGATACTTGGAGGAGAGGGTGGAAAGATCAGGACACAGAAGCAGGAACAGACAGGGATGACAGGGATGGGGGTTATTCAGTGAGCTTTGTGGAAATGAGTAGCCTTTACAGTTTGCTACAGAGCTAAGTGATGTCTCAGATACAGACAGCAGGTGTCTGATCAGGAATCACAGCCCGTTTGACTAGGTGATCCACCTGTAACAAAACAGCAAGAAAAATCGGTTTCTTGCTTGAAGACAGTTTTAAATGCAGTCTTCCATCAACCTGCAGGTTTAGGGAGTTTACTATAGATTATTTGTTAGAGGTAGAAGTGAGAAAACAGTCATGAGATGGTACCAATACAATACAGAAAATGGTCGTGTGCTCAGAGAAGACCAGCAGTGATGGGACTCGTGAGTTTTAGAGCTCTCATCTTTTCATTTGATTTTACTACAACCTTTTGTTTCTCCCTTTCAGCCACATTGCTGGACAAGTCTGAAACCTGAAACAGTCTTTATCATAAGGCACAACAAACAAAAGACAACAGAAGTCAGCAACCATTCGAGACTGAGTTCTGAAATTTGACCTTTTGACCTCTGTGTACAGTCGTTAATAGTCATACTTACAATAGCTTCATTAATAAAGATGCAGAGCTTTACTGTGTAGGTGGTGGTTGGCAGAATTAGCTGGTCTTTTGTTAATTCACAGGTGTCCTGGCTTTGAGCAAGCTCCCGGCTGCATGTGGGAGAAGGGGCAGGCTCAGCTCCTGTCTCACATGCCAGTGAAAAAAAATCTGTTCACGTGCCACTCTTGGCACCCGTGCTGGGGGCTGCTGACCCCTAAAACAGCATGTTGCGCAGCTTTAAAACATAAGGCACCAGCGTTTGTTCCAAGTAATACAAAAGATAGAAAATTTCTAACCCACGCATTGTTTGGAAAGGTGACATTTTACTTTCTAGGAAGCAAACCAAAATAATCACTTTGCTATATAAGTTAGGCCTTTGTGAAAGCTTTAGATTTGATCTAACCTTTGATGAGGTACAAGCACATTGTTGATCCCTCCAAGCTTTGCATTTATCTTCAGACAAAGATTGGATAGAGTTTGGGGTGAAGTTTTTACCACATTCTTCACCTGGACACACTGCGTGGCCATGCCTAACAGAGTGTCACCCACACGCTTAACCTCAGCTGCAACAAAAAAGCAAGGAGATTCTGAGTATCAGAGGCATCAATACACCCCTAGTACCACACCGCCCCCCTCCCCCAGACACATGAAAAGTAGGTCAAGAGTCTAAAGATGCAAATGGCAGTCCATTCTTTGGGACTGTATCTGTATGATTATAAAGTAGGGAGACATTAACTAACTTCTAGAAAGCCCATCACAGAAAAAGGCATGCCTGCTTTCCACCCACCTCATCATTATGTACCCTTAAGCACAGATGCTGCAAAGTGAGTTAACTACATGAAACTTTATCATCTCCCCTCCATACCATACACAGGTGTCTTTCCAGGCAGGATCACTACTATGAGCTGCAGACCAACATAGGTCAACTTCAAGTGTTTGAACATCGGTTCCACACTATCCGCGCCTTGTGCATATTTACAGAAACACGGCTGGCCTTGGATTGGCATCCCTGCATCCTTGGATATCTTGCGCAGCTGGTCTGTGAAACTCCTATAAAACAATGAAGTATTGAAGGTTTGGGCAAATCAGTCCACAGAGTTACAGTTATTTCAGTCCTCTGGCTATGGGGCATGTTGTCTTCTACACTATTCCATAGCAGAGTCAGTTTTATATTGTTAAAATTCTCTTTAATTATATCCAATGTAGAGCTTCACTAATGCAGTTCCAGTCTGGACTCAGGAGAGACTTTGCATGTCTTCATACATTGGCATTGTTCATACGCCTTCTGTGCTCATATAACTTGTGTGTCTGAATTTCTATAAGTCTGAACTACTCATTGGTTCTTCATTGACAAGTGCCTTTGGCATGAGTGAAGAAGTCAGGCTTAGCAGTGATGGGGACCTATCCTGAAATCCTTACACACAAGTCAACAGTTCTGCAGTGTCAACAGCCATAAAAAACCCATATAGTTTATTAGGTGCGACTTTCCTTTATCAAAGCACTTTGCTCACCACTAAAGCTCAGTGATCGTTAATTAACCCACAGCAATACTACTCAGCAGGTTAGGAAAGAAAGTGGTTTTTGTAAACTCAGACTGCAGCAAGGAGTTAAATAGAAACTTAATGCAATAACTACAGTTGAAATTAAAGTGCCTTTATAAGAAATTCAGTTGTGGGTCCAAAACCAGTTAACCCTGTGTCACTATATGCAGAACTTATAAGCACATGAAGTATATAATTTGCACAAGGACAAGGCATTATTAGCACTGCAGGTACAATTAGAGATTCAATGCCTAAAACAGACATGTCTATAGCAAGAAAAGGACAGAGTTCAACATCAAACGATCAGACACACTAAACATTTTGTGGTGTTAATTAAAAATATTGCAGAGGTAGTTATGTAATTGTCTCAGATACCTCCCAACATGACCAGCTCCACTGGGTCCTCACATTACACAGATTTCATATTGAACAAACATACTCCATACACACATTGAAATTTGTGACTATATGACACCACTACAATACTGTAAGCAGATAGTCAAGAAAGGCTCTCCAGACATTCAGCTTCCTAGCTTTTGCAGCAGTAAGCCACTCCAACAATCCAATCTAAAAAATTTTGGCATTTACAATTTTCCCCTCCTGAATCCCTAAAATGAAGCATCAAGCCCCTCAAAACCTGAGTGCTTCAGTGTAATATTAACAGAGAAAAAACAAGGAACAATACCTTAGGCTAAAGCCACACTACCATGGAAGACCGCCCCGCTCAGGGTCAATCTTCCATAGTTTTGTTCCACGCACGTACAAAATGACACTTTCTCGGGTCAAAGTCAACCCCAAAACTCCTCACGAGTGGCAAGGATTAAGGAAGGTCAATGGGAGAAATGATCCCATCGACTTTCTTCCGTGTAGACAGCCATTGTAAGAGATAAGTTGATTTTAGCTGCACAATTGGCATAGCTAAAATTGCGCATCAGTGGTCAACTTCTACGACTACTATAGGCATAGACTTATTGTGTAGCTAAGCCAGAAGTGTCAATTTTTGTTTATATAAAAATAAAGAAATTTGAATGGTTAAGTAAAACATGATAAAAAACACTGAATATCTCAATAAGTATACTCTGTTCTCTGCACTACTATGGCACTTTCCAACATTAAGGATATCAAGGGCATCAAGCGTTTACCATTTGAAAACTTATACGGATAATGAACCAAGATGATACTAAGAACTTTTGGAGGTTATCTGAAGGACGGAGAAGGAGTTTGGTACAGATTGATTGGGAACCTGTTCAAGCACAAGGGGCAAGAGAATGCAAGGCAGGAAGACAAAGATACCAGCAGTCAGAAGAGAAACAGACCAATGCACGCAGTGGACGGGGCAAAAAACAGAGATGTAGACACAGACGCCTCCTCCAGATAGCATTTCAACTGCAATATGGGCACCTTAATCCTTTTAATCCTTTTCTTAATTTAAGTTTACAGAAGTTTACAAGTTAAAGACTTGGTTATTCACCACTTTCAAGTTGCAAATATTTAAACTACCGCAGGACAAAGATTTTTTGCTTCTACTGTGTTAGATGTGGTCACATCAAATCATCACAGAAACACAGGACTAGACAAGACATCGTTCCACGCCCTGTGTACACTAGAGGTAGGACTTAGGACCATCTAGACCATCCTAGTGTGGTGTATGCTATATCATTTCTGCTGGTAGCACACAGATACTCACTTGAGCAAGTCTTCCCTGCACTGTTTTTGAGGTGCAAAGCAGGCAACAGCCCATACTTTAATTTCGATGCCAGCATAGAACTGTTTCCCTCTCATATCCCAAACACCCTGGTTTGGTGTAGCTACAGTCTTGTTCTAGACAAAGACAAGGAGAACTTAAGAATTAAAACTGTATTCTGCTTGATAAGGCAGTGAACAGTATTCTCTATAGACTTGTATGAAATAAATTTTTAAAATTACAAAATGCCCCCCACCCCATGCTTCTTAAGACTGATTCTTACAACAAGCTATTTTACAATAGACACCAAGAACTCACCCGGCCTCCATACTGCAGCATTGGTGCTGGCAATACTCTGCCTGTTAACTCTGTCATTTCATTATGGACCACAATGCCAAACTCCTTCAGATATGGATCCGGTCCACCTACCATACTGTTACTCTTCACCTGGAGGTCAGGAGGACAGCATTGTAACCATCAAGAGTATTTCAAGTGGTGGGTATTAGTACAATAAGGATAGAGTGGCTCAGGACAGATCCCCTTATATCAGTTGTCACCAAACTGTGGCGCATGAGGAATATCCAGGGGTCTAGCAAGGCCCAGGTCAGGTCCATGGGGGATCTGTGAAGCACCACCACCCACCCGTGCTCGCCCCAGGCCCTAGCCCATGGACACAGCTGCAGTCCCTGCCTCCATTCTCGGCCAAGGGGGAGAAAGGGAGGAGGAACATTCTATTGCTGCTATGGTGGGTGTGCAAGAGAGAATATGTGGGGACCACTGCCTTACATTAAAAGGAAAACAAGTCACTCTCTTTAGCTTCTTCGATTCTTGGCTAGTCTGATTAGAGAGGGTATCTTAAATAATTCTATGGATTTTGCTACAATGATTCAATGGAAACCATTTGAAAGATGCATACAAAACCTGTTTTCACGTAACTTGAAAATTTTCTATCAAAAAATGTTTGACTGGAAAGGGGAAGTTGACTATTTTCTATAAAGTTGAACCACAGCTACTCACAAGTCTGCTGATTTCTTCCTGCCTGTCTGGTGCCGACCTTGCAGTTGCTTTTATCATTGTTGATGTCTGATTGTCTGTTAGCTTCTTGATACATCGCTGGCCTGCCACAATATTACATACCTACACAGCAACAGAATTAGAGATGGTTGATTGCCTCTTTTGAAATAATGGGTGTAAGTCTTACTACAGTGCAGGTTAAAAGTTGAATTCTTTTACCTCAAGTGGTAAATAAGTGTGTTTCTGCTCTTGTCCTACTTGGAGACATGGAAGGTGAGGGTATTTCAGCTGCAGACTGTACTTTTGCTTAAAATACTGAGCCACTGTACATTCCATAGCCTGTCCATTTTCCAGCTGCAAAGGGAACCTATAAAAAATATGCCTTCATTATGCTTTGTGATGAAATGGTTAGTTCTTTTTAAAAAAGTGAGTGAAGAATACATTTAAGATCCCTGAAAATGCCCATTTCCTACAAAAATGAGTCCTGTGGCTCTTCAGTGAGACTAAGATTTATTTGGGCATAAGCTTTGATGGGTAAAAACTACTTGATTAGATGCATTGACCAAGTGGTTTTTACCTATGAAAGCTTATGCCAAAATAAATCTCAGTCTCTCCAAGGTGTGAAAGGACTCCTGGCCTGTTGTTGCCAATACAGGCTAACACGGCTACCCCTCTAGGACATATTCTGTAGTTATTATTTCTCTGTAAACTTATGTACAAAATAAGTTTCTCACTGAGTATTGGATTTAATGCCAACTTAAAAAAGTATGGCTTTAGAGAAACATTTTAAAAACCAAGGTGTGTCTATTTATTCATCTTGTGAAGAAGTAGAGTTGTAGTTCAACTCCACTGTCATTGTTCCAACTGGTCTAATAAAATTAAGATTTGTTTTAAAAGCCACATGGACATTTTGTCTCGAGTCAGCTACCCGTGTAGAAATAAGTCCCTTAACATCTCCTGCACCTTTCACTTTAGAGGAGACTAGCACAGTTACCTCGTACTGCTCTGGTCCTTAAGGAGCTCAGGGCAGGATGCTGCGAGTGTGGGGGGGGGCATGCAGGTGTCAGGGTTTGGGGGTGAGGAGGGGCTCAGGACTGGGGGCCACACTTCCCAGGGGCTGGCTACAGCAGTGGTGGGCAGGGGGCAGCTCCCAGCAGCTGGCTACAGTGTAGACCTCGCTTCCCTGGGCAGCAGGAAGGAAGCTTACCTGCTCCCTGCTGGCCCAAATGGCATTATAGCTGTCCCATTACCCATCTCTGGCCCCTTGGTGCTCCCTGTGGCCATGACACAGTATAACTGTGCCTCTTCCCTGTGTTATGGAAAACAATCCCATTCCAGGCACATCCTGTTTTCCTGGCTCAGCCAAACCCCGGCCTTGCTTTAAATTAGGGTAAAAGAAAGCTGCATGCCAAATTAGGTGGTCCTAGCTCTTACCATTTAGGAGGAGTTCTTGACCAAAACAGACTCTCAGACAGACACACATTAGAGACAGAGTGGGTACATACGTCTGATGGCTTGCCGGTCGCCTGGTAACATTGCAAACTCTGTATTTTCTCTTCATCTGGCCGCAGTGGGTAACCTCAACTTTTAGACCTGAAAATCCAAGACAAAAGACAACAAAATAAAAATCAGACCCTGACAACTTGTTACCACCGCTAAGATTTACTTTCAACTTTGGAAAGATGAACAACAAGCAATAGGACAGCTCCAGTGTCTGCAGCCTGCAAACTCTGGTAAGGCAATTAAGTACACTCACAGACTTCCAATATTTTTCACCAGTGGTTTTTGAACTTCATGTTTACCTCTGATTTCTTTGGTAAACTTAACACGCTGGGAGTCCGTAAGAGGCTTGGTCTGTTCGTTGATGTTTTGAATGTCCAGGACCTCACACATGAACTCAATAATAGGCTGCGCACGATAGAAAGCAGTTGCCGATACTAAGAACAAGACGACAGGATATTTAGTCTAGAGGAGGTGGAGATGGGGTGGGAGGAGGAACTTTCTTTACCATTAAATATAGAAGTTTCTGCATACCATCAATATTGAGCATCATGTTCCACATGGCAGGCCGGACTGACTGATGGAATCCAAACCAAACCTCCCTGCCCCCTCCCAGAGGATGGTAGTAACCTTCAGGAGGAGAAAAAAAGGAACGGCCCACAGGGGTGTACCTGATGAAACAGGAAGAGTTAACACTTGGATCCTTATTTTCATTGTACTACTTAGGTTTGCAAAAGTTCAAGTCCTTATATATATATAGATAGATAGATAGATAGATACATAGATAGATAGAAGGGACCAGATCCTTCTTGCACACTCATTTTGGTAGTGTCTAAAAATATATTCCATATATCTACAGACGTAACAGTTGAAGCATACACATGAAGCACATCTGAATATTAAGAGACAATAAAAGCAGCTAGAATGACAGCAACTCTGCGTCCTGACCTCAGACAGAATCCATGAGTCCTGTGGACAGACCAGCGGTTAAAATTCAATTGGAGCAGTATTCTAAAAAATTACTTCCAAACCTCTGGATGCAGCCACACATGCCATAAGTCAAAAGCCATAAGGCTCCAAGAAATGCTTGGTGGAAATTTAATCCATGGGGTGGATCATATTTTTTTAATCCAAGTATATAGCAAACTGTTACCAAAAAAACCCACAATAGATCTCTTCGCCCCTTTTGCAGCTGGGTGGCCTATGTTTGGAGCAACAGCAAATAGGTCCCATTTTAACAGATTAATAGAAGTCCAGATGGATTGGACAAACTGAAATCCAAAGTACCCACCTCATGGAGGGAAGATGCCGTGTGATTACATCAAGTGCCTGTACCGAGTCCTCAGGAACCTCATTCAAATGTCCTGCCAGAGCTTCCAAAAGCAGTTGAAGGCTAACCACTGATACCCATTGAATAGATACTTTAAATGTCTGGTCCTTCCCTTCACCTGGGAGCGTCACCTCCATATCCACCTAAACAATCAATGGAGATGCAATAAAACATAAATTAACAGACTGAATACCCAAATGTAATATTAAGCGACACACATTCTCATGGACTTGCCTGGAGTCTAAGGATGTTTTCTCAACTATGCTATAATAATTTAAGAGAATTCTACAGCAAACAAGCAGCTCCATAGAAAAGTTTGAAGCCTGGTAATTTAGTCATGCCAAAAAGTTGCCCTGAGATTCCATGTTTATTGGCCATTATCTTCAACTGAAGGTTAATATGACAACACCAAAGCATTGAAAGAGAGAGCTATCCACTCTGTCATCCACTTTTTGTCACAAAGAGTTGATAGGAAGAGGCTCAATTTTGTCCATAAACATAAGGTAAAGAGCTCTAGTCTCCAAGTCAATGGTCTGAATTTCCTCAGAAACCACTCAATGACACACTTAAATCACCAAGGGAAGCAAAGATCTCTAAGGGATGCAAAGTGTTCTTCCCCAGATGTTGAGTATGCTACTTTAAAAAATACTCTCTTCCATTGTTAGCCTATAGGGTCACTCATGTGGCATTGTACTCTCCCAATGAGGTCCTCAGAACCGACAGTAAGAGTGGCTTTATTTTCTCCAGAAATCAGAGTCCCCACAGAGATTTCATCCAAATTTGGAATTTTTGGTATATATTTCTATCTGCCAACAGACTATTAAGAACTAGGACACAAAATGTTTCAGTTGAAAATTACACAGTTGTAAATGCAAGGCTAAACTGGAAGGTGACAATATATTAACATTTATCCTCAGAGTAAATTTAAAAAGGCCCACTAACTTCCTTGATATTGTTGGGAAAAACAAAAAAGAAGAATCTCAAATATCTGGTAACCGTTGATCCATAAATTCTACATTACACTCTATACTCAACTTCCTTCCCTCTCCTTCCTTGTTGTTATTGACTCACATTTTTCTGCTATTTCCCTTCTCTCTACCTCTGCCACCATTAACAAAATGTATTTTAAAAAAACAGGAATAAGAATAAATGGTGTGTGTCACATCAGCTTGATCTGTTAGCTTGCATGTCATGTTTCCCCTACTCTCTGCTTTTAGACTGTGTTTCAGTCTGTTCTGACTAAGCATTTTAGGACAGTGACTGTCTTCCTATATGTTGGGACTTAGGGTTCAGGGAGCCAAGTTGAGTACTGGTTAAAATCTAAGACAATCCAGTATTCAGAAATGATTTATTTTTATTGAAAAATGTTCCTGCCTTTACGTGAATAAATGTGCATGAGTAAATTAACATGTATAACTAAGACTTTGTACTATGACACTAAGGCCGTTTCTAAGCTAATAAATGGCTCAAAAATGCTAATAAGGCGTGGATGTAAATTTCTGAAGCCTCATTAGCATAGAGTCGCATGATTTGGAGTTCAGCAAAAGCAGCACGTGTAGAAACGGCCTAAGTCTGCAGGGAAGACGCAAGCTACAGAAGCCTGTTTTCAAGTAGATGGGGAAAAATGCTAGAAGCCTTGTGTAGAAAATCTGTGTTTTGTTTTGATTCTGAGCTTCAAAACCAGGTCTGGCAGCAAGTAATTTAATTAGTACTAAAACATACTGTCACTCTGGTAGCCCATTCCTATGTTAGGACATACCTAAACAAATTCAGTCTGACCAGAACAGCACATTCGCTGCAAAGTACAACTTGCTAGGTCATTCAGCAGTCAAGCAGCTAACAACGTAGCCCTTTAAGTTGTTTTAACAACCTTTTAAGATGAAGAGAAAAATTTACATGAAGAAGTGTGATGTCTTAGTAGCCTCTCAGACTGCAGTGTGTTGGTTTACACTGTAGATGCCAAGTTAAAAAACACAGGCACTTGGAACTTAGAGTGCTCCTGAAGAAGAGTCCTCTGAAGAACCCAGATCAGTGAATTTCACCCAATTCCTATTGACATTGACTCTTGGCTTTTAAATACTACCGAACTGTAAGATTCCTATCACACCTTTAATCTCAGCACACTTCATAAACTCTACATGGTATTGCAATGTTGGTATAGCAACACGTCACAGGAAGGTTAAAGCTGTTTTACTACAACACTTACCCGATCCCTCCCAATAGGAAGTGGGTGTGCAGTGTACATGTTCCTTTTGCCATCGTAGCCTGGTTGCCGATCACCAAATATCTGCATCTTGAAGTGTCTCACCATAGTATCTACCACCTCCCTAAACAAGGATGAACAACAGGCAAATTCAGGGATGTCCTAGCACAGCTGTTATAATTGGCCGTAACAGCACTCAACCCTGAAAACAGCAGTATACCAGAGACAACAATTCAAGTTATCAATAGACCTTTTGTTCCTGAACAGAGACAACCAACCATGACCTAGGAGAAACACCTTGTAGAAGGGAGAACAACAATGGCTTTGTTCCAAAGAACAAATGGCTTTACCAAAACTTCACCATTAGTTAAACTATAGATGGGAAAAAAAACATTTGGCCCAAGCAAAGCGAGTGTAGGATTGTTCCCTACCACATATTTCTCAATGCTCTCTACACCTACAGCCCAACTGTAAAAGCTTTTAATAGAGCTTTCTCTGAGAATATGACATAATTTGTTTTTCCACAGCACCAAGGAGCTCTCATCACAGCTCAGTGCTAAACTGGCAAGTACTACCTAAATTGTAGATAGAAAACTATATTGACAGCAGCTGGAGAATTTCTAAAAAGTAGTGTTTCCTTAAACGGAGGCTGCTTTGGTGTTTATTAAGCCATCCTTACCTGTTCACTCTTCGGGGCCGTTTTTCAGGCTTGATATCTACATCATAGTGATAAACATCAATTTTCGGGATCTGCACCTGAAAATGATTGGCTAAGAGACGGATAGGTTTCCCAACAGTTCCTAGGCCGGGGCGGCGAGGCGGCTGGAAAAGGCTGGCTGGAGGCCCTGCAAAAGTCAAAGCAACAAGTTTGAGATAATAAATGACCATGCAACACAATGTTCATCCAACTGTGCATAGTGCTGTAACTCAGCTGAAGGCTCCTTATGCCAGACAAGGGAATGAAATCTGAAGTAGCTTGCTCAGGTTAAGAGATTTACAAATGAAAGTGATCCACTGCCTTTTAACACACTACAGCTGTAATTAGGCTTCCATATATTCTTGGCCTGATCAAGTGATTAGCGGTGCAATTTTTAGCTGAAAATTGATAGAACCTGAATTTTTTTTTTATTTTATAGTGTAAATTAAAAATATATTTTTATATAGGACAAACAATTTTATGCTTTTCACCACAACAAAAAGGCTGTGCTCTTTACACACTAACAGTGAAATGCTATTCAATGTAAAAAAAGTGCAAGACAATTTCAACACAAAGGTGGGAGTTAGCAAGATTAGTATATACAAAACATTTCAAACAAAATTATTAATGTAAAGCAAGGGTGGGCAAGATACAGCCTGCAGAAAGCCCTCCTGGGACACTCAGGCACAGAGCAGGAAGACATGTAAAGCAGCATAGGGATGCCCCACTCTGCTCCAAGCAGCTTTCTGCTCCATGTAACACTCTGCTCCAGACCACTGAGGGACAGGGAGGCTTCACGAGCTGCCCCCAGCAAAAAAATCTCAGGCCCCATTGTCTTTTTGTTTGTTTGTTTGTTTCTAGCCAATAGAAGCTCAGTGATTTTGTTGGTGGGGCAAGGGGAGGAGCCCTTGAAGCCTCCTAATCTCAGAGTCTGGAGCAGAGCCACATGGAGCAGGCTTGATAGATCTAAGGCTGCAACAGGCAGGGAGCCTGTATCAGAGGTCTGCTGGCCAGGAGCCACTTACATAGGCACCACCTGGCCAGCGCCTGCCTCTTGCATCCCAGCCCCTCCCTCACCCAAGTCATTACCTAAACCCTCTGCACTACCCTTCCCCATGTCACAAATCCCTCCCAGATCCTGCAGCCCCTCCTAGACCACTCCCACAGGTCAGAATCCTCTCCTGCATCCATACCCCAGCCCCAGCCCCTGCCCCAGGTCCTTCAACCCAAACACCCTCAGACTCCCCCTCTACTCTACTCTTAGTTCCCTAATTTAAGCTTCCCTCTGCTTGCAAACTCCATCCCTGACTCTGCACTCCCTCTATGGAAAAGTGTGCCCCTTGACCACTTACCAAAATCTTGGAGTCCTACCACCCCCCAACAAAAGTTATTGCCCACCCCTGTTGTAAAAACATTTATGTTTTGTTACTAGAACTGGTCAAGGCAACTACAAAAGTCTTGACTTTTACAGAAATATTTTTACTGAAAAACTCTGCAGAGGCTTAAGGAAGAAAGACATATTTGAACTCAGATTAGCCAATTTAATGCTTTGCCAGTTTCCCCAAAGATAGAAATTAGAACAGGAATGGTACATAATTTAATAGATAACAAGCAGTCCTCTATCACCTTAAAGACTAACAAAATTACCAGGTCTTGAGCTTTTGTGGTTAAGACCCACTTCTTAAGTCAAATTTGTCTCATTTTAAAAAAATTCACTATTGTTAAACACTTGAACTGAAGCGACTCAATGAAAAAATATCTTTCCATTTATTTTGTGCATTTGATGGCATTCTGTAGTCACTGTTTCACTACTCTCTTTGTGTAGGCAGTTCTCCCTGCTTGAGGCTTCTGCATAGCAACAAAGGAGAAAAACATTTAAAAAATAGAAAAGCATGACTATAAAGCCAGAAAAATTGGTAGGATAACTTAGGACAAATTTAACAACTGAAGCTGCTTTAAAAGCTTTTTTTCCCCCCACTGACTAAATATCAAGTTGACAGGGCCCTTTTCAGTCAACAGGCTGATACATTAAAGGTATGAATTTATTTTGGTAGGGTTGGGAGAGGGAGGAGAACAGACATATAAGGAAACAGCCATATCCTAGAGACGTATCAATAAACTTTTGAAGGCAAAACTAAATCCCAAGAATCCATACACTTTTGTTTTATAAACAGACTTCTAAGGCTAGGTCTACACTAGCCATGGAAGATTGAACACTTAGGTTCGATCTTCCAGGGCGCCATTTCATGCATGCACAAAATGGCGCATTCCAGGCTCAACACCGAACCCAGAACTCCTTGCGAGCCACGAGGATCAAGGAACGTTGGCGGGAGGAGCACTCCTATCAACATTCTGCAGTGAGGGCAGGGACCAATGTCGACGGCTGCAAAATCGATTTTAGGTACACAATTGGCATACCTAAAATTGTGTAGCAGCCATTGACATTCCCAGTAAGTGCAGACGTACCCTAAGTCTCTTCCAAATTACCAATTTTTATTTACAGATTTGTGACTATTAACACTAAATTATTTTAAGTACTAGAGTAACAGAGAGTGGCACTCCAGGTAACTATAGTCCACCACTTGGTATATCAATTGTGCACAACAAAGCAGCTTCCCTAAGGCATAGATTTTGTTTTACTAGGTCACAAACACGACATACGTACCATGGGCACTGCACCTACATCATTACCATAAAACTAACAGCTCACTATAGTTTCATTTTTCAAAAGTAAAAAAGCATGAATCATTGGGAATCAACATTTGCTGGGCATGTTTGGCTACCAGAGAGATGATCCATTAATCCTGAGCTAATTAGTCTGAAGCTGTATAGCTTTTGTGGGCACTGATCTGCTAAGAGAGATTAAATGACCAACTATATTTACACATTTACCTTCAGTGTGTGCAAGTTTTGTAAATTACAAAATCAAAACAATTCCAGACTTTTCTTGTCAAGACAAGAGGTTAACCTTACATCTTCTCTTTATAATCACTCTTATTCTTGATGGTACAAAATAGCCAATTAAATGCTGTTTTACATCTGAAGCCAGGGCTTCCCTACAATACATATAATTTGTTATCATGATTTTAATTTTGTCCATTCAACTTCACTAGGATGAAATATTTTTATCGCACACATTGTGGCTCAAGTTTTCTTGTCGTGTTAACAGCCTATAAGCTCAGATGGGAAGCAATTTTACACAAATGAAAGAGCATTTCTTGGAAATATCTGAATTTATACTGCATCACACGTTAAATAACAGATGGCAAATATTCAGCATAACCTCTATAAGTGATCTTTTAAAACATCTCCTAACATGTGGAATTAATGAGAGTAGATATTGTCTTAAGGTTTATGACCCATTGCTGTAGATTTTGCAGAATTCACAAAAATATCAACTTTATAGGATAGACACATTAGAATCTATATGTAGACATACACATTCAGGCTAAGAAATACATATGACACACTGTGATCTTTAATCATTATCTCCTTACAATACTCACCAAGTTCCACATCCAATTAAAAAAATACGGTCATAGATAACAGCTTTAGTTTTAATGCCCAGGTAAATATTAAGGTTTAGTCACAAGTGTCTGCACACTGACACAACTTCAAAAGTTAGGCAAGTTTTTATGACACTATTATACGTTACTGTTATAAATCAATTGTACGTGTGTATGCCATTTTTCAGAACTATCACCTTATTGCTTTACCTCAAGTCACTTCGTTGGCTAAAGCTGTATTTTGCACTATTGCAGCTATATTTTTAAGAAGTCAAATCAAACTACAGACTATCTCAGTGGAAGAACTCCGGTAGATGCAGAAAGTTTTAAGCATATACATAAATTGATTGCTAAACTTTCCATGAAGATTCAAGTTCCTCTTTAAAAGGACGAACTGCTAAGCTACATTTAGTCTGATCTCATTTGCCACCTCTGCCAGGAAAACCTCTACAATGATCACCAGCTATAACCTTGCACAACCAAAATCCAACCTGCAACTTACAATGTAGCAGCGGTATTTTTAATAGCATAGCCTCACCTATTCTTATTAGAATACACCTATATGTTTCTTAGGAAATATTTCAATTGAATAAGATAGAACAGAAAGTACTATTGATCTGGAAAGGCCTACGAGCTGCAAACACGTGAACATTGCAATCTAGTTAGCAAATAATTAAAAACAACAGAGCACAAACCATTTAGAGATAGTGAAAACTGTGTCTGGAAAGTTACTGTGGGTAGAAATGAGGGGGAATGACATTTTTCACCCATTTCCTCACCCACCCACAGATCAGTCACTGCTAGTAATATGTCCAGTGTCTTTATTCAACACCAGAACACAGCCCAACACAAAAAATAACCTGACTTAAAACACAGCTTGTTCACATCAGGTGCCAGATCTCCCAGACCTGGCACCAGGAAGTGGAAAGAGCTTGTTTTCCTGTCCCTTGTGCATTTAAAACTACGCTGCAGAAGACCAAGTCTATTAGCAAATAAAGAGCTTCATGTACCTAGCCACATAGGGCCCCCTCAACATGTGAGGCACAGAACGAGAACAGAGGGAGAGAACGGGCGAAGGACCATGTAGCGGGACAGGCCTCTGACAGAAGCTGCACAGCAGTACCCACCTGAACCAGGGCTCTGCCCCATCCCTCGCTGACCAAGCAGCCAGCTAGCCAAGCCCGGACCCAGTGTCACCTAGGAATCGCCCTCCCCTCCCTTTCCCTCCCAGGCCCAAGGCCCTCCCTGCTTGTTCCACTGCCCTGTCACCCGCAGAGCCAGGCTCAGAGCACCGGAGCGGAGAAACTCACCCCCCGACGCCCCGAGGAGCCTGACAGCCCCCTTGCCCCCCTGGAGGACATGCCCGCAGGACCTGCACAACCCACGCCTCGCCCCTCCAGGGCCCCCCTCCCTTCCACGGGCCAGGACCCCCTCGTCTCCCGCAGCCAAAGACCCCTCCTCTTCCAGCGCCCCCCTCCGCCCCCGGGGACCCCTCGTCGCTCACCGGGTCCCAGCGCCTCCATGGCGGCGGCGGCGGCGGCCTCGCTGCGGTCCCCAGCGGCCGCGACCGCCCCGGGCCCCGCCGCCCCCGGCCCCGCCGCCGCCGCCGCCGCGTATCGCTTGATCTCGGGAATGTTGGCTCCGGGTGGGGTCGGTACCGGGAACTGAGGGGGGGAGCGAAGCGATGCGGGGCGGGGCCGGCGGGGGCGGGCGCGGGCACGGGCGCGGGCGGCGGCACAAACAATCCCCTCAGCCGTGCCACCGAGCAGGAACCGGCGCGGGTCCCGGAGCGCGGCGCCGACGCCGGCGCGAGGACGCGCGCGAAGCCCCCCCCTTGTGGCGCGCGGGGGTCGCGCGCGTCGCCGGCCGAGCAGGGTTCGGAGGCCTTCCCCGGCCCGGGCTCGCGCTCGCCCCGCCCTCTTCCCCACAGCGCTGGGGCGCGCGCGCGCGCGCGCGAGCCACCACCTGAACTCGCAGGCGAGCGGCGCGTGCGCCCCGTCCCGCCCCCACCCCACGCGAGTCCGGCCCTTTAAACCCGACCTGTACTCCCCTGACTCCAGCCCCTGCGCTCCCGCACCGGGTACCTCCTCCTTCCCCCCAGCCCAGCACCCCCGCCACAATGCTTCCCCCGCACCGCAAAAGCGTCCCAAACCACTGACCGTCCTGCAAGCCCTCCCACCGAGCAGCCTCGCGGCCGCCGCTCTGGAGGGAGCCACACCCGGGACATCTCACGCCAGGTGCATCGCCCAGACTTTTTCAAGGGCTTGAAGATGTACAGCTGTCCTAGAGCTGAGAGGGGCTGAAGAGGTCATCCGGTCCGGTCCGGTCCCGGCACTCACGCACAGCAGCACCTATCACCATCCCTCACAGATTTTTTTTTTTTAAGATCTGTCCTGCCCCACAACCTTGAAAGGCCCCCTCTGACTTTACAAAGCCAACGCTCTAACCACTGAGCCATCCCTCCCCCCTTTCCCCTGGAGTAGGGAACTGCTCATGTTGAAAATTTTATTTTTTTTAAGTGCTCATTTTTGTTAACATGTAGATAATCAAAACTAATATAAAATAAACTAAGTGGATGGCTTTAGCATCTCTCAGCTTCAGCACTTAAAGAGTTTAGGGGGGAGCCTGACACCAGCAGCAATAGTGTCATTTGCGTTGGCACTCATTCTGTTACTGTCTCCTATTGGCTTAATACTCAAGTGCCAGAGCAGCAAGCAACATGTAATGTTTTAACCAAAATCATCTGCAACATTTATTAATGACTGACTTACCCAGGGCCATACCAGAAGCAGGCAATGGTGCAGGAAATTGAAACCAGATCTCCCATGTCCTAGATCAATGTCCTCCCACCTGTTGGATCCTCTTTCTCCCATAGGTGAAGAGTTTTATGGGCCTGTGGTGCCTGTACTCCACACGTTTGGTTTATATTTTCAGAGGCTGGGGTGTCCAATACATTCACCACATGTGGCAAATAGGACATTGCATTGCGGTGAATGGGGTGGTGCCTTTAAATGCAGCTCCTCCTGAGTGCTGCATGTGGTGAGTGCCGTCCTCCTGCTCTGCACATGCACCCCACCGCTTGGTGGGACAAGCGTGTGGCGGCCCCAGCAGCCCTGGTGAGTCGCCAGCATTGAATTAGAATAGGGAGGCTGGGGGTGCCTGGCTCTGGGGGGAGGACATTCCGTTAGAGCAGGAGAGGGGGTAGGGGTGCCTGGCTCCTGGGGAGGGAAAGGCATTTATTAGAAAAGGGTTGGGGGGAGCTGGGAGAGCCTCGTTCTATAAAGTTTTGCGTAATATAATGTGGCGAATATGGAATGATGTCAATCACAAGTGTGGTGATCTTTGAATTCCCATTGGATGCTGCTAGCTTAAAGTATATGCCCTAGCTTTGTGCTGCTCCCAGAGCCACTTGGAGTGCTGCACTGGTGCTCTGGCAGCAGTTTAAAGGGACCAGAGCTCTAGTCGCTAGAGCAGTAGGAGCTCTGGGCACTTTGAATCATCAGACCCTGGAGAAATTGCCCCCTCTGTCCCCCAATCAGCAGGCCTGAAGGCATGCCAGTATCAGATGCTTCAAAGAAAGACATAAAAGCCCCAGAGAAGGCAGAACTGGGATAATCTGCCATCCTTGAAAATCTCATCCTAATCCCTAATAGATACTGGTTGAAACCTAGTAACTCTACTCCATTAGTTTTTGGTTTATTATAACCTAGTATCAATTCTCTGGAACCTGTATGATGGGCCACTACCAACTGTGCTATAATTTTCAGACAGTGCCTATGCAGCTACCCAGCTTGCTCTTTCTCATTTACTTTTGGAACGACATACAGTATAATTTGGTTTTAGACACATATGGGCAATATGAATTTATCCCTGTTTTAGCCTTTGCAGAGCCATGATTTTCTAAGATCCTCACCTGCTAAAGTTTTTATATTAACATATAAATGGCTATACATGGTCTGGCCAATGGTCCAGCTAGCCCAGATGTTTCAAAGGGAATGAACAATATACAGCAATTTGGAATTATCCAACCTCTGCAGTCCAGTCTGTTTCTGGCAGTCAGAAGGTTAGGAACAACCAGAGCACAGAGCTGCAGCCCTCACCATCTTGGCTAATAGCCATGGAGGGACCCATCTCCCAGGAGCTTCTTTCTTTTTTAAACCCAGTTAGACTTGTGGCCTTGACAATAACCCCGGCAATGAGTTCCAGAAGTTGATTGCATAGTGTAACAGTAAGGGGGAGGGATAGTTCAGTGGTTTGAATGTTGGCCTGTTAAACCCAGTGTTTTGAGTTTGACCCTTAAGGGGGCATTCAGGGATCTGGGCAAATAGATTTAAAAAAAAAATCTGTTGGGGATGGTGCTTGGCCCTGCCAAGAGAGCAGGACACTAGACCCAATGACCACACAAGGTCCCTTCTACCGCTATGAGATGTGTATGATGTGTTCAAAGTATTCACTTGTTTTAAGCACAGTGCTGGTAATGTCTTCGCATAACCCCTGGGTTTTTTTTGTTTGGTGATACCATCACACTTCCCTATTCATTCACTTTCATGCTAGTCATGACTGTAAAGACTCCTCTGACATCCTCCATTGCTTATTCATCTCTTTTCCAAGCTGAACAGTCCTAAACTTTTTATTCTTTTGTCCTGTGGAAGCTATTCTGTAACCCTAATAATTTTTGTAGCCATACAGAATAAGGAGATCAAGGGTCTGAGTAAGTAGGTATCCACTTCTGAGAGAAAAACTCATCTACCTTCAGAAACATTTTCTTTAGATTCCCTTACAGAAACTTACTACCATGCACTTTTCTGCTTAGAATTTCATAAACATAAAACTTAACCAGAGTTTGGAAATACACAACATTTCTTCCAAACTCTCTGTATCTTTTTCATGCTCGTCTACTGTTTTATAGCCTGTAATTCCAACCCCAAAGCTCTTCATGTGAGAATTTCCTTCCTCTACCTCTACATGACGCAGGGTATTTATTTAACCTAATTGCAGCCTACATAAGCTGCTGCTGAGCAAATTGTATTAGTTAATGAACTTCATTAAATCATCAGATGTTTTGAAGAGATGAAAATTATAGCAAAAAACATTCCAATTTTGAACTTTGGTTATTCATTAACTTTGCAATATTCTCACAGGTTAACAGGAACAGCTATGTTTGTGCAGGGTTACAGTGTTAGGGAAGGTATAATAGTTTTTCTTTCTAGAGTTAATGATTGATTAATACCAAGCGGCTAACAGTTAACACAAAGAAATGAATCAATAATAACCCTGAGATGTCACTCAGAATTTGGCTGGGAAGTGCTGCTTTGGAATTGGGTGATGTTACTAATAGTTTGATCATTGAACATTTGGGGTACATTTTGTGCTGTATTCTACATTACTTCACACAATAATCCTGCAAACATTTCTGTCCATGAGTATCTTTATTCACATAAGTAGGCTTATTAAACATGATCTACTCACATGTAAAATATACGTTGGTGAGTATGTGTTTTGCAGGAATGATGTCTAAACAAACTACAATACCAGATTAAGATATACGTGAGAGTGGGATTCATTGCTTCTAAAGTAAGAGTCTAACATTTACAAATTCTGCTGCTCATGCTGCATCTTTTCAATGTGGTCTAGTAAAGTATAACATATGTGAACCAGAGTGAAGAAACCTGGTGTTTTGGCTGTAAAGTGGCAGCCTTGGCTATACATAGCAATATGAAGTCTTAAATGTAACTCTACACCAAGATAAAGGGATGTCAAAAACTACATCTTAAAATGCTCATTCTTCTACATCCAGACAAGAATATGACATAGTTACTAAGCAAGAACACCAGTACAGGCCCCATGAGAGTTCTGCAGACCCCAGAGAAGTAAAGAGAAAGCCTAAAATAAGTTGTTAGAAATTAATCCTCATAGCGTAACATTTCCAAGACTAAAAATATAAAGCACTGGATACAAAACAGTATTTGAATAAAGCTTAAACCCTGTATCATAATCACAAATCAGGACTTCTTTGACCCCATTTAAGCCTCTAGCCTAGCTACTAGGCTATTCACATGGTTTTCTGTTGGATACTTCCTCATTTTCCTGTGGAATGAGCGACTTCAAGATCTCATTTTTGCTACATTTCTCCAAAGCATTGCAATGGACTTCAGCCTTAAAGACGAAAACGCTGGATTTTGTATGAACATCCTCATCCCAGACGGTTTTTATCGCTACAGTGATGTGGATGGAGTACTATTTTTTAGTTAGTTAACTGGAGACATCTGTGACAACTTTATAGTGGGCGTATACTCACAGAATTCAATCTGCCGAGACCCCAGCCATTTTATCCTGGAACAAAAATAACAACTTTGGCCTCAGTCCTACAGCAAACTGTAGGCTAGCAGAAATCAATGTATCTTTACATGGGTACAGTGAGACTATCATACAGGATGAACCTCTCTAATCCGGAACTCTCTTGTCTGGCAAATTCTGTAATTCAGTATGATTTTAGTTAGCTGGATGACCACTTATCATAGGTATGGCTAAGTTTTTCATGGTCCAATAAGTTTGTTTACAACCATCAGTCCTGGCTCTCAGTGTTCGGTGCTGCTATTTAGCTGTAATTTACCCCTAAATGGCTTCGAAGTGTTGGTAATGTGCTAGAAAATATTGATCTCTTATTGTCCAGGAAATTCTCTCATCCGGCATCGGTCATGTCCCGAGGGTGCTGGACGAGAGAGGCTCATTCTGCATTATGATCATTGCTAGTCTGTGGCCTTACAGAAAGGGTACCCTGGTGGGTTGGATTTTGTTACTATTTGAAATTCAACATAGCCAGGCATTGTCTATCTGTTTAAAATATTTTCACGTCCTCAAGGGTGAAAATTATATATATTGTTTATTTACTATCATTTCAGCTCATTTGGTAAACTATGGACTGGTGTGGGGTATGCCTGGTTTGTTTTTTTACTTCCTAGTTTAGTTTTTTTTTTTTTTAAACCACTCAGCTAACTTCCCTTCTTATACACAGGGCTGCTACCTTTCTGAACATGTGAAGGCAAGCACTCAACACTGCTAGTAAAACTTTAAAATAATGAAATAATTCTTTCACTAATATGGCATTTGTCACTATAAAGTTTGTGTACAGTGATCAAGCCTCTTGAAAGCCAGAAATCTGTAGGGATCATGGGATCTTTAATAACAGAAGCTAAATGGCTGTATTTCCTGGGTAGTAAGGAAGGAGTTGCTTTACATATGATGGAATTACAACTGGTTTACTTTCTGATGGTGATGCTTCCCCCTATGTAATGGGCCACAACAATTTGTATATGCACCCTGTAAGTCCCACAGGAATCACATTTGAGGTGTAATTGCTACACCACATTCTTTTCTATCAGTACAATATTAATTAATTATTATTATTATTATTTATTTTTATTAGCTGATTAACTGCTTTTATTTGAAGTTTCATCTCTCCCTTTATGTGCATTTTTTCCTGTTTAGATTATACATCGTCTTGGGCAGGGAGTCCTGTCTTTTCACCAGTCTATAAAACAACAAGTGTACCTCTCTTCATTTGATATATAAATAATATGAAGATGACCCCAGGTTGGAATACAGCCTAGCCATCCCTTACTGTAATCACTCAACACGCTCTTGTAGGGAAGTGCTTGATACAAAGGTTTTGTAGGCATCTAGAGAAAAATGACAGTTCTACAAATGACAAGGTGGGGCCTGTAATGTCTTTTACTGGACCAAATTCTGTTGCAGAGAGCTTCTTGAGATGAAACTAGGTGTGGTCAGGGGCAGATACATATTTAACAAAGGGCTTATTAGCATTTTACAGGCACCTGGTTTGGTGCAGGTAAAGCAAGCTAGAAACACCAAAGGTAAGTGTAGAATATTTTTTTATAGCAGCAAGAGAGACTTGGAAGAGAAATGATCACATGCATGATCCCTCCACCTCCACGTTCCAGCATGTGTTCCCACACAGCACAGAGAATCAAACAGCTAATTTATGATTGGGCACCAATTCTGCTAAAAAGTGGCTAAGCAAATGAACAAGGCCTAGCTGCACAACAGCATCTAACAGCACTTAGGTGCCAATGTACCAGGTTTAGGTGTCTAAAGTCCCAATTTTCTTCCCATTGTGAGTCACAAAGCTATTATTACATCCTGTATACTACCTAATCACTTACTTCCTAAGTCTTCAGGGGAGAATGGCTCTGTAGCCCAGTGCTAAGGCATCCACAGCTCTCTTGTATTTCATTTTGAAATTCTGAAGTGCTGTGCTATGATAGCATAAATTGTATTTGCTCACTGAATAAAGGCTGGCTGATCACTGTTGTGTTGAGGAATCAGAAAAAGTAAGTTATATATTTGTTTGCTTTCTAAACATGTACTTAAGTTGTAGAATTGTTTCTGAATGCCTTGCTAAATTCAACCATCCAAGTACATGTATCTTCATTTTGTATAATTGATTCAGCTGCATTCTTAGGATTTTTAATGTTAGCTTCTCTGCTGAGGAAGCTTAGCTGTGTAGTAATGTGGGGAGGGAGGGCAGATACAGTTTACATTACTGTTGGGGGTGAAGGATTGGGGCAGGAAGTTTGGACACCACTGCTCTAGGTGCTTACAAACTAAGGATAAGTTCCAGTATCTTACCAGGTACACATGTGCTGATGGATGGATTGTCCCCAGTATTCCTCCTGAGTGGCCACACAAGCGCTCGGCTTTCAGGGAACACTGGAGCGGGCTCAATAAACGTAAGGAGAACACACAGGGGAAGCATGGCTTTACATTCAGAGCTGGCTGAGGTGGGGAGAAGGGCAGATGCTGGCCTGGCGCTGGTCTCAAAGGGACAATACATGGTGGATTTAAAACGCAGGGCAGGGGGGACAGGACATGCCCCAGCACTAGCACTGCCCTGACCTAGGGCCATTAGAGCACCCAGCACCCTATGGCACTCTAGGGCAAGGCCCTGGCCTACCTGGCCCAGGCCAACCAGAGGCCCTAGACCCAAACCAGGCAATCCCAGGATGCAGTGCGCCATCCTTTTGGCCAGACCATTCAGCCGCACATAGGACATCCACCAACTGGAGAGAATGAGCCGTGAGGGGCGCAGGAGCACTACACTATTATAACTGCGGCTAGAGCGGCTCAAGCCAGATGGGCCCCTCTATCTCCTCGGAGCAGACGAGGCGATGGGC
Organism: Carettochelys insculpta; assembly: GCF_033958435.1. Classification (NCBI taxonomy): domain Eukaryota; kingdom Metazoa; phylum Chordata; order Testudines; family Carettochelyidae; genus Carettochelys; species Carettochelys insculpta. The sequence goes on from NC_134160.1 coordinate 3,155,348, forward strand.
GGAGGGTAGGAAATTGACAGCAGCGTAGCGCCAATGGAATGCTTCTGAATGACACATAAGGCTGAAAGCGATGGGCGATTGGGCTACAGAGCGGTGGGGCGGGCAAAGCTAGGCAGTCATCGAATGGGACGCCGAGTAGGCTGGAGGGGGAGGAGAAGAGCGAGCTGTGATTGGTGGAAAGTGGGGGCGGAGCCAGCTGTGGCAGCGCGCGAAGAATCGAAGGGGCCTCAACCTCCGGCTGGCTGATGAGAGTCGGGGACTCCTGAGAGGCAGCCGGTGCTAAGGGTGTTGCTCGCCACCGGACAGCAGGAGGCAATGGCGGCTGAGGTAAGCCCTTCCGGTCTGCCCCGTCTCCGGGAGGGGGTGCCGGGGAGCAGTGATCCCCGCCATTGCCTCCCTCCCGGGTGTCACAGCTAGCGGGAACTACAACTCCCAGCACGCACTGCAGCATCAAGGGCTACGGCAGTTCCCAGCATGCCCCGCGCTCATAGGACTATGCTTCCCAGTGTGCACCGCGGCGCACTTAGCTCAGCGGCTATGGGGCTTGGCTGGCTCAGGGATGCAGAGCCATTCCAGACAACTTGGGGGATGGGTCTTGTGTCTTCCTCCTTTCAGTGTACTTGCAAGGCTGCTTGTTTGCAAAACCAGACTTAATAAACTTAAGTGTCGCAGAAAAGTTACTGATGTTCGCAGTTTGCCATGTAGTTATCAAATCAGTCGAACTATAAATATTGTCCAACATACGCTGCAGCACGCAGAGCAGTATCAGTAAACTGTATCACACTTCAGTAAGTCCCGACTTTAGTAGTGTTTTTTATGTTACCTGTTGTAAAACTTAGGCAAATATTTTAGATAAGTTGAAGGACCCCCTGGAAGTGGGTATGCATATCCCTGGTTGAGAACCGGCTTGGCTCGTTCTTGGCATGGGGGCAATAAATCTAGGATACCTCTCCTGACTAGGAATGCCATAAACATGTTCTCGCGGCCCATGCTGGGCGTCTGAGCTCCTCTTAGTGAGATGGGAAGGCAAGTGACAGCCATTGAAATTCCAATGGCTTTGGTCTAACTGCTGTTTCAACCATTGCTGTGGGGCAGGACAATTGCATGCCTGGGTTTTGTCAGTGTGAGAGAAGTGACCACAGAACAGAAGATGCCCACAGAATACAAATGAAGACCCCAAACATGGACACCTGGGAGAAGAGACAGAAACTGGGGGCAGTATGGGATAAAGTAGAGATAAGACAGAATTGGGGTGTGGGTGAAATCAAATCAGTAGCTTAGTTGTCTGTATACTAATGTGAACAGTATGAGGAATAAGCAGAAAGAACTCAGAATGCTAGTAAATAAACAATTTTAAAATAGTTGGCATCACAGAGACTTGGTGGGATGATACAGGAGCAGAATGTTGATATGGTATAGGTGTTCAGGAACTATAGGCAGGGAAAAAGGGAGGAAGTTTTGCTTAAATATTAAAATGTGTACTTAGACTGAGGTTGAGAAGGAAATAGGACACACACTAGTTGAGAGTCTCTGGGGAAATGATAAAAAGAGGTAAAATAACAAGGGTGATGTCATATGGGTCTACTACAGACCCCCTAATCAAGAAGAGGTGAATAAAGCATTTTAAACCCACTAATAAAATCCCTGATTGGATAGGTCATAGAGGTCGTTGGCTCCTCTCCCACTTCTTCCTGTCAAGGGTCTTTTTTTCTCATCAATGGTAATGCACATTAAGAACTCTTATATTTGTACTCAATATTATCCCTCCATCATCATCTTGGTCAGATGCCAAAAGGATGTCCTAAGAGATGTTTAGTTGAGCTGTCTTCTGTCATCTTAACTATGTGCCCTACTGTTGATGTTGTTGAGATTTCACTACATTTCTCCATAACGCAGGATAATAATTAATGACCTGTCAGGCTGCCACCTTCTTGGAATGATTTTAATTGCTCACACAACTTGGGATGACTTTATTTTATGTCACATTGTATAAAGTTAGAAGTGTTAATATGTCAAATGAAAGTTGCAAGTTTCTCATGGTTTTTAGTGTTATGCTGTCTCAAGCAATGGTGACAAGAACAACCACACTGGGTCAAACCAAAGGTCCATTTAGTTCACTATCTGGTCTTCCGATAGTGGCCAATGCCAGGTGCACTAGAGGGAATGAACAGAGGGGGTAATCATCAAGTAGTCCATCCCCTGTTGCCCATTCCCAGCTTCTGGCAAACAGAGGATAGGGACACTGTCCATGTCCACCCTGTCTAATAGCGATTGATGGACCTACCCCCTTCCATAAACTCATGTAGTTCTTTTCTGAACCCTTTTATAGACTTGACCATCACTACATCCTTTAGCAAGGAGTTCCACAGCTTGATTACGCACTGTGTGATGAAATGCTTCCTTTCTTTTAAACCTGCAGCTTACTGATTTCACTTGCTGACCCTTAGTTCCTGAGTTATGGAAAAGAGTAATAGTTCCTTATGTACTTTCTCCACAGAAGTCATGATTTTATAAATCTCTGTTTAATGCCCCCCTTAAATGTCTCTTTTTTTTTCCATACTGAAAAATCTGTTTTATTAATATCTCATATGGCTGCTGTTCCATATCCCTAACTTTTTTGTTGCTCCTTTCTGTACCTTTTCTATTTCTAATATGTCTTTGAGATTGGATGACCACATCTGCACACAGTGTTCGCGATCCAGGCATGCAATGGGTTTATACAGAGGCTATATCATATTTTCTGTCTTTTTATTTATCCCTTTCTTAATAATTCCCAACATTCTGTTCCCTACTTTGGCTGCTGCTGCACATTGAGTGGATGTTTTTCAAGAAAATTTACTGAGTGTTGCTTGAGTCCTTAACTCAATTTTTTTGTTTTTATCCATTTAAATCATTGCTCTGGGGTGTACCACAAGATATGAGGGATGCTAACATCATTACTGTCTACAAGAACAAGGGTGACAAAAGCGATTGTAACAACTATCGTGGTATCTCCCTTCTCAGTACCGTGGTGAAGCTATTTGCACGTGTTGTTCTGAAGAGGCTCAGTGTTCTTGCGGAGAGAGTCTACCCTGCGTCTCAGTGTGGGTTCAGAGCTGAACGGTCCACCATAGACATGGTTTTCTCTGTTAGGCAACTACAAGAAAAGTGCAGGGAGCAGAACAAACCTCTGCATATTGCCTTCATCGACCTGACCAAGGCATTTGACCTTGTCAACAGAAAAGGTCTGTTTGCGATTCTGGCTAAGATTGGCTGTCCCCCAACTCTGCTCAACATTATTAGGGCCTTCCATGAAGGCATAAAGGGGACCGTCGTATATGATGGATCCACATCCAAACCCTTTGAGATTCTCAGCGGAGTGAAGGAGGGGTGTGTGCTGGCTCCAACACTGTTTGGCATCTTCTTTGCAGTTTTGCTCAAATATGCCTTCGGAATTGCTACAGAGGGCATCTCTCTCCACACGAGAACGGACGGCAAACTCTTCAAACTGTCGAGGCTTAGAGTGAAGACCAGGGTGCTTACGAAGAGTCTAAGGGAGTTCCTTTTTGCTGACGATGCGACTGTTGCTGCTCACACTCAGCAGGAACTGCAGTCACTCATAACTCGCTTTGCGGATGCATGTATGGAATTTGGCCTCACAATCAGCTTAAACAGCAACGAAGGGTCCTGTGGCACCTTATAGACTAACAGAAAAGTTTAGAGCATGAGCTTTCGTGAGTTAACTCACTTCTTCAGGTGCTGGTCCTGGAAATCTGCAAGGCCAGGTATAAATAGGCCAGAGCAAGGCTGGGGATAACGAGGTTAGCTCAGTCAGGAAGGCTGAGTTGTATTGTCATCAGTAGATCTGGAGGTGTGAACTCCAAGAGAGGGGAAGCTGCTTTTGTATTTAGCCAGCCATTCACAGTCTTTGTTTAATCCTGAGCTGAGGGTATTGAATTTGCAGATACCCTCAGCTCAGGATTAAACAAAGACTATGAATGGCTGGCTAAATACAAAAGCAGCTTCCCCTCTCTTGGAGTTCACACCTCCAGATCTACTGATGACAATACAACTCAGCCTTCCTGACTGAGCTAACCTCGTTATCCCCAGCCTTGCTCTGGCCTATTTATACCTGGCCTTGCAGATTTCCAGGACCAGCACCTGAAGAAGTGAGTTAACTCACGAAAGCTCATGCTCTAAACTTTTCTGTTAGTCTATAAAGTGCCACAGGACTCTTCGTTGCTGCTACAGATCCAGACTAACACGGCTACCCCTCTGATACTAATCAGCTTAAAGAAGACCCAGGTGATGGGCCAAAACGTGGGTAATGAGCCATCTATCAACATGCTAGACTACGAGCTGGAAGTTGTTCGTGAGTTCTTGTACCTATGCTCGACGATCTCGGACAACTTGTCACTTGATAGCGAGATCAACAAGCGCATTGGAAAAGCCGCCACAACGTTCTCCAGGCTGACGAAGAGAGTATGGGCTAACAATAAGCTCACTGTACACACCAAGATGCAGGTCTACAGAGCCTGTGTTTTGAGCACATTGCTGCATGTCAGTGAAACATCAACTTTGCGCTCAAAACAAGAGCAGCGGCTCAACACATTCCAAATGCGCTGCCTTAGGTGCATACTCGGTATCTCATGGCAGGACAAGGTCCCCAATAGTGCAGTGCCTGAGAGGACAGGCACCACCTCCATGTTCACCCTTCTTAAAAAGAGGCGTATGCGCTGGCTGGGCCATGTCTCATGCGTGACGGATGGCCGAATACCGAAAGACCTCCTCTTCGGCAAACTGGTGTCTGGAAAGAGGCCGAAAGGGCGACCTAAATTGCACTAGAAGGACACATGCAAGCGTGACCTCAGCGCTCTCTCTAACAGTGTGAACACCTGGCATTCGCTCGCCTCAGACAGGCATGCCTGGAAACAGAGAGTGAAGAAAGCTCTTGTTATGTATGAAACTACCTTGGTGAAGGAAGTGGAAGACAGGAGAGCCCTCAGGAGGATACGCGCCCGTGATACCAGAGCGACATCTGCCTACTGCTGCTCACAGTGTGGAAAGGACTGCCACTCCCGCATTGGATTGCACAGCCACAGAAGACGCTGCTTGAATCAGCCCAACTGGGGCGCAAACCCATGATCCCTCGGGATCAAAGGATGCCTACTCCTACTAAATCATTGCTCTGGGGTGGGGTTGGGTTGGGGATGGGGGTTCAGTATGCAGGCTGCCCTGAGGGGAGAGGACTAGTCCAGCCCTCTCTCACCACACCAGCTTGTTGCCCTGTGAGGTGTGCCTCCCCATGGCTGCTATAGCTCCAGCAGGCACAACTGGGGGGGACAGGTGCATGTTCCCAGTCTGGGGCAGGTCCAGGATCATCTGTCCCCTACACTACCCAGCTACGTGCAGTCAGACAGGCTCTCTCAAATATATGGTAGATTATTATATGGAGATACACATCTCATAGAACTGAAAGGGACTTTGGGAGGTCATTGAGTCCAGTCCCCTGTCCTCTTGGGAGGACCAAGCACCATCCCTGACAGCTGTCCCTTTCTGCACCCCTGTTGCCTCAATGGGATTATAACTGTCCAGTCTCCATCTGTGCCCCCTTGCTGCCCCTCTGTGGTCATTATCAAGCATTTCCATTCCAGGCACATCCCATTTTCCTGGCACAAGCAGAGTCTTACCCAAATATATAATTGGGATTATGGCTTTCAGCCTGCATTACTTTGTAGTTACCAGTATGAAATTTCATCTGCCACTTTGTCGCTCAGTAGTCCAGATTTATGAGACTTTTTTTGTACCTCTTCACAGTCTGCTTGGGAATTAACTATGGCCATGTCTACACTTGCCCCCAACTTTGAAGGGGGCATGGCAATCAGGGCCATGGAAGATTGCTAATGAAGTGCTGCAGTGAATACGCAGTACTTCACTAGGCTAATTTCCCCCATGGCAATTTCAAAGCTTCAGACTTTGAAGTGCTGGCATGTGTGTAGCCGTGGGCACCTCGAATTTTGAGGCGTAAAGGGAGTTCGAAGTAGTGCAGGCACTTCAAAGTGCCCATAGCTACACGCATGCCAGCACTTCCAAGTTTGAATCTTCGAAATTGCCATGGGGGAAGATTAGCATAATGAAGTGCTGCGTATTCACCACAGCACTTCACTAGTAATCTCCCGTGGCCCTGATTACCATGCCCCCTTCAAAGTTGGGGCAAGTGTCAGTGCAGCCTATCGTGAGCAGTTTTGTGTCATCTGCAAATTGACACCTCACTGTTTACCCCTTTTTCCATATCATTTATGAATATGTTGAATAGGATTGGTCCCAGTACGGACCCCTGGGGGACACCACTATTTACCTCTCATCATTTTGAAAACTGGCAGTTTATTCCTATCTTTTAGCCAGTTATCTGTCCATGAGAGGATCTTCTCTCTTATTCCATGACAGCTTATTTTGCGTAAGAGCTTTTGGTGACAGATGGTATCAAAGGGTTTTTTAAAATCTAAATTTGTTATATCCACTGGATTGCCTTTACCCACATGCTTGTTGAAATCCTCAAAGAATTCTCGTAGGTTGGGGAAGCATTATTTCCCTATACAAAAAACATGTTGACTTCCCCAGCAAATTATGTTGCTCTGCATGCCTGACACTTTTATTCTTTACTATAGATTCAACAACTTTGCCCAGTACTGAAGTCTGATTTTCCAGCCTGTAACTGGTGGGATCACCTCTGGAACCCCTTTTTAAAACTTGATGTCCCATTAGCTATCCTTCCAGTTGTTTGATACAGATGCTGATTTAAATGATAAGTTTCAAACAGCAGTTAGTATTCACTTTCTCATTTGAGTTCTTTCAGAACTCTTGAGTGAATGCAATCTGATCCTGTCACTTGTTACTGTTTATCCATCTGTTGTAAAACCTCTCCTGGGTGTGTAGGTGCAATGTTTGATTTTGCTTTGGTACTTGTGTGTTCATCAGTTAATTAACTTTATACAATAATAACATGATTATGCTGTATGCACCTTTTTCAGTTGAATGAACTGAATTCCTAAGGGGTAGTAATAACATTTTGTGTATTATCCAGTTTGTTGCACCAGGATGAAATTGAGTTCCATAAGTCATCTCTGTTAAACAGTTTATATCGTATTAAGGTTAACTTTATTCTTGGCTTCTAGCTTAATTCAGAAGTAGAAGATTTGAAATCTGACTTGCAGAAAACCTTTGACAATGATTCTGACAGTGGACGGGGCAGCTGTGAAACAGGCTCTCCAAGTCAATCCAACAAAGGAACTGCATCTCTTGGAGACCTAGGTCTGTAATGCTGTCAGGTTTTAATTTGGGGTTTTAGTTTTAAAAATTGGGCATTGTGTTTTTCATTTATTGGTGGTTTCTTTGCAGAAGTCTGAGGGAATGTGGTCTTTGACTATCTGCCTTTCAGAAGAGATGATTTGGTTTGCTAACCCTTGATTATTTTTCTATACTAACTTATTTTTCCTTTAGGTATACAACTTTAATTCTGAGACTTTTTTTTTTTTTACATTAAAAAGCAAAATCAACTTCAGAGCAGTCACTAGCCATACATAGTCACAAGTGCTATTTTTAAATATTATATAAGCAAATATCCCATAAGTCATTTGCAGTCTGACATCACTTAGTTCATTAATATACCAGTCCAAAACAGCATACAAATTTTAAGTATGCTGTGGAGTAGGAAAACAATGCAAATACTATATTTATAATCCAAATACATAAGCATTTAAATATGTGTCTCACCTGAATTCAAATTGCCCTTTTGGTTGCTCAGGATAAGGGTGGGGATATGAAGATGGTAGGACAATATTTGAGAAGAAGAGGGGAAGTGCGGCGTGGGATACTGAATATCTTAATTGCTTATTTCTTTCTTATTTTTATATCTTGTATAGCCCAGCAAAACCAATTCAATAGCATTAACTCTAATGGCCTTGTGTGTGATGTTTCTTCTACATTTAAGCTTTTCAAAGTTTGTTTTGGGCCATGGAGGAGGACAGTGTAGAACTGATGCCAGGAAGAGGAGCATTTGTCTGTAGAAGTTCTATTTGAAAACTATTGAATTTGCTGATGTAGCAAGAAGAGTATGTAGAGCTCAGTGGAGAAGTGAAACAGTGCTTTTTATAAGGGAAGCTTTCACTTTAAGATAACACTGTCACAGTGACCATTCCCTATTAAAATTGAAGCTCAGTGGTGTTTCCTGGGTGTGATGTGGTTGGATGGGTAAATGGCCAGATAAAATAAGAATCTGAAAGTACCCTTTGTTACATGTCTACTAGCTGAGTCAGTTCTTTCCTTATACCAAACATTTAACTTAAGTATTTCAGTAAGTATTATACACTTACTAGTTTTTCAGTCTGAACTCAATAGTGGTCTTCAGGCTTTCTTCCAGATTTAAAAAAAAATCTAAATTAACATTACAGTTTTTTATAAGTGTTATTTAACTGAAGTTAAAGTGTGGCTAAGGCTTCTGCTAAACAACATTGCATTGTTCTCTTGGTACTGTTCTGAAACATGGAACATCAGAACTCCAAACTTAAAATATAGGAAACCAGGAAATGTTCCGTTAAGGTCCCCGCCCCCCATATCCTTGAAAAGATTAATGTTACCAGAGAAAATAAATTTACAAAACCAGTTAAAGCAGGAATACATATGAAAATATATTTATTTTACAGCAGAAAAGGACATGTGCACAGTGACCTGAATGGGACTGTCATTTGAACAAAATTATGTACCTGTTTTAAATATTTGCAGGACTGGGGCCATCATGTGTCTATCATAATTCAAGTAGTATATTACTATTTGCTTTGATAAATAAGTACACTTTAGTCTGAAGGAAAAATACTAAAAACTAAAGTAGTTTTGGGATGGTTCTACGTTTCTTTAAAGGTGGATAACAACATGCTATTGGGGAAAGAATGGGTGACAGAACAGGCTGAACTGCTCTAAGACTAGTACCCTTGAAACCTGACCAGTGCCGAACCAGAGAATTTGCATACCCACAGTAGGTCCATATTATCTAGCAGCATTACTAATGTTTCCCCTGCTTACTGGGCTCTGAGCAGACATTTTAGGGTAAATTAGAACTAAATAAGAGCAGAGAACCCTGACAGCCAGAACTAGTGGCTGGAAACAAACTTCATGGGAAACCTGGTCTCCCCCAACGATAAGTGAACATCTGACTAACTAAAATCGGGCCACACCAGAGAGTACTGGACTAGAGAGGTTCAACCTGTATAGATTAAATTTGGTTTGCTATACTGCACTGAACTCCTTTGGCATTCCTGAAACTTCAGGAGGTAACATATGTCACAGAGAAATATGTCTGGCCTGGTGCATGAACTAATTTATCAATTAACATTTTTTAAAAAATGGTGTGTCTTTAAAGAGTTTAATATGTTCCCACTAGACTCAGATGAGGAGATCTTTGCAAGTAAAAAATCAAAAAGCAAGAAGGTGCTTCAGGACAGTGAGAGTGAAGGGGAAAGCATTTTCCCTGAGAGAACCAATATTGTGGATGGAGATGTGGAATGTGGGAAGGAAAATGAAAACTTTTTTGCCCAGAAGAACAAAATATCTCATCGGATTGGTCAAGCTCTGCGGGACAGTGATGAGAGTGACACAGGTGACCCATTGCATCCTGAAAACCTTGAAACTGACAAGAAGTCAGAATGGACTGAGGATGAGTTGGGCCCACAAGTGAGGAAAACTGTGGATAAGTCTGTGAAATCTCGGAAAAAATACAAAAACCACAAGCATAATTTTGAGAAAGAAACAGACAAAGTGATGGGGAAGTCAAGACGGAAGACAGAAAAAGAGAGAAAAATGGAGGCTATTAGACAGATGAAGAAGGAAAAGAAACACAAACATGAGGTATAAGAGTTTTCTTGCAAACATTTCTGATATTTTCAGTTGCTAAAAGTACAGGCATTTAATGGTGGTCTGCAGCTTCCAACATAATCTGGGGTGTCCACACCACACCACGAGTGCTCAAGTTCTAGATGTTTTTTCTCTGAACTTTGGTGGGTTTTACGTAACTGTGTACTCTTGTATGCTGATTGCAACAGTTGAGAATCTTCCTCCATAAATTAGAAAATCTAATTTTGAAACTCTTTAAAGTCAACATGACTAGCCTATGGAACATGAAAGATTTTGTTTGGAGGGATGATGTAATGATGATGAGATTAAAAAAATGCAAATGGCCCTGAAATCATGAAGATATCTTTGAAACATTTTGAAATCAAGTTGCAAATTAACATACTTCTTTGTACTTTAATTCTTATACTGACCAGGAGGATAGAGGTGAAGGATACCATTTTAATGATAGTGGGTGTCTTCTTGCTGACAAAGAACTCTTTGAGAATGATTTAGAGGAGGAAAATGAACCCCTTCTTGAAGATGAAGAGTCATTAGAATCAATAAGAGCTGCTGTGAAAGACAAAATGAAAAAACATAAGGTAACCTATTATAACTCTAAACTACTCTTTGTACAAGGTATTGTACTTAGGCATGTAACACAAGTTTTTGGTGACAAAGGTATGTGAAAATGTTGCTTCCTTGAGGTATAGGTGTATTAGTGCCTCTTCCCAGGAGAATTGGAATAGAAAATTCCAAAAAATAATATTGTAACAGCAGCAGGAGAGGCTCTTGAAGCTGAAGTAAAACAAGACGGTAGTTGTCACTGGTTTATAAAAATGTTTACCGATCCTATTTCAGGACTGATGGCACAGAAAATAATTGTATACAGTTATCTTGTGGCAGGCTTCTTTGCCCTTGAAAAACAGTTCTCCTTTGTTTTGAAGTGTAATATTTTGCACTTGTTTTTATCAATGATAGAATAAAGATCCGTTTGCTGAGATTGAAGACAACAAATGTGTATTTGATGATGAGAATGAGGAACCTACTTTAAAAGGATCCAAAAGAAAGGTGGAATATTTCATTATGCATATCTGTTCTTTAACTCTCAGCAGTTCACTATGTTTGAAAGGTTTTCTGTATTGCTTCTCATCAAAGTATCTAATTCTTGTCTGTGGTACTTGGTTTTTTAAACTCTGCTACAACTGTTAGTATTTTCTTCTGTTTTTCTGCTGTTTGAAAGATTAAAACTTAAGTAATAAAGTTGTACTCCAGCATTTCAGTCCTATGACTTCAAGGGTTCTTTTTTTCCTGTTGTAAGGAGCGGAAAGCAGCAAGATTAAATAAAGAAGCTATTAAACAACTGCATAGTGAGACCCAGCGACTTGTTAGAGGTAAAACCTAAACTTTTAAGTGTAAGGACTATGTTTGAGCAATTAAGTTATCTTTTGTGGAGCGGCAGAAACTTCTGAGAGAGGCCAGGTTTTGCTGTTGCTTAACAGTCACTACTCCTGTTCTAAAGTGGAGAAGCTGTACAGCAGTTTTTGTGAAAATCTTGATCAGAGATGGTCTCTCTCTGTATAAGCAAAATTCTTGTCTGGAGCTTTTAGCTTGCATTTGTGCAGCTTTGGGAAATCATCTGGAGTCTTTTAAAAATTATAGCTGGACGGCACGTGCCTTGGTGTATCTCTGGCACATTGTTGCAACAGATTTTAGAACGGATCCTATTATTCTGTTCTTGATAGCACAATCTGCTTTTTTTAGTCCCTTTTCACAGCAGTAGACTGGTGGTTGGGAAGAAATTTTTCAGACAAAAACCTTTATTCAGGGTTAAGATATGCTATTTTCCTCTGTTCTGATATTTTAGCTGGGAAATTCTTGTCCCAAAAGTTGGATTTTTAAAAAAACTGTTTAGATGTACAACTTTAATTTTATTTTCCCTTTTGGTAGAATCATCTCTGTCTCTCCCTTATCATATGCCTGAGACTAAGTCTGTCCATGAGTTCTTCAAGCGAAGGCCACGACCAGTATTGCAAGGAAATGCTATGGCTTTGCTAAAGTAAGGAAGAAGCCTGTCTCACATTCTTTCTTTCCCAAATCAGGGCTCTCCATCTTCCTGAAGCAGATGTGGTCAATGTTGCAGTTTTATGATATTCAGCTTCCCTTCCTATTTGCAGCCACATAGGCCTCCCACCTTTCCTTTGTAATCCCATGTTACTTCTATGGCAACTACAGTGATTTGCTTCTGTTGGAAAGTAATACTAGAAAAGAATTTGTTGTTTTTAACTGTTTTTAATGCAGTTTAATAGCTGGAAACAACACATATCACCATGTGACTAGCCAACTCTCCACAGACGAGCAGCAATGGTGTTGTTGGTCATCAGTGGGTCATAGTCTGAGAAACATTGTTCTAAATGGCAAACTAATATGTGGCTGTGTCTAGACTGGAGCGATTTGTCGACAGAAATTTTGGTTGGAAGATATTTTATGACAAAACTTCTGTTAGCAGATCGCATCCAGACTGCCAAAGTGGATTGAAAGAGCAATCTGCTCTATCGACAGAGAGCAGCTGGACTGCCCAGCTGCACTATCAGCAAAGTGCAGGCATTATTCCTCATGGCAAGCAGGGTACAGCTGTCGACAAGAGTGCTCCTTTCTGTCGACCTTGCTGCCAACAAAACGCCCTTGGGAATCTGGATGGTCCACAAGTTTCGTTGACAAAACAGCTCTTTTGTTGACAAAACCTTCTATTCGAGATATAGCCTGTGATATCAGGACACATCTTATTCCTTGCGTAGGTTTATTTACCAGCTAGTCTCTAACAGAAGAGAAATGAAAGTACTCAATTATATTGCACGTGCTTTATAAAAGTAAAATTTGAAAGGAACAAGCTTGTCTATATCCTTGTGACAGTGCCCCATTCTCCCCTTCAAATTCAAATTACTGCTGTGGTTTAAGTTTCCCGGCTTGGTTTTAAACTAAGTCCTATTTTAGAAGGTGTGTTGTGCTATGAAATGAAGAGTATTCAGTGTGCAATTAGTGACATTTTTCCTTTAATTAAAAAAATGAAATTCAGAGAATTCTATACGAATATAAATTCATGATTGACATTTTGAATGCCCAAATATCAGACTAATTACTGTAATGCTTCCTATAACCATCCTAACTTGCCATTACTGAATTTGCATAGTGAACTAGTAATTTTGTACAGTAAATCCATGAGTTAGGTGGTGGTTGTGTTCTTGCAACCCCCACGTAACTTGAATTTTTGTGCAAATGGTGGGGAGAGGGAACCAGCTGTTCCTGGCTCCCCTGAGCTTGCAGGAGCCAGGAACAGCAGGTCAGTTTACTGGCTCCCAGAGTGTCAGGGAGCCAGGAACCTGGAGGCAGAGTGGTTCCTCTCTCCCCTGCACTTGTGGGACCCAGGAGACTGACCAGCTTATGGCCGGTTAGTTTCCCGGTTCCACCAGTGCAGGGCAGCTGGAACCAGGATGCTGCTTGGTTCCCACCTCCCCTCCACTTGCAGGACTGGGAAACTGGGGGAAGGCTTTTAGCTTGCCTAGCTGCCTGCAGCTGCGAGCACCTAGGCACGCTAAAAACCCCTTTCCCCTGCCTTCCTCCAGTTGCCGGGCTGTCAGACAGCCAGGCTGCTGGGGGAAGGCAGCAGGAAGGAGCCACAGAGCAGCTTCAAGATGTGCTTAACTTGCATTAAAGTGAGTTATGTGCAACTTGAAGCCAGATATTTACTGTATGGTAATATCTGATAATTGATACTTGAGATGTGTTTGAGAACCAACACAATTTTAGGCTTCTGAGGATCTAAGACCTGAATTGTAATATTGTATTACATTACTTATCTTCAACTCTTAAATAAGCAGAGTGTATTGAGCACCCCAGAGTAACCCCGGTTGCTGGCTCTCCAGCACCTCCCTTCATCATGAAGTTAGGGAAAGTTTTTGGATTAGGATCCAGTCTTTATGCCTGGGTCCTTTTTTGTTCTAAATAGTGTAGATAAATTGTACTCTACTGGGTCTACAAAAACTCTCAAGAATTAACTTAATCCAAGTTGAGATAATGTAATTTACTTGATACTTGACTTTGCACCCTTTCAGAATAAACCTGTTAAAATTCCTCTTAGTAAAAATGTGCCTGATTTATTTTTTTCTCCTTTCTTAAAATGGAATTAGAAAACAAGGATATGTTTAAAATAAGCAATAGTTGTGAATGATTTTCTCGCTTCTCCTTCCAGGACTGATTTTTTTTCAAGGACAATAAATAGAACTTGGTTTCATTGCCTCAGTTTGATTTAGGCTTTTCTTACATTTACCAGTAGTCATTTTAACAGCTGGCATACTGTGCTTTGATTGAGGACTCCTTTTTCTGCTCTTGACAGGTCCACTAAATATCAGCCCTGTCTAAGTGAAGATAGTGCAACCACTAAGAATTCAACTGTAGATTGCAGCAATAATCAGATTGCAGAGTCTGTTATTGTGGACAAACCTTCCCCTGATGTAGTGGAGAACCAGATAGAAAACTGTGCTGTGAAGCACAGACAAGAGGATACCTTTGATATTTGTAAGAGAGCTACAAGTACTGGTAATTCGGAAGAACAGCAGCAGCAGTCTAGCTTCCTCTGTAATGAACGCTGTGAACAACAGGAGAGTGAAATTCCCTTGGCATCTGAAGAATGTGCCTATGTACGAAGAGAGGACCAGTCACAAAAAATATGTGTGGACCATGAAGAATCTGTTCCACCGGTGGTACCAGTGGTGGAGATTCAACCTGAAAAAGTTAAAAAGTCTAAACTGGATAAACTTCGAGAGCTAGGAGTTGATTTGTCCATCAAGCCAAGACTTTGCTCTGATAATGATTCTTTTATTATCCTTGATGAGCCTGAATCAAACAAAGGTACTGTATTACGTGTTGCAGTCTACCAAGCTACAAGGGATTAGATCAGAACTTCAGTGGGAGAATTCTGAGGAAAAGCTAGAAGGTGGTGATTCAGAAGGGGCAGGTGCACTTTCTTTGGAGGAGAACTAATGTCACAACATAATGCTGACTATAGGGAATGTCTACATAGCAGCCTTGTTTCAAAATAAGCTGTTCAAGAGTAGCTGATTTCAAAGTAATGCTGCTACACACACGTATTTCAAAATAGCTGTTAGCCATTTCGAAGTACAGCGTCTACGCATGCAGACCTTATTTTGAAATAGAGACATTGGACACACAGTGGATTATTTCAAAATACACTCTCTTTTCTGTCTTAACAGCACCTATTTTGAAATAGGCGCTATTCCTTGTAAAATGCATTTTACCAATTTAGAAATAAGCCAGCTGCTGTTTTGAAATAGCAGTTGTGTTGTGCCAATGCTAGGTTAGTTATTTTGAAATAACAGCTGTTATTTTGAAATAACTGTTGTGTAGACCTCCCCTATGCTGGTGGCTGTGCTGTCTTCCAGATGAGATTTAAAAACAGAAATTGTGTTCCTTGGTTATTGTGAAAGATCTCTCAGATCTGTCAATTAGAAGAGTTTAATGAGGTTTTGCATTCTTCAAGTTCCCTGCCATTCAAGTTAAATAAGATGGTATTTTGCTTTGTGTATTAAGCAGGAAGGCCAATATTTTTTTCAACTTTGGTGCCTAAAATTAGGCCTCTAAGTCTTGTTATTCAAGTATTTGAATAAGTGACCTGACTTTCACAGACAGTGAGCATGAGTACTTTCTGATTATCTCATTAGAGGTCATAGCTGCCCAGCAAGTCAAAATCAGGTCACTCTTCTTTAGCTCTCTAAGGGTAAAGGTGTCTAGCTTTAGGCATCCATGTTTGAAAATTTCATCTGTGTTTCAGTGCTGGATAGGTGATCCCATATCAGTTTGAGTTTGTATTATACTCTGAGCTCCTATAATGTAATTCTAGTCACTTTCCATTTTTCCTACTGTGACAGATCACCTTGTCAACCCCTGTGGGTCCCTGCACTTCCTGGTGGTTCTCTGTTGTGCCTCAGACTCACGGAGACCCCTTATCTGCCCAGGCCTTTCCAGAGGCATGTGTCTCCACTTAGCAAACCATCCTTGTCATAGGCAAGTCCAGAATGGGGAGGACATAGTCAGTCCCCTTGCAGGCCCGTGCCTGCTGCTGTGAAGTAACCCTCTGGGGAAGGGTGGGGGGAGTCCAGACCCACCCTCTACCCTGGATGCCAGCCCAGAGTCCCTAGGGGGACAAGAGGCTGCTGGCAGGGCCTTCACCCCTGCCCAATGTAGCAACCTCACCACTTCACCCACCACTTCCCTGTAGTACCTTCCTGCTCTCACTCTGAAGTGCACCTTCCAAAACCTCCCCCCAGCTACCAGGCAGCGAGCCTTTCATAGGGAGCACAGTGTCTTAGCTGACCAATGAGTGCTGATAAATTCAGCTGCAGCTGATTCCTAACAAGGCCCTAACTGCCTGTCCTAATTGGGCTTAATCAGGACACAAAAAAGCATTCGTCCACCAGCTAGAAGGCTCCTGCAGCTTCCAGGCAGTGGTCTGCCACGCTACATACATTTATTAATAGCATTTAGTCTAGTCTTTAAATTACACGGAAACATGTCCTATACCAAGAAATGATGATTCTTCCATTTATCAACCTGGATATAAATATATATACCAGTAAAACACTGACAACCTCAGCTCATATGTCTGGGGGGGGCACGGGAAATGTCTGTTAATGAAACAGAATGTGGAGGGGAAGGATAGCTCAGCGGTTTGAGCATTGGCTGCTAAACCTAGCTGTGAGTTCAGTCCTTGAGGGGGCCATTTAGGGATCTGAGGCAAATAGATTTTAAAAAAAAAGGTGGGGGATGGTGATTGGTCCTGCCAAGAGGGCAGGGGACTGGACTTGATGTCCTGAAGTCCCTTCCACCTGTATGAGATGTGTATCTCCATATATCGTTATTAATCTCTAGTAAATAATTAGTTATGTTTTCTTAAAGGATTTCAACTGGCATTTGATCATATTCCCAAATTAATAAATTAAGCTGTCTTAAGTGCATGGGTGAGCAAAGTTACTCAGAAGTGGGCCACTCTTGCAAATGTTATTTTCAGATCAAATAATATTGACCACCACTTAACATATTGGATGCCGGAGTGCTTTGAAACTTTTTTGTTTTTTATAAAAATTGTATTTTAAAAATGTAAGTTATCATATGCGTGTATAAAAAGTGCCTGACATTATCAGGGTTTTGCTGCCTTAAACTTACTTGAGCTTCGTAGGAATTTTTCTTGTGACCATAAATACAATATTTTCTTTTAAGAACTGGAAGCTCTGCAAGCACGTTTCTTGAAGCATATTCTTCACACACCCAAGTCAAAAACTGAACGGACTGTGAACCTGAGCATTATTCGTAAAGAGACCACAGCTGAGGGAAAAGAGGAGCTAAAAGCAGCTGTGGTGCCAGTGACTTTGGCTGCAGAAAATCTAGATGATACAGTTCTTACAAAGCCAGGTATATTTGGAATGTGGGTCATAGTTGTTGAATTGGAAAACAAGTGTATTTTCTTTGATTTAAAAAAAAAAAATTCTTCAATATCTTACATTTTCACAAGAAGCCCAGGCTTGAACTGGAGTTTACTTCCACCAAAGTACAAGATTATTTAGTATGTCCTCTGGATCACCTGGTGTCTTGTTTTACCAGTGTCTGCTTTGTTGATTATAAGCTTTCTTGGGCCAGAATCATCTTAAGATGTTCCAAGTAAAGTTCTAAACACCATAGACAACCAGAACTACGTGCTTGCTTCAGTATCACAGAGAAGTGTAATCATTAGAGAAGTAGTTATGAAGAGAAACATTCAGATTCCCCTCTTGTTTGTTCTTTGTCAATAGACCATAAAGGAATTTAATCCGTGATTCTCTTTGCAATTGTAACCATATTTTCTCACACAGAAAAATTAAAATACAAATGAGAATCCCTATTAACAGAATTAACAGGCATTGTTCCAGTTAACTATGGTTTTCTGACCAGCTTGGAATATTAGAAGCTGGAAAAAATCACTCTTGAACTGTACTACCTTTTGAAGAGAATCTTGCTCTGTGCCATAATTTGGCTATTGGCAACCTGGAATCACTTTTGCCCTGCCCAGTGGTTTAATGTAAAACATAATGATCCTCAATATCTACAATACATCAACCGCCAGTCTAAAATCTGTAGATAAACCTTCTTGTGATAATCATAATTTACAGTACATTCAACCCTGTTGCAATTCTTAACACAGGCTGTTTGTGTGTCGGAACATTTTATTTGCATGTATTGAAAATGATAAATATATGGGGAAACTTATTGTGGATTGCCTATAATATTGAGCTGCTAGAAGTAGGTAATTCAGCCTGTTCTGTGACATGCATGTTGCGTAACTGTTGGTGAAGTATTTCTTATACCCAGGGCAACAGGAAGCCACTGCTCCCATAGGAAGCTAAGGAAAGGAAAAACCCTTTATTTGTTCATGGGGCTATGCCAATTGCGTTTGTGGATAATGAGGAATCTTCCTGAAAATTCACAAAATTGTTGTACTTCTCTAAATGGAGCTTATTTAGGCCAGGTGATTGAGCTCTTCTAATCAGCAGATCAAGTCAAAAAACCTTTTCCTGTTTTAAATAGAGCATTGATGCCTTTAATCTTTCTCTGTGTGTTGTTACATTAAAATATGTGCTTGAGGCAGCATAGTTTAAGGCTTCATTGTAG
This sequence comes from Carettochelys insculpta, assembly GCF_033958435.1. Lineage (NCBI taxonomy): Eukaryota > Metazoa > Chordata > Testudines > Carettochelyidae > Carettochelys > Carettochelys insculpta. Next base: position 3,173,927 of record NC_134160.1, read on the forward strand.
TACATCTCATGCATTTATTTATTTATTTCTGTCCAGGTGAAAAGCTACAAGTGCTGAAGGCTAAACTACAGGAGGCCATGAAACTCCGCAGGATTGAGGAACGTCAGAAGCGGCAAGCCCTACTTAAACTGGATAACGAGGACATGTTGGAAGAGGAAGAAGAGGAGGAAGAAGAAATGACGGATGAGTCTGAGGAAGAGGAATGCAACCAGGAGGTCTATACACACCATTATTACCTACCTCTGTCAAAGTTTAATGTCTGCTGACTCCTCATAATTAACCAGGAAATGAGTTGATCAGATTTTTATGCATTATTAATATGCATAATTTGCTAAGTGGAGACTGTTCTTTGGCACTAAAAATACTGTAACTAGAATGCTCGCAGTTCCAAGTGCTCCTAGACTAGCATCCAATAGCTCTTTGTTTTAATACCAGTCTCTTCCTGACTGTTCAGTGATGCTAGCATGGAGATCCCCAAACTATGAAATGTTCCCCACTCGGTGGTACCCAGGACCGACCATTCAGCCCTGATGAGGGCCGGGAGGGAGCACCACTAAATTCTGCTCCTGGCCAACTCCACTCTCTTGACTGGGGCTCAACCCCAACTCCTTTATCCCCATGTGCCTGCCTCTCCCCTTCTTCGGAGACTAGGCATCACTTCGGCCCACGGTGGGGTGGGGGTGGCATACGGAGAGGCCTGGACAGAGGAAAGGAGGGACATGACCCTAAGAGGAGGACCATGGCACTAGCATTTGGCGGTTAAGTAATTTTTATCAGTCTGTATGCTAGTTCAGGATGACCTAACATTTCAAATATATGAATATTCAGACTCTCTTTAAAATTATTGCAGCATTTTGGTGGCTGATTAACTGCTGTAGCAACTTAAACCTTTTTGCTATTTAGAATAAATGTTTGATTTGCCTTACTAGTTCAGTAATGCACCTCTCAGTTTAAGGATGCTATCTCCAGGATTGACCAATATCTGACACTTCACACAGAGGTGAAGCCCTTCCCCATGTCTTACTTTGCAAACAAAAAGCCTATGAAATACTATTTAACATATTATTCATTTTGAGTAATGCCAACATCTTCAACTCCTGAAGATTCCAGCAGGATGGACAAAACCTTTTCCAAAAATATATAAATGGATCAAAATGGTGTGATTATTCTAAGCCCCTTCAGAGCAGGCATTGGAGGAGAGAAGTCCAGAAGCTGTAAACATCCTTCAGTTCTCTTCTCATTAATTCCATGTTAGAATTGACATACAAAATTACAGGTTGCACCTCTCTTGTCCAACACACTCTCATCCGGCAACATCCATAATCTGGCATGATTTTAATTAGCCAGATGTCCACTTATCATGGATGCAGCCAAATCTTCCATGGTTTCATAAAGTGTGTTTACATCCACCAGTCCTGGCTCTCGTGTTCTATGCTGTTATTTAGCTCTAATTTACCCCTAACTGTCTTCTAAGGGCCCAGTCAGCAATGGCCGTGTTGGTAATGCTGCTAGACAATATTGACCTCATGTGGTTTGGCACCAGTCAGCTCCTGAGTGTGCTGGACTAGAGAGGTTCTACCTGTATGCTGTTTAAGTAGCTGGTCAAAATAGTATTTCCTGCTTTCTTACTATGTGGATATGTGTGGGTTTTTTAGACTGTAGAGGTCCTTCTTGGTGAGGCAGAGGAAGATGAAGATGAGGAGGACCAGGAAGAGAAGGGTATTGAAAATGATGATAAAGAAACTGACAAAGAATCAGTTGATGAAGAAAAGGTGGACAAGTCTATGCACTGTGACTCTGTTCCCAAGCCTCTGTCCACAGAATCTACATTGATGCTGTTCAAGGACAACTCCTCCAAAATGGGGTAAATAAACCAGTTTTTAGAAATAGTGAACCAAGCCTACCCAAACTCTGTTTTAATCTGATTACAATACACATGGGATATTTCTTTTGAGAACCAGTGGATTCATGTGTATACCTAAATAAAAGGATGCTTACTGTCTGTCTCACTATTTATTTGTGGTCATTTATAGGAGAATTTTTTGTATCCTTCATGATTGCAACAGCCACTATGAAAAAATAGTAGTGATACATTGTGTTAGTTGACCAGATCTGAAGAAGAGCTCTGTGTAAGCTCAAAAGCTTCTTTGTTGCCAGTAGAAGTTGGTTCAATTAAAAAGATATTGCCTTTCCAAGTATGTCTTGGTGAATATCCTTGTCATTTGGCAGAAGAATCAACTTCCTAATGACAATGTAGTCAGTGCATTCCATATGTTACCTTGTCTACAAAAGACCATTCCTGATAATTAATGTACACAAAACAATACTTTCCTTTATTTAATTGTTCTTTTAATAAATTGCAGATATTCTCTTCCTGATGAAAAAGCTGAATTGGAAGAAGCTCCAGTTAAAAGACCTAGCAAGTTAGGTAAAGTGGAACTGCTGGTAAAGCAATCATTTCTTTCTGTGACTTTCAGTTCTGGCACACAACTTAGATGGAAAAAACATGCAAATCATTTATCATTGATGCATCTCAGTATCATATGCTTGCACAGGGGCTGTGAAATGCAGCTTTGCCACTTTTACTAAGAACTTGAACAGTCGTTGGCCTCTGTGTGGCAGGATTTGGAGTAGGATTCCTAATACAATTTGATGCAAGAAGTTTTGAAGCTGAAGCACTCCAGGACGTGGGTTGGATTTGAATTGTAAACTGTCATTTGATTAGGCATTTTAAGAGAACTGCTAGTGCCACACTAGTTGTAACTATAATTTGAAATTCTCTACGAACTATTGAGGCATATGGCTCTTTGGCTGATGCAGCCCATATAACCCTTCACATTGCTTGGTTTGTCTGCACTCAGTACAGTGGCATTCCTAAAACTCATATAGCTGATTTCTTCTCTAGAAGACGACGATTCATTTTCACTGCCAGCTTCGGCGAAAGAGAACAGCCACAACAGCAGCTTTGAGTTGATTGGTTCCATGATTCCATCCTACCAGCCTTGTAACAAACAGATGTCACGTGGGGGCAATTTTCTATCTGCAGTAGGAGGTTTCAGGTCTTCCTCTCCAGCGTTGTTCAAAACAAGCTTTATCAGCTCTGGTTCCAAGGTAAGCCTCCTCCCTCACCTTTTCTCCCTTCATTACATGCCCACCCTCCCCCACCCCAACCCCCAATCTTACAATATCATATGTTCTGTGATTTTAAGGTTAAAGCCAAGTTTTCTTTTTGTACATCAAGAATATAGGCCCAGCAGATGGCCAGTGTACCCTCTGAAGTTAGTTGGGCTTTAATCAATGCAGAATCTCTGTCTTGACTGATATGTATTTTAAAAAATTCATTGTAGAATAAGTCAGGTGATTGTATTGAATACACAAATAAAACTCTAAAAATTTAAAAAAAGATTTGAGAAAACCCATTGCAGAGTAATTTGCTTTTGTAACTCTTCATATGCTATATAAAAATATTCCCCCAGTCTATATAGCATCTCACACTAGTACATTCTTAATTGCAAAGCAAAAGAGTCCTGGCTACGTGATGAGCATCTTCTTATTTTGTATTTTCATCTATTTAAAATGGCACAGCCATTAGCCCTTTTTGCTTCCAACTTGGAAGACTGTGAAAAGATTGTGTTTATAATCTAGTTTATTATAGTATCTTGTGAAGTTTATCTTATATTTTTCCCCTGACTAGAGTTCAGGAAAGCTGTCTGAGCCCTCTCTTCCCATAGAGGATTCCCAGGATCTGTACAACGCCTCTCCGGAGCCCAAGAGTTTATTTCCAGGAGCTGGAGAATCTCATTTTCAGTTTTCTCTGGAAGATGATACTCAGAGCCAATTGCTGGACGCAGATGGGTAGGTTACTGATCTATAGCCTTTAGGGTGGCATTCTGTGTATGTGCAAACAGAAGAAATGCAGATTTTTTTTGGGTGGTGAGGGAGTGGGGAGTTCTTATTCCCTTAGTGTACACGAAGAGGTGTGGTAGTTAAATTGCTTTGTTGGTCTTTCACGTTATGCAATACTTTACATAGGGTGATTTGGCCCAATGTTCAGTTCTTCGATGGAAACTGGCATGGTTCCTAGACTGAGTCTGAAAGGCACCAGAGCATGTCTAGCCCTCAAAAATTTTTTGTTTGTATTTTGCAAGTGTTTTTTTTTTTAATTTCTCTTTAAAAAACCCTCCATAAATCTGAAATAGGTTTAGATTTTAGTTAGCTTTTTATCTTCTGGATTTCAGCATTCATTTGCTGAAACACTGATTAAGATCTGAAAGTCATGTCATAATTAAACCTTAATCAGCTGACGAGCTGTTAACTTTGCTGCCTAAAGAGATTTGAATGCATTTCACTCTTGCTATGCTGTGCAGAGCCATTACAGCTTTGATTGTGCAAAAGGGTTTTATTTTGCATCACACATTAGCGGAACAGCCAAGTTGCATTGGCAGAACCATTACTACTGGCAGTATGATTGGAAACCCAACCGAATCCTTGTCGTCCAGATGGAGTTTGCGAGACTGGCAGTTAGAGAAGCCATCTACTTAGTTAAACTTTACATAGCTAATCTAGAATCAATGAGAGACGGACGAAACTCCCCCAATATTATGCTTATTCATACTATAACTATTAAGATGCTTGGGGAGAGCTGTTTTGTCTCTGTAGACAAGCCCTCCATGTAAGATAGAAAGGCAAAAATCTCCAAGACATTGTGGGTATTAAATTGCAGTTACTAACTTCTAAATAAATTTACTTTCAGCTTCTTAAATGTTGAGCACCACAGGAATAAGTACCAGTCCTCAAAGCATCCACTGTCGCTGGCTAGTATGGATGAGAATGCAATGGATGCCAACATGGAAGAGTTGTTAGATTTGTGTTCTGGGCAGTTTAGCAGTCAGACAGAGCACACTCCAAATGCAAATGCTGGCAACAAACAAAACATGGAAGAACTGCTCAACCTCTGTTCGGGGAAATTCGTCTCTCACAGTGAGTCCCAAGTTCTGTTCCTTCTGACCTTGACTTGCAACTTCTGGGGGCAAATCTGAGTTTTAAAAAAGTCTTGTATCGACTAATCCTACAGTGCTAGTCATGCCTAAGGAATTGTAGGACTGTACTTGTAACACCAAGACTTTGGAGTGCTTTAACTGCTTGGAATCTTGAGACATATGTTAGCTATCATTTTCTAAACATTCAGTGATGGTCCAAATTCCAAAAGGAAGCGGTGTCATGAGTTGCCTTTTGGTTCCTTTCTGTAGCAACTTCTCCAATCTGGGCATCTTCAGCATCCCCAAAGCCGGAAAAAGAATGTGACACAGACGATCCAATGGCAGAAGCACTAGCACTTTGTTCGGGCTCCTTCCCAACTGACAGGTCAGCATTACACGAGCTCTAGGTCTGTATTGGGATCATGGTCTGACTTCACTTCTGATGCGTCTCTCTCTGATTCAACAGCAGCTCAAAATGCTACTGACCCAGGTGCAGTTTGCCTTGAAGGTGAAGGGGTCAAGTATCTCAATGTTCAACAGTTATTCCTTTGACCAGTGATATGTTGTTAAGAAGCAGTGTAGTTCCTAATGTCCATTGGGAGGAAAAAGAGTCTCTCCTGCTATTGACAGTGAAGGAGGAAAGAGAGTAGAGAATTGTGGTTTTATCTAGAGCACAGGATTAGGAACTTCTTGGCTTCTGTTCCTAGTTCTGCTATTGAATTCAGGAACTATGGGCAAGTCATTAACTTTTGACCCTTTTGTTTCCTTATTAAAACTGGACTGATTCAGTCACGCTTAATAAGGCTGTTATAACATGTTATTATTGTACCTAATGTAAATACCAAGAAACTCCCATCTTACTGAAAGGGAAGCTAACACAGATGATGATACCTTGACAGTGTTAGTCCCATTAATGCTAATGGGAATTAAGCTTCTTAAGTTCCCTCCTAACTACTTTAGGAGACTACATTGTTTTAGATGCTAGCCTGCATAATTGCTCCTATAGCAGTTAAAACCCTGCTTCCATATGTTTCATATCCATTGCTGGACACCAGCTGCAAGTGTGTGAAATGGTTTGTTTTTGATAGGGAAGGGGAGGATGAGGAGGAGCAGGAGGAAGAATTAGGCAATTTTCAGCTCGTGACAGATGACCATGCCTTTGAGAGTGAGGAGGTGAGTAACAATGGAATGAAGTGATCACTTCAGAGCTCTGCCCAGGAGCATTCTGTTTACCTTCTCAGCACTGCATCCATTTGTGCAAACATCTAGTCTTCTAGTGCAGGTTACTGAAATGGCCAAAGTTCAGTTTTGGGTGAGTGTAAGCGGTGCTGATTTAGAATTCTGACGTACCAGATGAAATACCTTTGGTTTTGTGAGTACTCGGTGTGGGGAATCTTTTTTTGATCAGGGGCTACTGACCCAGAAACAAAATCATTCAGTGGCCGTGCACCAGAGAGAAATGCAAGAGAACGCCCAAACCCTCACTGGCCTGGCCCTGCCACAGGGAAACACACGAAAAAGCCAAAAAGAAACAAAGCTCTCTGACTCCTCCCACCCCACTCTCCTGCTCACCCAGGAAACAAACAAAAGCCCTTCATTCTCTTTGGGTTTTTTTCCTCTCAGTCGTGGATAAACAAACCTCACTGGCCTGGTCCCTAAGGGGTGGGGTGAGGAGAGAGGCACACAGACACACTCACTCTATGTACTGGGGCTCCCTCACACACCAGCCCTTCAGGGACAGATCTAGCCCCTGACTTCCCTAGATCTTGCCTGTGGTGAGGCTTGGGGCTTCCCTCCACCCTGGCAGCAGAGCAAGCTGCTGTTTGCACTCCCATCCCATGGAGGGGGAGGCTGAGTCTTGGACACTTGGAGTGGGGCTGGAGTGCTAGTGCTGGCTCACCCTGCTTTTGGGGAGGGAGGCCAGGGCTGGGTCTGGCCCTAGGGTGTTAAGTTCCTCACCCCTGACTTACACAAAAATCTACTGGATTTTTCTTGGTTGGCTTTTGCTTTTAGCCACTGAAAAACAGAGGCAATTGCAACTGTATAGCATATATAACCTACTGAATATCTTAGGAATTCCTGGAAACTGTTTGTTTCTTGTTGCCTGATAGGATGAAAAGAGTGAAGGTGATGAGAGAAGCGAAGATGAAGCAGAAGTTAGTGATGATGAAGAGCTGTTGAGACAAAGGCAGGGCTTAAAGAAGAAATTGTGAGTAAATGTCCCTGACCTGGCAGAAAAGCAGCACCACATCATCTGAAATTTAGTTAATAACTCATTCAGCTCTAAAGAACAAAAAAGCAGTCCTGTAGCATTTTAAAGACTAACCAAACAGTTTATTAGGTGATGAGCTTTTGTAGAACAGACCCACTTCTTCAGATCTGGAAAATTCTGATACTTCTTTCAGCTCTGACTATTAAGGAACCAGTAATCTTTAAAAATAAGTAAAAAGAGATCAGGATAAAAGTAACAATGAGTTTTGTTTTGATGAAATAGTACTTTTCTTAATGTCGTTTGTGACTTAAGGCCTCAGTGGTTCATTGTACTCCTTTTGCAAGTGAAATGAACTTTGTTTTCGTTTTGTTTTGTTTTTTTCCTAGAAGGGAGTTGTCATCTTGTCAGCTGGGTAAATGGCAAGAAAGCTCAGAGCTAGAAGAATAATGGGCACTTGCAGGACTAATGTGAAGTAAACTGGCAGATCGTCCACACTTCTTCTGTGTGCCATTAAACTTGACTAATTGAATCCAATTGAAAGTGAAAACTGAATAATAATAATAGCGTCTCCAGTTTAGCATACACAGTAGTTCCAGAATGACTTTGCTTTTGCTTCCAAAGAGTCACATGATGCAGATAAGCATTCTCACTTTAACTCCTTGGGAAACTCTCTTCTAGAAAACTGCAGGATTTCTTGGAAGATGAGGCAGAGCTGTCAGGGAGTGAAGTGGGAAGTGAGGATGAATATGATGGAGAAGAGCTGGATGAATATGAAGAAGAGATAATCGATGAAGAACTCCCTACTGACATGGAATTACAGGATCAAATTAACAAAATACACATGTTAGTATCAACCCTAGTACACTTATACCGTACAGCAATTGCACATCAAAAGTTACAATAGGTTGTAATCTGGAATTGCAAAACTAACCTAGGCTTCTCTCCCTTGGACAATAACCTTAGGAAGGCAATGCTTGACGATGATAAGCGTCAGTTACGCTTGTATCAAGAAAGATACCTGGCAGATGGAGACCTGCACAGTGATGGGCCTGGGCGAATGAGAAAATTCAAATGGAAAAACATAGGTATAATATTGAGTATTAATCTTTTACTGTAGAGCAAAAAATATGGCGTAGCGGGGGAAGGAAACCTCTTCAGTAAGTACTCTTAATATGAGGCTTAAGGTTATAAGAGCTACTGAGCCTTAGTCTGTTATTTTAATACCCACATGTGTGTAACTGGAGGGATGAGGGACTTGCTTTGGCTCCTCTAGCCTGGATTCAGACCACAGTAGAATCTTGACTAGAAAAACCTGAAGAAGAGAACTTCTAAAGCTATTTTTGGGTCACATGCTAGTGAAGTTATTTAGTCTGTGGGAATGTTCTGTTTTCAAGTTAATATAAAGAAATAACTAAAAAAAAAAATAGTAGCCATTACAAAAATTCTCAGTTTTAAATGGTTTTACGTTCCACCATCTCACACAAATAGAATATAAACACTCTATATTGCCCTTCTGAAGACTGGCTCCAGAACAAAGTACACAGGAAGCTGATGTACATGACTGTGGAGCTTTTGGTTAGTGTGTGATACAGGGTATATAAAACGATTCCCACTATAGGTTGTCTGCAGGACTTGAACCTGTGTTTTGCAGCATGAGTGTCTAGCACTTGAGAAGGAATAGGAGCATCTCCAATCGCTTTTTGTTAGCAGTAGACTCTTACTCCATAGGTATAACCACTAGAGGGGGATACAACACAGCCAGTTTGTTGCACACAAACGCTTAATATTTTTAGCAAGGCTTCATAAGTTGCTGTTCTGGACTCCCCTCCAACAACACTGATGTAACGAGAGCCTATAATTTTCCCCCAATAGCTTTCCCTTAAGGAGTAACATGCTATTTTTCTCACGTGTTGTGAAGTGAAGAATTCATTTGCCCATTGTTGGATTTTTTGTAACTGTCCTACTCTGTTCTGAAACATCCCTGTTGTCTGCATTCTGGCATAGACATATCGAACAGATTCTTGCTATTGACTGTCATCGTCCATTTGCTTGGGACTGGGGGAATGGTTAGTTGGACAAAAGGAAAAAAAGTCCTACAGAAATTTGGAGTTTTGTATTTCCATTGGCAATGGACAATACTCGAATTGTTCTTGGTGGCTTGGTTTTAGGTTTTATTCTTGAGTACAGCAGAGCAAACTTTCATTTGCTGGGGCAAGATCCTTTTATAACAACTTCTATTCTTCCAACATAAGCCTTGTCTATTTACAATGGTACAAGCTGGAACATTGGTAGGCAATAATTTTACTGGGGGGCCACTGCAAGTTTTGGTAAGTTGTCAAGAGCCACGCGCTTCCATGATATTAAATGGAGGAAGTGTGGGGTTTAGGTGGAGTTTGACTGCAGAAGGGAGATTGGGGTGTAGGAGGGAATGTAGGCTCTGGGAGGGGGTTGTGACCTGGGGTGGGGGTGCAGGGGTTTGGGTTGTGTCCTATGGCAGGAGGAGGTTGTGACCTGGGGCAGGGGATTTGGGATGTGGTGTCTGGGACAGGGTATGGGTACAGAGTGTTTGGGTGTGACTTGGGGCAGGGCTTCAGGAGAGGGGCAGAGGTTTCAAGGAAGGAGGGAGGTGGGGTGTCAGGTACAGGCTCTGTCTGGCAGGAGCTTACCTTAGGTGGCTCCTATCCGATGGCCCAGGCAGCTCCCCTTGGACAGTTTTTGGACAATGGGAGCTGCAAGAGTTTGCTGGGGGCAGCCCCTAATAGCTACCCATATCCTGCCAGGCACATGTCTCTTCCCTCTCTCTTCCCGCATACCTGTTTTGATTTGAGTGGCATGTGGGGCATGGCAGGCTGGAAACCTGTCTGAGGCCTCCAGCTGGGCTGCAGGATGGTGGCAGGCTGGATGCAGCCTGTAAGATGTATTTTGCCTACCCCTGGGCTGGAGGCTGACGTATATACAGCATATACAAACTGCACAGAGAATGGCTCTGCTAAATTTGATGACAGTAAGGAATAAGCAGTAGTTCTTGGCAATTGTAAATATCTGGTAATCTTAATTTAACCAATAGTAAAATTAATAGTATCTTGTATATTAAAGTACGTGTAGATTGCATAGATGTAAACCACATTCTTATTTAATCTGCAGAATGCTGAACTGCCCTGCTTTATTTCTTTACCCTGTTTAAACCTGGCCAAAGCTGGTGTTAATCTAGTCAAATGATGCTTCCTAAAACTCTTTATAAGAAACATTGCCACGGGATAATTCATTACTGTTTTGCTAAATGCTTTTGTTCCATGTGTCCTCTATCAAAATGAGAGGAAGCATTTTGCATATAATTCACTTCAGAGATCCACTGCCAAAATTTAGTTTTTAGAAGAGGAGAATTCTGGGCAGAAAGGATGTTTCTGAAAATCTTAGTGGACAGGAGAGCTCATTTGCATTCCTCAGTCCCTCTGCGACTGGAGAACTTTCTACTATCTTTTCTGTTGTAGATGATGCTTCCCAGATGGACTTATTTCATGGAGACTCCGATAACGATGATGAGAATGAAGAACAGCTTGATGAGACAGAGACAAAGTGGAGAAAGGAGCGGTTTGAACGAGAACAGTGGCTCCGTGAGCAGGTATTGTGTTAGTCTGCAGAAAGGCTGATGACTTGATACTTCTGTGTGCCGTTAACAAAACATGATGAACCATTAACAAAGTTCTCGTTTCTGTTGGTTCTGTGAGTTAAAAACCACATGAATTATAGTTTGTACTTCTCCCTTATGTGCCACTTTTTGCTTTGCCTCCTGCGATATTGGCAAACAGTTTACCCCCCCTTAAAATCTGACTAATGAAAATGGGTGAAGTAGCTTCTAGAGGTCATGCACCTAATTGGCGACAGAGGCAGAAATCCTGTTTTCTACTCCAGAATTTTGATTCCAAGTTCTATAAACTTCTAGGCCAAGTTGCTTTAATTAACATAGGGTCTGAGGAATGAAATCTGATTGGTATCTTGGAGCTTTGACTGTCATAGATAATAATAAAAAACCTGAAAATGTGCAGGAAACTTTACGTGCTGGCATTGTGTCATAAAACTGATGTAATAAAGAGAGTATATTCAACTCACTGATTGAAACGTACATTCTAACTCTTTCAAAAGTGTATAGTATATAGATAGTGTATAGACTAGCATGGCTTCCTCTCTGTTCTATTCTAACTCTTGTTATTGCTTGCTTATGAATTACCATCTAAAAAACATCTATTTTTTTATCAGATAGAGAAAGGAAAAAATGAGGAGGAGGAAGAAGAAGAAGAAATTGGTGAAGATAGTCAGTTCATGAAACTAGCAAAAAAGGTGACTGTTAAGTCCCTGCAGAAGAAAGGTAGGTTTATTTCATGCTGAATTGGAATCCAAGAAGAAAGAACACCTTGATTAGCACTAGAGAAAGTTGCTGTTAGACTAGATACCTTCACTCAGTCCCCTCATACCAGTATAGCATTGGCTCCCACATTTGTGCTTTGACTTGTTTGGCACTAAGTGCTGCAGCTGTGATTTTGATAACCAACAGACATTTTTATTTGCTAAAATATTTTTACATTTTTTTTAAATTGTTACCATATGGCACTGTGTCCTTATGCTGTTAGTCTGACTCCTCTCTTGCTCATTGCGTCACAAAGAGTCTTTGAGTATAGTGATATTCAACACAAGCGAGTGCCCACTGCTTAAAGAAAACCCACATAACAAGGTTTAAATCCTATAATATTTTCTATTTTTAACTTTCTCATGGAAAAAATTCAATTCTGAAAATGGATAACTACTTCAAAATCAAACAAATTGCCTGCCAGGTGATAAAGACTTCATTGCCACTGTTGTTAGCTATCAGTTACATGGCTCATTGGTCAGTTTAAAACAGAATTCTGTCTGCCACATTTATTGGCATAGGACTGCTGTCATTTGCAGTTTGCTATCTGGACACAAATGCGTTCTTCCTAATGATATTCAGGAACTGAATTTATTTTCTCTGTGTGTGTGTGTGTGTGTGTTTTTGTTTGTTTCTTGACCCTCCCCCAGGAAACTCCATTGCAGCTGTGCAGGAAACAAAATCACTACCAAGAAATCCCTTTGAAACATTCAGACCTGCCTGTGACCTCCAGGTTGGTACCTGCATGGCCTGAACTTAGAGGTGTATTTTCATGTTGCATCTACGGAATGAATTAAAAACAGAGATGACTAATCGAGTATAGAAGGGTTTGGGGGAGTGCAAGTGCAAAGTTTTTGTCTTTAAAGAACTGCAGTGTATGAAAATTATTCACATCTTTTGTTAATGTGAAATTTATTGGTTGTCTTCAGCTAAAGAATGGATCACTTCTGAGCAGACCTAAAGCTGTCCTTGAGAAGCTTGCAGCCATGTCTGACCTTAATCCAAATGCTCCCCGAAACTCACGGAACTTTGTCTTCCACACACTTTCCCCAGTCAAGAGTGAAGAGGCAAAGGAGAAATTAAAACCTCAGGTAGAGATCATGTCAACTTGCATATGTTGCCATGTTAAAGTACGTTAGTTAACTGATGGCTTTCTTACTGAATGTTAGACTTTCCAAGAGCCAAATCCTAATAGACAGAGGGAGACAACTATACCTTGAACATACATTACAAAGATTGTTTCAAAATAGTTTATAAATGTGTCATGTAATATATAGCTGTGCACAGCGTAGTAAAGAGCTGCTTGTATGCGTTGCCTGAAATAGGGGACAAATTAAGGCTACGTCTGTACTAGCCTGGAAGATCAACCTGCTTAGAGTCTATTTCTGGGGTTTGATTTTTGTGTGTCTAGTATAGATGCACGAAATTGACTTCTCAGAGGTCACAGTTGAACCCTGTATTCCTTGAGAGACACAAGAAGTAAGAGAGGTCAATAGGAGAACTCTCTATCGACCTTCCCCAGTATGGACAGCCAAGTTAGCCAAGTGCAAATACGTCAGTTCTCGCTATGACAATTGCATAGCTAAAATTAATGTACCTGTGGTCAACTTCCTTTGCCTAGTGGCGACGTAGCCGAGGAAACTGATTGAAATAGTTGGGATTCTGTAGTGATGGAAAATCTTGTTATAACTGTCCTAAAAAAATCACAGCTCTGTATTGCTGCTTTCTTATAGGTGAAGAAAAGAAGTCCTACAGTGATGATAACACCCTCACCCAAACGCTGCAGGATGGATGATGCTGCAGCACAAGGGAGCCAGAGCCGAAGCATATTCCGATACTTGGAGAGCTGAATGTTTGTCTGTCTGGGACCAATAATTGCGTCTTGTCTTGTTGCCACTCGCAGTATGTGCTTTGCAAATCTCTAGCTTCAAGTGCCAAGGGAAATCTATTTTCTTGTGCCTGGCTTTTTCTCACCTGTGTCAGCCGCTCTAACGATAGCAGACTGCAGTGCTGCTAGATAAGTCTTTGTATATCCCACGAGACTTTTCCCAGTATTTCAGGACAGCAAAAAAAAAAAAAAAAGTCCATGCTTTGGACTAGCAGAGACTGGGTTAATACTTCATGCCAAAGCATTATTGAAATTACACTACAGGACACAGACCTTGTGGAGTACAACTCCTCAAATGTTTTGACTCCGTATTGCTTCCTCCTGACAGTAGTAACTGCAGCACCTCAGTGTTTTGGAGAACAGAGATACAAAGGACTGAAAGCTGCATTATTGGGTAGTTGAAGGGAGGTGTTGAGGTGGTATATCCATAAACAGCAAAGGTTTGGAAGCATTGTGTAAAACGGCAGTATTAAGGTATTGCTGTCTTCCTTTTATACCTATTGCTTTCTCTAATGCTGACCATGTACAGACTTGAGATCTCAAGAGATTCTTGTTTACATTTTTAATTTTTTTAAAGCTAACCCTTCCCTTATAGAACAGCAATGTAGCTTTTTTCCCCCTCACTCCAATTACCTTTTACAGGCAAACTTCACATACATGTAGATGTGATGATGTTTATGTGAAGAGGTCATTTTACACAAATGAAAACTTCTTCCTTTTTTTTTTTTTTATTTAATTGCCTTGTTTTGGACCAGGGTGCTATGTTCTATGAGAAGTCTGCATACAGAAACGTGAGGCTTTCTTTAGAATGAAGAAACAAGATTTTATACTAGAGAAGAACCCCTATTCACAACTATTCTAAAGTCCAAGGCAGGAACAGAAATGCTATGCAGTGGACAATATGCGCCTGGATATACTGTGTGAAACTAAAACTTACTCATTGTAACATTCCGGCTAATTCTTAAAAACTTCACATGTTCCTAAGGCTTGATTGGAAATGCTAAAGGTGGTGACTTGACCACAGAAGAATCCTGATTTGTACATTTTGTAATTTCAAAAGCACACTTCTGTGTGTATGGTTTAAAATATTATAATGTATATGGTGTTTATAAGGACTAATGGTACTATTGGAGTGCAATTTTTCAATAAATGTGTGTTTTTAAATTTTCTGTGGAAGTTAAAATTAATTCATAAAATCTCATGCAGCCACGTGCAAAGTTATTTCGAAGAATACATATATCTACAGAGTTGGCTTTCTCGGTCACTGTTGCCATTCTAGAGGGTCCTGCAGACACAACGAAGAACTGCTTCAGTAGAAGGTGTCTTTTATAAGGGTTATATCTGCGCATACATTCTTGAATGTGAGTAAATATCCTTAATTGTGCTGTATAGATAAAGCATGCATTAGGCTGAACAATCCACAGTGCTCCTAGCACATTTCTTGGTAATTCTGTGAGCTTTTTGTATTTGGATTTTGGGGATTTCAGCCCTCAAGTATGACTACTGCTTCTCTGTGAAAAGACTGCAAAAAGTGAGTTTGAATGAGGGACTGAAGAAAAGAGGATGGAGTCCTGGCTCCCTGAGTTGTTTTCTGGTGCCTGGAATGATTTCCATTATTCTGCAAACTAAGCTAATTCAGCACAGACTTGCCTGAAGGAGAACAATCAGAGGACTCAAAATAATTGATTCTTACTTTGTTTTTAACTATGTGCCTTTTTCTAACTGGAGAAAACTATTTTGAATTCTGCAGTCTGTGAGAAGGTGCGCTATTGTTTCCTTAAAGGGTCTGCTGACGTTTCTAGCCCCTGGAGAGCATCAAGAGGATGTCCATTCATCATGCTAGAGAACAGGGGCTAGTTTCTTTTTAGAATTGCACAAGCCCTACAATAGCATCTTGGACTTGAAGGTCAATGCAAGCTTAATCCTGATAGTCTTCTGTCATAAAATCCTAAAATTGCCATAGTCACCAATGTTTCTCCTAATATTTCTCACCATGTGTGTGGATTTTAACCCCATCCTTGTGCGGAATAACTTTTTACAAGCACCAAGGCACATGTGAATTGCACCACCCCCAGGAAAACAAAACCTAGCACCGCACAGTCTGCTAATCTGGGGGGTGACGTGAATTTCTCCTGAGCGCCTGCCCAAACACGCAGCTTACAGGAAACAGCAGTGTCACCTTGTTAAACACAGTTGTGTTGGATGGCCCTTAAGTCTACCATCTCTTAGGGGAGGTGAGGTACGTGGAGTGGGCTCACTATGTCCAGATGCAGTGGTTCTGCTCAATCTGTTGAAAGGTCAATGACAGAATCTAGTAAAAGTTTGGCACTTAGCTCTCCTTTAAGCATAGAACTTTTGAATAGCCAGCCCTGATCAGAAGTAGGTATCTCCAAAATAGAAAATACTATCTGGACTGAAGAGCTTATAATAAAAATAGAACTGCTGAAGCTTTTGGGAATGAAAAAACACTTTGCACAGCGAAGGTGCAGGAGTTCAGGCAATTACTAAATGCTGTCATTAATTTTCTTTTGATCATAACACATTAGGTAACTATATGAGCAAGGAAATTCAGTTTAAATAACAGAACCTGAGGTGGTGGATGATAGAATGGGCTCACCAGATGAACTGGCAATGTGTTATTTTTTAGTTTGTTTAATATAGCCCCACTTTTGCATGAGGTGTCAAGGGAAATAGAGGAACTGTTATGATATAGCCACTTAGTTGCCTATATAAGAGAATTGACAGCTGCTATGCTTTATGTTAGGAGAGGTTCAAATCCCAGGAGTCTCAGCAGCCTGCTGTTGTTCCATGATAGGAAGAAGTTCTCTGGTAGGTCTGACAGGAGTCAGAGAGATTGCTGGGTGGTACTGTCTGTGCAGAGTGGGGTCTAGGGTAGTATCTTTGGGTGTTTTTTTTTTAAAGAGGGAGGAAGCAATAACCAGCACTTAGCTTGTGGAAAGCAATGATCAGTGTTAAAGGAAGGAAACTAATTGCAACAGGTGTGTAATTTCAGTCTATGGAAAGTTATTGTGCCCTTATTTCAATGGCAGCTGGAGTGTAACTGATTGGTCACAAGGGCACCCAGTAGCTTCTGCCTCTCACTGTTCACCCTGGCTCACCACAGGGGATAAAGATAGTGAGGTTTGCACCCACTCAAGAAAATTCTTGGCCTAAAGGATGAGCTCTGTTGTCTTGTGCCCTGATGGCCATCAAACAGGCTTCATTATGTTTCCATTGAGAGTATGTGTCAGACATGGGGACCCTCACTTTGCAGATTGTCCATCATCTTCGGGCATGCAAAACTAGAGTGTGTTGGTAAGAAACCCTCATCCAATCAGGTGATGTGGTGGTGGACAGGATCAGAGGCAGTCTCTGCAAGTCAGAGGCTAAGCTACATGGAGCTGAAGCTAAAGTTAAAACATGTAGAGCTGCCACAGATGGACCATCTCTGACCCCCTGCAGTATGTGCCTAAAATGTACTAGTACGATCGCCAACTGCTTATAGACACTGTGGACCAAGTCTGTCCCTGTTACACCAGCAAATCCAGCCTAACTCCATCCACTAGTCTGGGAACCATTCCAGAGTTGCATGGGTACAACTGAGCCCTGGGGTGCGTGATTAGGAACTACTCTAACATAAATTAATAGAGGAACCATTGTGCTAGCTGCCGCTCACAGAAGAAAGGCAGAGTCCATGCCCATGCATGCGCCCAAAGGAGCAGGTGAATGAAACAGAGATGCAGGGAAAAAGGGGCAGGCTGGGGGTAACAATGAAAATTAGGATCTGTACCTGGTAAGCAACTAACCACAGCCTGCTGAGGCCATGGGGCGGGTTTTGTGAGCATCATCTCAGAGGTACAGCTTAGGGAGGAGAAAGTGTGTGTCGGGTGGGGGGCCAGAGAAGAGCTGTGTGGATGTGATGCAGTCAAAGCCAGACATTCCACAGCTCAAAATAATTTTTTAAAACCACAATGTGCACAAAACCAGAAGTCTTTGTGACTTTATACTGGACAGCGCAGCTAGAGAACCCCAAATGCTGCACTTCATTAAGTCACATGTTCTCCCCACCATTTTAATTTACTGTAATTATTGCTGATTTCAAACCTCTAGATCCATTTGTCCTAATGATTACTGCTAGCTGTGTTACGGGACAAATATGAAACAGTGAAAAGGGGAAAAAAAACCCACAACACATCATTAATTTTATTTTTTTTAAAAAGGAATTAAGTCTGTTAGTAGATATCCTCTTGCAGCGTTAGTGGAGCCAAAGAAAGACGGGATAGCAAAAGAACCTCTCCTGAGGTCACCAAAGGCTGTGTCCAAAGCCTACTGCACTCCCTGGGAGTATTTCCAATACTAACAGCTTTGGACCAGGCCCTAATGTGAGCAGCTAATTGTTAGCAAGGTTGTGGTGTTCTCATCCGAGTATTTTCTGGCTAGATGCTTGCATGCTAATTGCCCTGCCAGCAAAGCAACTGCACAGTAGAGAAAGAGGAATTTTCAGTGAGACGGTAATACATATTTAACTGTAGTTTGTTGCAGTGTTGAGTTGCTGCCTCGGTTGCTGACCACATTGTGTCTTGTCACGTCTCATCTGTAAGCAGCCTGCGGCAGGGACTTCATTTCTCCAGCACCTAACGCATGGGGGACCCAGTTCAAACTATATGCTGGAGGAAATGGGAAACAGTCTCTGCCTTATAGTCCCTATTCTATGCTTTCAGCAAAGGGCAAGGATATAGCTGCTATATATTTGAGAGTGTTTGTCTATGTGTGTTCAAGAGCTCCTCAGCCCACCAACTTTGGTATGCAGCCTCCACTCATCCCAGCTTAAAGCAAGACCAGGCTTTGGGTGTGCCAGGAAGATGGGATGTGCCTAGAATGGGATTGCTTCGCATAAAACCAGACAGGAACGAGACAGAATCACCAGGCAGGTAAAAGGGGCTGGCTGGGAGTGTCCCTTTCCACTCCCCCCAGCTGGGACTGCTCCAGCTCTGAGCCGTCCACTTCCCCACTCTCTGGCACCTTCCAGTGGGGGGGCGGTGTGAAGCTCCCCAGCCCGTCTGAATTTGTACGGTAACGTTTCATGGGAAACATGCACAGTTTGCTGCATTTCTCACTCTGCCTGGGGAGTGCAGGGGTGTAACCAAACCTGGACCTGCCCCAGCCAGGGGAGATGCACCCCTCCCACCCAGCTGTTCCTGCTGGAGCTGCAGCAGCCATGGAGCAGCCCTTCTCACCTGGCCCCAAGCTGCTGCAGGGACAGAGGACTGGAGTCGTCATCTCTCCCCTGGGCAGCTGCAAGCTGAACCCCTCCTCCCTGGCTCCACCCCAGAGCAATGATTTCATTGAAGCGTGTCCATTTTCATTTTAGTGTCCCAAAAACCATTAATTGAGTTAAGGCCCTGAGTGATGCCAAGTAAATCTAGTAACGTGTTCCAGTCCTCGCAATCTCATTAGGCTGCACACTACCCCTCTGAGTCAGTGAAGGACCATTCCCACTTAACCAGGAATAAACTGACATCCAAAGGCCCCCCAGTGAACTGGCAGCGTTCAAGAGGGGCAGGAGGGAGCCGTGTGGTGAGGCAGTCACTATGGTTGATGGGTCTGGCAATATATTTGGTGGTATACAACTGTAAACTTGAACAGCCCTATGTAGTGGTCTGAAATGTAAAGCCACAAAACAGGGACTGCAGGGGACTGGGGGGCTTCATCTCCAGTCACAAGTAACCAGACCCACTGGCATCAGCTGTGGTTTGTTGGAAGGACCATTAACCGGGACTGTTGTACCTTCCTAGTTCAGACACATCTGGAGCCACTGAGCCTGCACAGATGTGGGTAGGAGACACATGAGTCTTTCCCAGCGGAGCCGGCATTGGGCAGAGTGCTGGCAAAGCTTAGACAGTGAGGCACTGCGAGTGGTTAGGATGCGGTTGCTCCTCATGTTCTAGGTGACAGATCACCGTCTTGGGCTGGCAAATCCCAGTTTGTCTTCCTTTCCCCTTTCCATTTCTATTCATCTTTGTCATTGGCTCCCACTGGACTCCCGCTTGGGTGGCTGATGTACTAGTTCCTCCAGGCTCTGCCTGGCTCCGGTTTCTTGCATTAACTCAGCCTCGTTGTCTCATTTTCAGGTATTGATCCATTTCTCTCCTCCCGGCACTGGGATGATGCAGAGCGAGAGATACCTTCTCCCGCTCCCCCACCATTACAGCAAGAGTGGTTTCTAGACCAGGGAAGCTGGCTGAATTTTCTGAGCAAACCAAGACAGCAGGCTGGACTAGTGGAGGAAACCGGACCCCTGGGTTCTGGTCCCTGCTCTGGGAGGGGAGTGATGTCTGATGGTCAGAACAGGGGCAGTGGGCTGCAGGACTCCTGGTCCCGCTTCTCAGCACTATCACTGATTCACTGGGTAACTCTGGGAAATTCACTTCCCACGTCGAGCTGGAAAATGAACCCAGTAAAACTCTGTGAACAATATTAATTCACCAAGCTGCAGAGTGAGGCAAAGAGATCCCAGGGCCTTGGCAGGCAGTTGGAAAACAAGGGGAAGGCTGACTGGCTGTCAGATCCCATGGGGAGGGCGCATTGGAAAAGCACAAGCAGGGGATTCATTCTCAGAGATCTGCGGATCACTTATGGCAGGACCCAGGAGGGCTAGAAATAGGAGCCGAGCATCACTGCAGGCCTGGGGGGTTGTACAAGCAGAGTTCTGATGTCACCCCGAGGCTTGGTGACCCTCACACAGTGGCTCCATTTCCCCAGGGTTCCTAGCTCAGTCCTACCCCCCTGCTCTCCCAGGGTGTGTATTTTTCAAGTGGAACACACAAGCAACGGTGAACTGATGAGCGCGATTGCAGGATTGAAGGGTCCCCTGAAGGGGAAGAGGAACTGGGCTCAGCAGCTCCTGGGGACCCTTGCGCCTCATGTCATGCATTCCTCAAATCTTCTGCTCCACGGCTTCTGCTGATCACCTGCGGGAATCAGGGAGGCATTCTTCTGCTCCCCTGCCCTCGGGTATTGCTGTGGTCAGGACTTTGAAGGACCAGAGCTGGCCGTAGCTGGAGATGGGACACGGGCCAGAGTGGCTGGTGGCGCTGAGAAATCTCTCTCTTGGGAGCTTCACTGGCTGGTTCTTGCTCACATGCTTGGGGTGATACTGATCCTCATGTTCTGGGTGGGAAGTAATCCCCACCCCCCCCCCCAGCTCTGCCCCCCAGTCAGATGGGCAGGAGGTGTTCACAGGCTTTTGCAGCCTAAGTCCCTGGCCAGGCTTATCTGGGTTTATCTTCCCAAACTGATTCCCTACCAGAGCCTTGGTGGGTGGGACATCTCAGTCTCTCCTGTTCTCTGCTTAGTTTAGTTTCCTGTGATGCTTTGGGCTAGTTTCAGACACTAGGTTTAATGTAGGTGTTGGTGGCCTATGCGACACCGGGGGGTCCAGTTAGATGCTTTCTTAGCCCTTGCTAGCTGTAAAGTCTCTGCTGTTGAGGTTCAGTGCCATTAAATCTCTCCACGAGGGACTGAGGTGCAGAGACCAAGAGCCCATGGTGTCTGCTGAGTGCTGGCAGTTCTGCACTAATCAATTAAAATAGGACAATTCCAGATCCTGGTGATGTGGAAGGCAGTTTAGACCCCTGCTGGGAGGGCCTGGCCCAGAGAGAAATCACAGAAGACAGGAGCAGAGGCTGCCCCAGAACTAATTTGGGTAGCTCATTGGTTCCCACGTTGAGTCACATGGGCTTGTCTACGCTACCTCCCTACTTCGAAGGGCGCATGGTAAGCAGGGTGTGGGGAGATTATTAATGACGTGCTGCGCTGCATATGTAGCACTTCGTTAAGCTAATTCTCCCCCGCGGCGACTCCAAAGTGTTAAATTCCAACGTGCTGGCGCATGTGTAGCTGCGGCTCACCCAATGATACTTTGAAGTACCCGGGCAACTTCGAAGTCCCTTTACTCCTCAAAATTTTTGAAGTTGCTGCAAAGGAGAATTAACTTAATGAAGTACTGCAAATGCAGCGCAGCACTTCATTTATAATCTCCCCACACCCTGCTTACCGTCCTCCCTCCGAAGCAGGGAGGTAGTGTAGACAAACCCATGATGGTGCATTGTCAAATGGTTAAAGCATGGCAAACGGGGGGCGGGGTAGGGGGCAGAGTTAGGATTCCTGTGGCTTCTTCCTGGCACTGCATGGGGAACATGGTATAGTGGTTAGAGCAGGGCACTCCCCAGCACATCCTGGGCTGTACTGCCAGCTCTGATATGGTCTGGCTATGTGACCTTGGCTTTTCCTTTTTGGTGCCTCAGTTTCCCTACCCACAGAGAGAGAGAAATACCTCACAGATATGTGGTGCCATTCATGATTGTTTCTGCAACGATCTTTGGATGACAGGAACAATAAATGTGACCCTCCTACACTGCCAGCCTTGTTAACAGAGCCAGCTGCTGGACATTCCTAGTACAGCAAAGAAATTAAAGAGCTTAGAAGCAGAAGGAAGCTGTGGTCTTTGGTCCGTGTTAAAGGTTAACATTGCAGACACGTTTATAATCATTGCCTTCACCACCGCGCGGCTCCTTGGGGGTTCGAGGCAGCCACTGAGTTATGGTTTTCTTTTTGCTTTTCCCCCCCACCCTTTCTTTTTTCCCAGAGACCGAAAAAAACTATTTGTTTGTCTTGTCTAATTTAATTTACGTTATTTATCAAAGAGACAGGTTATTTGGGAAACCAGATGGACCCAGGCTACAATCAGCTGTATTTTCAGAATGTGAAAAATTATATCAAAGTGGACATGTGAAAAGAGAGCAAGGGAGTGAAAGAGAGAGACAGAGAATGTGCGCGTGTGTGGCACATGTGAGATCTTTGACTCTCATCTGCCTTGGATCCTTAATCACATGCCCCAACCCAGCTACAGGGGATGAGGGACAAAAAGACCCCTTAAGGGGTTACTGCAAGTAGGGGTGGGCACAGTGTCTTCTGTACCAATCTTGTCACCATTATTTAGCTTCTCTGGTTTTCAACCATCTCATTAACTGGCACGTCCCCTTCCTGGGAGGGACGGATGGGGCACCTCGTCCAAGCCATGATCCCCGTACTGAGTGCACTTGTTTTCGGAACCAAAAGGTGACTAAATTGTCACGTGTCTCCCTTCCATCAGGTTCTTTCGTTAGCCACAATGCAACGAGGACAACAACGAAGCAGAAACTGATGGGAGAAATGCCTTCCCCCTCCTTCCTTTTTTGGTTTGTTTGTTTTGTTTTTAGTGGAAAGCGAGCAGCTAATTTAATTTTCTCCCATTGTCACGAAGAAAGCGATGACTGGCTTTGAAGGAGGCTGTGTGTTCTTTCCTGCCTCTCTCCTCTGCAGAGTTGTGCTTCTGACTCACTTTTCTTTTTGGCTTTGTTAAAGCTTAGCTACGCTGTTTTTTTTTTTTGTTTTGTTTTTTTTTTGCAGAAAAACCCTTTTTTCTGGCAAAAAAACACGAAACCTCGAGTCCACGCTGCAAAAGCTTGTTATTCTGGAAGCGCAGGGCATTGAACTCAAAATACTAACGCCACTAAAACAAATGATTTTTTCCACCCCCCCTCCCCTGCCTTTCCATTTCAAAATTGACTCTGTGTGTACTAAGCAGAGGTAATTATGACTTAATTGGCCTCCAGGGAGGCATTCCAGCATTGCTCTTATTTGGAAACTGGGCTCTCCCGTGTGAAGGCTGCATTTTGAAATGCTTTTGCCCTGTGAACGCTCTTTTCAGAAATAACTTACTTAGAGATTTGTAACAGCAACGAAGGGTCCTTGTGGCACCTTATAGACTAACAGAAAAGTTTTGAGCATGAGCTTTCATGAGCACAGACTCACTTCATCAGATGCTCAAGTGAGTCTGTGCTCACGAAAGCTCATGCTCAAAACTTTTCTGTTAGTCTATAAGGTGCCACAGGACCCTTCGTTGCTGTTACAGATCCAGACTAACACGGCTACCCCTCCGCTACTTAGAGATTAGAATTATTCCTGAACACCCCACCGTGTAGCCTAGTGTCTGAGTGAGACAGGGCTGGATTATGGCCATCTGAGACTCTGTCTGCACCAAGATTCTGGTCCTCCACAGCTTCACCCCACGTTTGCTGTGGTGGTAGCAGGGAGTTTCCCCTTCCTTTACTTTGGCAGACTCTTAGCAGACTCTGGCAGGCTTTGCTGAGACTCTGATATCATCAGCTGACTCCAAGCACTGGGGCTGGAATGCCTGTGCCTTAGGCTGCCAGGCATGGAGCTGCCTCTCTCCAGCTCATCACTCGCTCCCCGTTTAGGGCCCCTGTACAATGATCATTATGCAGAACCAAGGGAGAAATGCACATGAAGGTTCCAAGGGTTTACTAGCTGCAGACTGGCCACTGCTCACTGCTGTCTCCTCATTTCTCAATGTGCTGTCAGAGACAGGGCCTGACTCTGCCTGTGCGTCTGGTGGGCATGCACCGATGGTGAGGGGGTGTGATGGGGGGTGGTCAGAGGAGACCCCTTGGGATGTTACCCGGTGTGCTGATCAGGCCACTGACCCCCACTGTGTACCCCCCCAGATTCTGGCAGACTTTGTTGCGATCCTGATGCAACCAGCTGGCTCCAGAAGCTGGGGCCGGAATGCAGGAGTAGAAAGTTTTCCCATCCATGGGCAGAATAAATGCTGTTACATGCACCAAGGCACATTTGGATGTGCACCACCAAGAGAAACACAGGTTGCCTCTGGCTGTGGGTGCTCTGCTAATCAGCTGGGCAGCACCTGAATCTCTCCTGGATGGTTACCCAAGCGCTAAGCTTACAGGGAACACTGGCCCTGAGCTTTGGGGGCAGGCTGGTCTGAATATCTTCACTGGGTCCTGTCTCAATCTGAGCCCACATCCACTCGCTGCTGCACCATCTGAGCCCCCAGATGTAGGCTTCCTGGCTGCACGTCTGCCTGCGTCTGACACAGGGGCACTGTCTTCTCTCCCTGTGCCTGTTCCTGATGGTTCCAGGCGCAGGGCAGCCTATCTAGACATGTGTTCGGAGCCCCAAAGTCTGATAGAGCTGTGTTTATTCAAAGCCATTGTCTCTTCTAGGTACAGGCCATGCAATCTACGGTGCAACCTGCCTGATGTGGAAGCAGACCCAGAGTCCAAAGAGTAACTACCCCCGCTCCTATCTCTATGACTACAAAATTTTTTGGCCTCCTAGCCATCCAAGGGCCATTTCACCAACCGCATTAATCTGCTGGTGACAGACCTCAGGGATGCTTCATCCATCTCAGCTCAGAGCTGCAGCAGTGATGAAATTAACAGTGTGTCTCCTCCCCCCACCGCCCGCACCTCCCCTTGACTCCCACACTTTATAAATGATCTGGAAGCAAGTGGGAAAATTGAAATTTAACAGAGACCTTCCCCCCATACCCCCTGGAGCCCTGGACCAAGCCAGGGTGAGGAAATCACTCACTGAATCCCCATCACATTCAGCGAGGTAGTTGCTAAAAGACACCAGAGAGAAAAGAGAGCTCGCCAAGGTAGCAACCCTGTGTCTCGAATGAGTCAGCCGTTGTGTGTTTGCAGGGAATGTTTGCTAAATTTTGAGCAGGGCAGAGGCTGCGGCAGCTGCTTGACACATCCTTGGCAGCCAGTTCCTGCAGACTGTCAACAGTTATTCCTACTCCTATCATAGGCAACATGTAGGGGAGGCCTGGAGGATCACGTGCCCCCTAGATCTTAATTGCCGAAGCTGTGAGCCCTCACTCTGTCCCCCAGTTCTCCACCTCTCGCTTCTGGCATGTGTCATCCCAACTCCTCCCCCACTTAAAAATAGCACAGGAGTTGGAAGTGTGCCCTTTATTCTTTTCCCATTACGGGTGGAAAAAATTTTGTTGTGTGCACAAAAGCATGTGTGGGTGTGCACCACCAATAGAAACACATGCTACTAGGTGTGGGCACCCTGCTAATCAGCTGGGCAGCACCCAAATGTCTCCTGGGTGGTGGCGCCTGCGCTCAGCTTAGAAGGAACACTGGCACCGGACTCTGTGAAGTGTTAGGAACACAGCAAATTGAAGCAGGTAAATTTTAGGACGAAATGAGGCATCACCTGGCTCTGGGTCTGCTGCTCATGTTATTAAGTGTTTGCTTGACCAATGATGTACAGTACAGTAATGCCTGTAGGCCCCATTGTGTAGCTGCCATACAAACACAGAGTGAAAGGCAGACCCTTGCTTCAAATCGTCTAAATAGCCAAGACAGGCACAGGGTGAGAGCAGGAAATATTATTCCCCTGTCTTTACTTCTGCATTAACCAGAGATTTCTCTTCAAGGATGGCTTGAACTCTCGGAACTTCCTGCCAGCAAAAGCTTCATTGCATTTTAATTACTATCTGTCAGAGCTAGTTCCAATGCAGTGAGCACAGCAGCGCGGCCAGTTTGGGTCATGGATGTCATTTATTTTCGCTTGTATCATTTAGAATCGCAGTTAACAAGACCCAGCTAGGCTCACCGAGACTGGAGACAGCTGAGCCAGGTGTAAGTGAGGAAAACCAGATAAAAAGTTGCAGTGCACACCGGGAACCAGTGTTCATGCTGATCTTTTCCCATCCAGGGGTGGAATAAATTTTGTTATGTGCACTGAGGCAGTGTTATATTATGTGCACCACTAGTTGAAACCCGTGCTGCTGGCTGTGGGCACGCTGCTAATCAACTGGGCAGCACCTGAATCTTTCTGGGTGAGCGCTCAGTTTACAGGGAACATTGACAGGATCTGTTCCCGCCCCCTAGATCTTAGAGATGAATTTTACTCGTAGCCAAAACTTTTCGACCACCTCAAGGCTGTCTGACGGCAACATGTGATGTGGCTTCCCTTGCGGTGTTACAATGTGTGTGTGACGTTCCTCCCAGGCAGATGAGCCCATGAACGTTCAGCTGTGCTGGCGGGTTCCCTCTCTTTGGAGGAGAATACAGAACAGCTGGAACTCTGCTGTGACTACTCACAAATTTGAAGGCCAGCAGGACCACTGTGATCCTCTAGTCTGCCCCCTTGACAGTGCAGGCCTGAGATTGCCCAACATAATTCCAAGAGCAGGTCTTTTAGAAAAACAGCCAAGCTTGGCTGAAAAGTTCCCAGGAATGGAGAACCCATGACAACCTTAGTCGAGTTTCCAGCTGGTTAAACACCTTCTCTGTTAAAAGTAAGTGCCTTATTTCCACCCCAAACTGGTCCAGTTTCAGGTTCCCATCACCAGGTCTGATTAGAACCTTCTCTGATAAGTCCAAGGCCCTATGGTAACTGTCTTCCCCCTGTAAGGTCCTCTAGCGCCGTGTTTCTTAACCTATATTCTGCAGAACTGTGGTGTGCCTTAAACAACTCACTGGTGTGCCACAAACATCTGACACTTTTCACTATCACACACTGCTGGTACATGTCTGCTGTTATTAAAACCAGATACAATGTTACTTCTTCTTTGCTAGGATACCGCATTAAATTCTTCATTTTGGTTTCGCTGTATATGTTGCTGTTTGGTTTTTTCCGCATTAAAAATATTATCGTTTGCTATTCGGAGGTCTCAGAAAGATGAAGAAACACTTGTTCTAGACTGCTCTAACTCTCCCCTTACCCTTCCCTTTGTTAAGCTGGGCAGTTTTCAGTCTAGCACTACAAAGCAGGTTTTCTAATCTTTTCATTGTTTTAATTCCCCCTCCCCTGCTTCCCAGCACGGGTGGGGGCCTATGGGAAGCAGAGCATGACTTACAGCAGCTCCTCAGCTCGTCTAATGCTCACGTAGGGCCGGGCAGGCCCCCGAACACAGGAAATATGAAAATGCCCCCATGATCTATCCCTGCCCAAGTACAGGAACAGGGCGACTTAACAACTGACGAGCTGGGAGTCACTGAGCCTCTGTGATAGTTAGGCCAGGCTAGCACTGCAGACAGAGCAGCCCCCCGAGAAATCTGGGGTTGGGGGGAGGGTTCCCTCTATTTTTTTCCATCGATGGGCAGAATACATTTTGTTATGTGCACTGAGGCATGTGCAGATGTGCACCGCCCATAGAAACACAGGCTGCCGGCTGCGGGCGCTCTGCTAACCAGCTGGGCAGCGCCTCAGTCTCTCCTGAGTGGCTGCTCAAGCACTCAGCTGACAGGGAACACTGGAGGGGAGCGTGTGACCCCCCTCCCCATATATTGCCCCAGGAAGACACAGCACTAGGTATCAGGAGAGGTGGGTCTATCTGCAGGGGCCATTCAGGCATGAAGGCTGGAGAGCACCTGGGCAGGGATGAGTCAGTCAGTCTGTGCCCCTGTCCCCCAAGAAGCGTAAGGAGCGTGTGTGTGTCACCCCTCCCTGAGTGAGCACTAAAGCCTTAAAGATAAGGAATGAAGAGACTATGGCTACTGAGGATTTCTTTTTAACAGGGACTCAGCAGCTCCGTGTTAACGTGTCCATGGGCACTGCAGCATTCTGGACGCCCGGGGACAAGAATCCCTTGATCAGGTGCCCTGTGTTCAGCAGAGAGAAATGGGACCACCCTGCCCCAAAACAGCCCAAGGTGGTTTCCAAACCTGCACGCTGCAGCCACCAGGTGGTGCCCGTGTTACACTGACCTCCGCCAGCCTCAGCCGCCGCCAGTGCCCTGCCAGAGTCTTTGCCACCCAGGCATGCTGGGAGGCTGGCAAAGCAGGACAATGCAGAACTAAGGGAGCCAGTGGAGCCGAGGGAGCAGAGGGGCAGGGAAGGCTGGCTCTTCCTGGTGGGTTTGTTTTATAAAAGTCCTCTTTGAAAATTAAGTTCAGGCCGACCAGCTGATGCCTGGGAAAAGTTACTCGGGGAGCCCCCTGGCCTGACGGATAATGCCCACAATTCCACAGTTATCGCTGGAATGAATCTGGGCCAGCTGTCACTTCCCCGATGCATCTGTGTGGCCTATCCTAGGCCTGCGGGACTTGCTGGCAGCTGTGGGGATACAACGCAGGGCCTTCTACTCTCTAACCCCAGGGCCAAGGAGAATTCTCCATCAGCTGCTGGCAGTATAAGGTCTATGACATACAGATGAGCTGTTCAGACTTCCTCGAGAAGATGGTAGTGATGTACCTCGCGTTGTCTGGCCACACCTTGGAATTTGCAAACTCTTCTAGTAGCCCACATCTCATAAAATAATATAAAATAAAAAGATGCGTTAGAATTGGAAACGGTACAGAGCAGGCCACCAGACGTGATCAGGAGTATGGTACAGCTTTTCTATGAGGTTAAAAAGACTGGGACTGCTTGGCTCAGACAAGAGATGACTAAATGGGAGCGTGATAAAGGTTTATGAAGATCATGAATGGTGTGGAGCATATGACCAAGGTATTGTTATTTACCCCATCGCTTCATACAAGAACTAGCAGCCTGATGTAATTAATAGGCAGCAAGTTTAAAACAGACCAGTGGAAGCAGTAATTCACACAATGCACAATCATCCTGCAGAACTCATTGCTGCAGGATATTGTAAGATAGTCAGGGTGCAACTGGGTTTTTCTAAACTGCCAAATGCTAGAAGCTGGGCCTGGACAACAGTTTTTTATTCTAAGCATCAAGCACCCTCTGCTGTCAGACAACAGGATATTAAGCTGGATGGATGGGCCTCATGTTCTCATTTCATGGGTGCTACCAGTAGGTTGAATGCTGTGTAAACACGAGATATCTCTGATAAAACAGGGACAGGGAAAAAAAATGGAACAAAAACTTCCGCAGCACGTTGGTGTTCTTTCTCACTGAAATTTAAAATATTTCCTCCAGCTCTGCTCAGATGACATGGATGCTACACAGCAGTTGCCAAGTGCTTATAAGCCATTCAGACCAGTGTTCCCAGTAAGATAAGCATTTAGGCGGCCTCCCAGAGTAGAATCAGGCACTGCCCAGCTGCTTAGTACAGCATTCATAGCTGCCTGCAGCTAGCAGCAGCATGTGTTTCATGGCTGGTTCAGGCACAGCCAAGCCACCCGGTACATCAGACATGAGGATGAGATGGACCTGGTGTAGTAAAAAGTGTATTTTAAAGAGGGATCTGCCAGCACAGACTCACAGAAACGAGAGGTGGGAAAAACCAATCACTTATCCTTGGGTCCTCTGCCTTCAACCAGCACAGGGCGGCTCATTTCCGAGAGACGGTTTTGCTTGTGTGTTGTGTAGTTCTGTTCTATTAAGCTAAATTAAGGTTTTATTTGGGGTTAGTTTTTTTTTTTCCTGGTTTTAATAATTACACAACATGCACTGGAATAGCAGAGCCCTGAAAAGCTGCAGTCAGTGTGGCACTGAAGGCAATCGACCCAGTCCATGCCACACAAGAGGAAACCAGACATTCAGTGAGGTAATGACAAACCCTGGGGCAGATGATTGTCATTTGAACAGGGTGAATAATTTGTAACCAATAACAAACTTAGCCTCTCTCTGGGAGATGATCCTGCTTTATTTGCTACTCAGATTTACTCGGGAGGCTTTGTCGTCATTTCCGCATCTGGATTTCCGCTCTGGGATTGTTTGCAGGCTGATTACAAAAGGGTGAGCAGTGCAGAAGAGGCCAAATGTTACATTAATATTTTAATATATTGGGGGGCGCTGGTGACTGTGACATTCCAGGGCCCCATTTGTTCTTAATCTGCCCCTGCTTTGGAGTGGCCCCCTCGGTAAAAATTATTGCCTGAACCTGGGTTAGAGCCTGTCAGGCTTCACTGTCAAAATCCGATGCGTGTGTGTGTGTGTGTGTGTGTGTGTGAGTGAGATGAGCTGCCCCCACCACCTGGGACCCCCCATTCGTTTGATGCCTGGAAACCAGGAGAAACCCAGAGGTCAGGTTGATTCTAGAACGCAAAGGGATCCACAAGTCACTTGCAACAATGGAGATGCTCCAGGAAGCTGCTTCTCACACCGGGGCCTTGCTCCTTCTCAAGTGCTCTCTGCAGGAGCTGATAAAACCAGGCTCAGACCAAGTCCAATCTGGGACAGAGCAGGGCAGCTATGAAAACTCAAGAGCCTGGTGTTCCTGTTCCTGCTCTGCCACAGACCCCCGGCCAGCTGGGATTCTTCTCATTATTTCAACCCGTGGGCAGAATAAATTTTGTTCTGTGCACTGAGGTAAGTGCAGATGGGCACCACTAGTAGAAACCCAGGCTGTTGGCTGTGGGTGCCCTGTCAGGCAGCACCTGAATTTCTCCTGGGCAGAGGGCCAAGTGTTCTGCTTCCAGGGAACACTGCCCCAGCCCATGTGACCTTAGGCAAGTCACTTAGGTGGCGTTTACACTGCACCCTTAACATGAAATAAGATATGCAATTTGCACTATGCAAATTGTGTATCCTATTTCAGGTTAATTTCAAAATGGGCTATTTCAAGGCATCCCGTACTCCTCCTGCAACAGGGGGGTAGCGGGATGCCGAAAGAGTGTGCCTGGTATTTCGAAAAATATTGCACAATACCGGGTGCTTTCCCTAACCCTCAGTATCCAAAATAGCTCTGCAGCGTAAACTTAGTGTCTCTGTACCTCAGTTCCACACCTGAATTTCCCTGCCATGAAGGGCTGTAGGGAGGAGCCCAAGGAAGTGCGTGCCATGCCCACATGCTGTGATAAGGGGGCTGGGGAGACAAGTTCCTGAAATAGTTACTAATTTACAGGGTATCTTGTGCTTCTTCTGAAGCAGCCAGCACCAGGGACTTCTCTAGCGAGATCCTCTAGTTCGATCTTGTCTCTTTCTCTGTCTGCCTGCAACGCTCAGTATCCGTCGTTAGTGTTCCAACCTAAGCTATCAGGTTTCCACTCCCAAGCAAGGACCAGACCCCGCTGCTCCCCTCAGTTCCCATCCATCACATGAAAATCTAGAATCCACGTTCCCAGGGGCGCAGCAGCCGCGGCCGGCAATTTACATTGGAGTCAATTGTTTGTATCCGGGGTCCTACTCCGTTTCATTCCATGAGATGAGAGTTCTGAAGGCAAAGTGCCTGACCGTGGATTGATTGTAAACCTGAGCGCACAGCCTGTGGCTCTGGAATGTATTCCCAAGGGGGAGGGTGTCCATCGGGGCGTGGGAGCCACCAGGTGGGGTATGGATGTAGGAGTGGGTCTACCTGGACTGGCGTGGGACACAGGAAGAGCCAGGGCCCTTGCTCTGAGCTCCCCTCTCCTCAAGGTGGATTGTGCTGATGGCTTCTGGTTTCCATGCTGACAAGTCCTTTCTAGGCCCTGTCCTTGTCAACTAATAAACCTTCTGTCCTATCTGCTGACTGAGAGTCACATCTGCCAGGGGCCCGGGCAAGTCATGGGCCTCCGAGCCCCCAGCTTTGGTAAAAACTCTCCAGGCCGTTTTCGCTCTTTGTTTGTGTCCAGAGTTGAGCTGAGGGCTGCGGACGTGCCAGCCTCCTTCACGTTTCCAACTGCGGTTTCAGATGGGGGCAGCATTGCGCACTTCCTGCCCTAAGCTGCTGTGTGGCATGGCTGGTAAAGAGGTGCCATGTCCTGCCCCAGAGCAGGTCGCAGTTCAGTGGCAGGTGAACTGGAGGTGCCTCCGCTTCTCCCTTCCTGTCTTACAGGGATCCTGTGCTAAATGGCTGTTTTGAGTCCCACCAAGTGACTGCCCCTAGGAGGAGGACAAAAGTAGGAGCCAATGATTAGTTGTTTGAATGAGTCACATTAGCGCTTACACTCAAGCCAGGCCTCTCTTTAGAGCAGGCAGGCTCTGTTGCCAGCACCTCGCTGGAGGAGGGTGTTGGGGGAGAGGAGACCCAAGCTGCCCCCTCCCCCAATGCAGCCACCTTCGCCTGCTGTGGGGAAGCAGTGCATCTCGACACCCCGGTTTTTCTTGTGCTGTCGCCTGTCGGTCCCGCCCGTAAAACCCAGCGCACACAAGGAAACAGCTGCGATTAATTAAAAGGAATCACAGACCCTTAACAGGAACATCTGGCCACATCCCTGGGGCGGGGGCTCTGTGCAAATGTGCCACTTCTCTCCCATCCCCGCTTTCCCCCTGCCCTCCCTGATGCCACATTTTCTGCCTTGGACTAGGGACAGCTCAGCTCAGGAGCCTCTGAGGCTGGCTGGGATATGTCTCTAGGCCACCTTCCTGGGAGCTCATTCGGGGGTGGGTGGGCTGGTAGAGTTGAGTGGAAACGATTCCACAAAGCACAGCTCATCTGCTCCTGTTGTGATGGGCTCAGACCCACGTGCAGTGCTCCCTCTAATTGTTTCCCATCCATATGCAGAATAAATATTGTTATGTGCACCAAGGCTTTTGTGGCTGTGCACCACTAGTAGAAACAAATGCTGCCAGCTGTGGGCGCTCTGCTAATGAACTGGCTGGCACCTGAATCTCCCCTGGGCAGCCACCCAAGAGCTCAGCTTACAGGGAACACTGCCCATGTGGCCGGGGCAGATCTGATATAGGGAGCTATTGTCCCCTCAAGGGCCTGGTTGATGGAGCAGGAGAGACCTGGGTGCAGCTCCCAGAGACCTCAACCAGTACCTCTGTTGTGTTGGCCGCTTCCCAGGGCCTGGAATGTCCCTAGTCCAGGGACCCATCCAACCCCACACCTGACTCTCCTTTTCTACTTTGCACCCACTCCAGCCCAGCCCTTTCTAAGCAGCTTAGTTCTGCACTCTGGCAGAGCTGGGGATAGAACCCAGGAGTCCTGGCTCCCTGTTCCCTGCGCTAACATCACTCCCCTCCCAGAGCACAGAAAGAATGCAGGTCTGACTGCATCCCTTGCTCCAGCTGGTAAAGTGGGGCAAGTCCACACCCTTGAGGCTGATGAGTACAGTACTGCACGGCAGTGTTCCTGCTAATTTTTTTCCCCATCCGTGTGCGGAATAAGTTTTGTTACATGCACTGAAGCATGTGTTGATGTGCACCACCCATAGAAACACATGCAGGTATCTGTGGGTGCTCCACTAACCAGCTGGGCAGCACCTGACGCTCTCCTGGGCGGCCGCCCAAGCTCTCAGCTTACAGGGAGCACTTGCTGTAGGGCATTTAGCACTGAGGGAAGGGGTGTGGGGCAGAGGATGGAGCGGTACTGACCGCTTAGCCCCCTGCTGACGTTCCAGTCCACACCGTCCAAAGGTGGAGCTGCAGCACACCCACCCCCCAAGCTGGACCCTCGTCACACTGTTTAAAATTCTAGCCCACATGGTTAATAGAGCCTCATTTCTGAAAAAAAAAAAAAAGTACAATTAATCGCCAGGATGAGGAGCTAATTCCGTGTCCTCAGCCACTCGGGATATTAATAGGTGGCATTTCCACATTCCTATTTGACATTCTGCCCGAAGGGGGCCTGGAAATCCCCCAACCTGTCCTAATGAAATACCAGCTTAGGAGAATGGCTTTCCCTGCCTTCCTCTGCTCCATTACAGGTCCAGCGAGGGCAGCAGGACACAGGGCATCCTGGGCAGCTGGGCTGACCCCTCCCTCAAGCAGCAGAGCAGGGGGTGGGATGGTTACCCAACCCACTGCAAACCGGACTGCAAGGTGGGCGTCTGTTGTCTTGCCTGGCTGAAAGAACATGAGGGGTTGGGGGCATGTCAGGAAGGACGGTCAGCCTCGAAAACACTACTGGATAAATTTGTCAAACCATTTTAGTGAGATACACACGTCCTTGCCACCAGCACATGGGGGTCCAGCCCCGGCCTGGACTCCCTCAGCCTGCACTGGGGCTCACAGGGCTTCCACAGGGCTCTGACATCTGTGTGCCCCTTGCTGCTGTGCGCTGCCACAGAGCCCCGGCCCCAGGCTGCCCAGCTGCTTGCAGCTGGCAGCCTGCCCTTCTGCTCCCAGGCTCTCTGGTCCAGGACTACGCGTGGTCCAGCTGGACCTGGACTGGAGAATGCTGGTTTTCGGAGGTGCAATTTGTGCATACTGACCTAGACACACTTTGCCCCCAAGATGCCATCCGGCCGCAGCACAGTGAGGAATGTTAGGAGGACAAACACAAATGTGAACACCCTGGTATAGCTCCCACCCACCCACCATCCCCAGCGAAAAGGCAGGGTACCGCAAAGAACAAGCGCAGCCCATCAGCATCAGGGGTGCTGCAAAGAGCAGGTGGCGGGCAGGTGAGCGCTCAGGTTTACGCCAAATGCTGGGGCAGCTCACAGATATTTTGTGCTTGCTGTGCAGCCATCCATCCAGCTGTGCCTAGTCACACACCGGCAAGGTTTCCAGTTCTCCCCAGTTCCCACTGACCCCCTTCCAGGCAGCGCCAGTCCAGCTGGGTGGACGTTTCAGCAGACACTGAGCTCTCTCTGCACCTGGCTGAGGCGGGGGGACATGGGGAAGAGGGAGAGCAAACAGGTTAAAGGTCTTGAATGGCCCTGCGGGGACAAGCTTTCCTCTGATCGGACATTTCCCCTCCATGAGCTGTGAAGAAGCCCTGGGCGTTAGTGACAACAGCTGTCAATCAGGTTGGCCCTAGGATTAACAAGCCCGTCACTCACACCTTCTCTGCTGCCATTGTGTCCCCTCAGTCACAAAAGCTGGGCCTTGCAGAGATTTATTTTGAAGCTCTGAGCAATGCACAGCCTTAGCCAGGTCTTTTAACCTTTCTCACACTCCCAGGATGTGCTGCACCTCAGCAAGAAAACAGGGCAATAACTCGTGCAGATGTAAATTCTCCTTTACTGAAGACAGGGCTCCCTCTCTGGGGTGCCTCTTTTTTCGAACGTTCAGATCTGGTATCCCTGGGGAAGAGCAAATAAATGCAATGATATTGAGGCCCAACAGACCAACGCACTGAGCAGTTCACCTGCTCATAGACCCTGACTGGTTTTGTAGGACAGTAGTTAGAGCAGAAGACTGGGAGTTTACCTCCTTCTTGGCCTGGATTGAGTCACTTAACTTTTCAGTGTTTCCATTTACACTGCTGCAAAATGGGTATGATACAGGAGTCCCCTCCATGCAGTTACACATGGTCTTCCAAGTTCTTTCTGTGCGAGCCAATGCTCCGGCTTGGGAAGACTTCCAGAACTGATATATACATGTGAAACAGGGAAGAATTAAACTTACAGTCTACCCATAATCCATACCACTGATTTCCCCTACAGTAGGAGGCCAACCTGGAGGACCTGGGACATTTGCTACTGGGCAGCAGAGGGCAGATGCTGGCATCTTACATTGGAGCCAGAAGAGAAAATAATAAGTACCAAACTCCCAAGATCTTTAGTGGTCATTGAGTCTCTGATGAACGTTACTGATTATGGGTTATACCTCTCTAGTCTGTCACTCTCTGATTCGGCAATGGCATGATTTTAGTTAGCCAGATATCCACTTATCATGGGTGTGGCCAAGTTTCCTGCAGTGCCATAAAGTTTATTTCCAGCCGCCAGTCCTGTCTCTCAGTGTCCTGTGCTGTTATTTAGCTCTATTTTGCTCCAAAATGTCTTTTGAGTGCCCAGTAAGCAATGGAAGGATTGGTAATGCTGCTAGGCCATACTGACTTCCTGTGGTTTGGTAAACTCCCTGGTTTGGCACCAGTCAAATCCTCAGTATGCCGGTCAACCTGTATTACAGCAGTAGCCAGATAGGCTCTTCATTATCCCCCAGAGAGAGCCTTCTGGCACTGACACCTGTCCCTGGTTCAGCCCAAAGAAGACAAGAGGAATCATTCACTATGGATAACACTTGACTGCAACCCATAGATTATTAGATAGTGGATTTACAATAATGGAAGCCAAATCAGCAGACAGCTCAGAACAAATGCAACATCTAAAAATACAATCACATCATATAAAGAGGATAATTAAAGCAACCGTCAATTAAAGCCGACATATGTTCCCCATTGTGCTTTCTGTGAGGACTGTGGTCTTGGAATATCAATCCATGCGCAGGTTCTCCTGGGAGAATGATATCACAGCCTGATCTGGCCTTATTATGGCAGCCTTAGCTCTGTGATCTCGCCTGTTGTGTGTGTGTGTTCTTTGGGAAATGGATTACATGAGCCCAAAAGTATGATAATACATCTGGTTCCTTCTACCCTGGTCCATAGGGTGACAGCAAACCTCGGTATGAGCACACAGAAACTCCCCTGCAACCCTTGCCCCTGGGAGTTGGCCAATTTATTTCTCTTGTATTGACAAAAAGGAGGATGAAAATCTTTGACGGGGCAACGCAGTCGGCCAAAGCATCAGAACATCTGCAAAGGACAAAAATAGGAATGAGCAAAGTGGATTAGATCATAATCATCCATCAGGAAGGTCCTGAACCCTGGTTTCAGGTTTGAAGTAGTGAGGATGTTTTCATTTTTCCTTCTAGGTGTGTCTGTTACACTTGCCAAAAACCTGGGAGCAGAACCATATGGCAGGTGTTCCTGGTTTGAGCAGAAGCCGGACAGGTGAAAAACCTAGTGACAATTCCTGGGTCTAGTAACATTCCCAGCCCAGGTCTAGCTAGACTGGGCGTTTGATCCAATATGGCCACTCCTGTGTTCCAAAGTTATTTGTCTCTTTGTCTCCTGTTACCGTGTCCCATGTGACTGAGGGGTCCTTAAATCAAAGCACTGAGCCTCCAAAGCAAGGTCTGTAACTGAGCTTAATGGTCCAGGTCTGCATTGCACCAGCCACGCCATTAGAGGTGAAAGGCAGGGGTGTGTCCAGCTGCGCAGCTCCCATAAGAGCTGTCTGAGCTTGTGGCAAAAGCCAGCAGGGAGGGATTTAAAGAGTAGGAGGGACCTGGGTTGTGACAGGACAGTACAGGTAAGAAATTTGCAGGTACCTTCACCCCAGCGCCCCACAAAATGTCTAAATGCCCCAAGCCACCTCCCCACAGGCTCGTGTTTGGATTATCTGCAGTGGAATCGTTGCTTTTCTTTGTTCTCAAGTCCTGGGCAGGCATCAGAGGAGAAGCATCTCCCAGTGCTACCCTGGCCTATCTTGGCTGCAAAATGATACTTCTGCCTTTCCCGAGCAACCTCCATTGTGCAGCGTGCTGCTAGTCTCCTGGGTCTGCCAGGGCCCAGGAACCCAGGCAGAGGGAATTGAGGTTCCCTGAGGAATTAACCCACATGCAGCAGTTACGGACTTGGACATTGCTCTATCCCCAGCAGCAGACTCACGGCGGGTGCCGGCGTTAATGCAACAGCTGACTTGCTCCTGCCCGGGAAGTGCAGGTACTTGCTGCTGTAATAACTGATCATTGGGGATTTTTTCTCTTCCTTTGGGTGCAAGGGATACTTTAAGCTGGCTGCAAAGGGCTGTGCATTGCTGGAACCAGGACATCCCTCTGTACTCTTCCGGGAAGCTTGTATGTGCAGCACCCCAAGGATCCCAGAATCCAGCTGGAAAGACAGAGGTGATTGAAGGCAACCCAAGGGCAAGAGGCAAGGAGACTTCCCCTGGCGTGGCTGCAGGGCTGTGGGTGGGATCAGGAAGCAAGGGAATGAGGGTGTAGTAGAGCCGGGACTCTAACCCTCACTCAGTAAATAGGCTGGTTGCCTATGGCTTTGGCTGGCGCATGGCTGTGCACATGTGCATTGTGAGTGTCCGCGTGTGCCGCGTGGCTGCTTGTCTAGCCCTGGCTACAGACCAGGTGGAGAAACTCATGGGGCCTGATACTGAACCCACTCAAGCACGCCAGGGTTCAGCCCCCCTGACTCATGATCTAATGGCAGTGGGATCACACACTGGCACCTGTTGACATCCCCAGTGCTGGCCCTGAGCAGCAGTGTTCCCTGTAAGCTGAGCGCTTGGGGTGACTAACTCGGAGAGATTCAAATGCTGCCCAGCTGCTCAGCAGAGCACCCACAGCCGGCAGCGTGGGTTTCTGTGGGTGGTGCACAGCTGCACGTGCCTTGGTGCACATAACAAAATTTATTCCACCCACAGATGGAAAATATCACAGGGAACCCTGCTGTGCAGCCTCTCTTCCCCATCAGCGGGAACAGACACTTGTCTCCATTGGTTCTCTTCCCTCCCTCACCTTTAGAGCGCCTCTTTTCTGGGCTCTGATCTCACTCTGAAGCCTCCTACTTGCCTTCTGCTCCGCCCCCACCCTGCATCACCAGGGCAGGGAGTGCTGGTGTTTCTCTGGAGGACGGGACAGGGAACGTGGCCTGGGTGGAAGGGATCAGAGTCCAGCTAGCCCAAGCAGTCTCCTGGGCTCTTCCAGTCACTGGCCACCAAAACCATCTTCCCAGGCTTTTGTTAAACTTTTCCACCCATCAGGCTTCCTGGAGTGGTGCAATGAATTTCAGTCCGGAGCCGATGCCTGAGCAGCCAGACAGGCCCAGGGGGCAGTGAGTCAGGGACTATTTAAAGCACAGACACATGAACTTCCATAACCTCATTGTTTACTTCAAGACTGTTTGTAAAAACTGCTGCGCGTGCTGAGCCTCCTCTTCCCCCTCCAAGCCCCTCTCACCTGCACCGCGCAGCCGCTGGATGCTCCTGGGGAGCCTCTTCTCCCTGCAAGCACCCCAGGCGTCAGCCTTCACTTCCAGTGTCCAGCTCCCCTGTGTGACTAGAGAGGCCCATGCAGCGCCCCCATTCTCTGTGGTCTGTTGGAGATCTGCTGCATCGTGCAGATGGGCTTGACCATCCTAGTGATGGATGCCAGGATTTCCTTGTTCTCCTGATGGCCCAGTCAGTCGATCTTTGGCTGAAGGAGGACCAGGTCTGCCCCCCGCGCCCCCACCCCCCGGTGTCTCTGCTTTGCTCGCCGGGTTTTTCTTCCCGCTGGCTGGGGCCGCACAGAGAGCAAACCCAATCCCAGCAGCATGTGGCCCTCCTGGAAAGCCTGCCCCATTCCTGCAGGTGAGCTCAGCATTTATCACTGAGTCTCTCAACTGCCCTTTGGCAGATGGGTCACGATTGCTATCTGCATTTCCAGGGGGAGACGCTGCGGCTCAGTGTCAAGCCCAAAATCACAGGCTGAAGGAGCTGGGGAAGAGGGAGGAGGCAGAACAGCGGCTGACCCATTGCTGGAGGGGGTGGGACAGTCTGTTGACTGGGAGGAGGATGAGTTCATTGGGTGGGTGGCAATGAGGTAAAGGGAGGCTGGTCATCTCAATGGAGCCCTCCCGCCCCCATGCGTTAGGGGCGCTAAGTCCCATGAGCCTCGTGGGCACCAGTGTTCCCGCTAACCATGTCCGTCCGCGTGCAGAATAATTTTTCACGTGCACTGCAGCATGTGCGCATGTGCACAGCCAGTAAAAACAAAATCTTAGCTGTGGGCGCTCTGTTAATGAGCTGGGCGGCAGCTGATAGGGCTGATGGCTACGCTCCACTTTTCCCATGAAGCTCTGGTTTGCCTGCGCCTTGCTCTGTGACTGACCCTGTCAGCATCTCTGCCGCTCCGGCTCTCTGTGCGCGCGCACAACCCGAGAGTGGGAAAACACCTCCCCCAACATCTGCTCAGCATTTGTTTGTCTTTCATTTCCACTCATGTCCCCCTTTTATCCTTCCGTCCGCACGGGGCTCAGAATAGGCCCTCTGTCTGGCAGGCTCAGCTCGGCTTAAGCTTTCGGAGCCTCCACCAAAATCACATTCGTGCCACTTCTTTTTCCCATGCCGGGCAGGAGGGGAAAGAACTGATTTGTGTCCCGCTTGCCCAAGCAGTGTCTGCTTTCCAGTTCTGTAGTTGGGCTTTGCTGTCCTGCCATGGCCAGGGATGACTCTACCCTCATAGGCTGCTACTTAGGGCAGCAGAACCAACCTCAGCAAACAGGGGGCTGCAGCGGATGGAGAATTGTTGACACTTGCCTAAGGCTGTGTATGGGAGCGTTGGCAATGAACACTGAGGGACTGTGGCCAAGCCAGAGCCTCTCCTCTCCATGTATCAGAGAAATAGCTGTGTTAGGCTGTATCTTTGAGAACAAGAAGAAGTCCTGTGGCACCTTACAGACTAACAGATATTTTGGAGCATCAGCTTTCATGGGCAAAACGAAATGGTCTTTCTCCACAAAAGCTGATGCTCCAAAATACCTGTTAGTCTATAAGGTGCCACAGGACTTCTTGTTGTTGTCCTCTCCATGGTGTTAGCTGTAGGAGGGAAGCCCCAGCAGGTCCATAGAGCACTAGAACTGGAAGGGGCCTCAAGAGGTCATCAAGTCCAGCCCCCTGCCCCCATGGTAGGCCCAAGCACCATCCAGATCATCCCTGACAGGTGTCTATCTAACCTGCCCTAAGTATCTCCAGCAATGGAGATTCCACAATGTCCCTAGGCAATTTCTTCCAGGGTTTAAACAAACCGTTGTCCGTGTGGCCTCCTGGGGGCCATGAATTTTTACTGCTGACAAAAACGGTCTTGTTTGGTCAACTGGAAGTGTGACTGGGAGTGGGGCGTACTCCTCGGGGAGCTGTTCACAGGGATTTTAAGCAAATGCAGCTAGCCTGATTCTCCTCTCAGACTGGTCTTAGAGGAGCACCAGGCCTGGAGACCCTTCCCAGGAGCAAGGCAGTAATTTCTTTCTTAAGCGGAGGTTCAGGAAGACATGTCCCTCCCCTCCCACCCTTGCACTGGCACAGAAGGGGTTAAAATATCTCTCCGAGAGAGCTGAGGATGGAAACCAATGACGATAAGCGAGTATGAGCCAGCACGAGACGGCCAATCAGAGCCCAGGTGGGCAGTATAAAAGCTGGCCTGCCAGAGAGCGCATAGTCTCTCGCCAGCTTTGGAGGGAGATGGGCTGGCTCCCACTTGTGTCAGTGCAGCCCCGGTTCTGTCTGAGATAGTCACTGTCTCTAATTGCTGCATATTGGCTTTCAGTGGGGCGCTGAAAGGGGAGAAGATGGGGGCAGCACAGAGAGGACTCAGCATCTGTCTGAGCTCTTTAACCTCCTGTCTCACAGCAGCTGCCACTCAGGAGTCCAGTCCCTACACACTAGGTCTGGGCAGGATGCAGAGGGGCCAGTGCAGTGCCTGGCACATTTTACTGTTCTCCTGATGCCTAACACTGGGGCTGGGAGAGACCATCTCTGATTGGCCCAACTTCCCTTAGGGTGGGGGAGAGAGAGAGAGAGACAAGCTGCTGAGCCACTCCAAGCTCTTCCTTAGGTGTGGGAAAGGTGCTGCCAGCGTCCCAGCGAAACGCAAGGTGGGCCAGATCACCTGGCAAAGGCTGCCAGCACGGATTCTAAGGGATCATTCATGGTAACCTGGCTCCTGCAAAAGATAATTCCCTCACCCACCTTGTCTCTTCCTATCCTGGGTCCCAGACAGCATCAACCACTGCCCAGAAGGGGAATGGTCTTGGGATGCCGGCTCGTTGCTTACAGTGGGGAAGGACTCCAGACAATGAAGCCAAACCCCTGTCAAATTTTAGCAGGGACTGTGAAAGAAAATCAAGAGCAACCCAGGCCTCTCATGGCAGCACTTGCAGGTCCATTGTCGAGAAGAGTCAGATTGTCGCCCTGAGGCTAACTCCCCTGAGATACAAGGTTCCCAGGCTGCCTCACTCTCACAGGGTGAACCCATGAACAGAGCCTCATGGGTATTTTTTAAGCTGAAGACCAGAGTCCCCCCTAATTTTTCCCGTCAGTGGGTGGAATAATTTTTGTTACGTGCACCAAGGCATGTGTGGATGTGCACCACCAACAGAAGTACAAGCTGCTGGCTGTGTGCGCTCTGCTAATCAGTGGGGTGGCACCGGAGTCTCTCCTGAGTGGCTACCAAAGTGCTCAGTTTACAGGGAAAGTTGGTTTTGACCACTCTCCCTGCCGGATGCTGCAGCTAGCCATGTCGGCGGCACACTGCGATGCCTTGAACCACTGGAACGTGCCCGGTTCTTCATTTCTGTTCACCAGGGAGGGCCTCAGACTGATACAACAAACCCAGACCGACCCCTCAGAGATGGATGTTCCAGTCCGGATCCTGGTCCACATCCAAGCCTGTTGACATTAGCCACTGACCATACTGGACTGCCCCAGAACCACAGCCAGGTACCCAGGCCTTGGGGGTTTTTGGATTCTGGGCCCATCCCCATCAGCTCAGGCAGGGGCCCAGGCTATTAGATTTTGTAGGGGCTCTTAGGTCTGGGATGGGGCCAAAATGAGGGTATCAGAGAGAGGGAGAGGGCTGTGGGTTGGGGCAGGAGGTTGGGTGCA
This sequence comes from Carettochelys insculpta, assembly GCF_033958435.1. NCBI lineage: Eukaryota > Metazoa > Chordata > Testudines > Carettochelyidae > Carettochelys > Carettochelys insculpta. Next base: position 3,216,456 of record NC_134160.1, read on the forward strand.
CGAGAGAGCTCAGGGCAGATGGTGGCTGCAGGGTCTGGTCAGGAGTCAGGGTGTGAGAGAGGTTCAGGGCGAGGATGGAGAACTGCAACTCCCCATTGGTGGTGCAGGCCCCAAGGAAGGGAAGGGAGGGTGGTTTTGCATTCTGCCTTGCACTTGCCTGTGGGTGCCACCTCCACAGGTCCCATTGGCCACAATTCCTGGTCCATGGGAGCTGCAGGGGTGGAGCCTGAAGACGAAGGAAGCCCATGGACGGAGCTTTCTGGCACTCACTGCACCTGCCCAGCAGGGCAGGAGAGGGATGGCAGCCCATTGGGTCACCCCCCCACACCAGGCAGGGCTGGAACACAGGGTTTTAGTGGCTGCAGCTCAGGGGCCCATGCAAAGTCTGCTCTTTTGCAAGCAGCCTATGTATTTCCAGGCCTCCCTGATCCCAGGGCCATGGGCTGCAGCCCCCCAAAGCCCTTTTCTTCATCTGGCCCAGCTCTCAGCCGGGCTCCCCTCTGTGCAAGAGGCAGTTTCACAGCCCCCAGATCACTCAAGGAGAGGGTCGGGTTCAGTAAATCTCTATTACGGCTCCTTGTCTGGTGACAATCCCAAGAGCATTTTGTTGCTCATTGTCCAATGCAAAAGAAGGCTGATGGCATTAAGTCGCTGGGCCATCAGGGTGCTTTGCAATGTATCCCCCCTCCGCTCCCCCTGCCTGAGTCACTATGAATAAATCATTGTTTTATTAAAGGAAAGCAGCTGCTTTTTTTTTTTTTTTGATACCTCATCCATAGCCACACAGCCCTGACGGGCACATGCTCTGACTCCAAAACCCCCATTGATAATCTCTGAAGCACAGCAATTTATACACCCAGCTCCCCAAATCCTATTGAGGCCTGGCCTTTCTGCACGGGCAGCCTCTGAACAGTTCATTCACGGCTCTTTTTGTCACTGGGGTTAAGTGGTGAAGTGTGTGCGGAGCCCATAAAAGGCCCTTAACTCCATGAAAAGCTATATTTATATTGTAATCACCAAAGAACGATTTAGACAGTCAATAGCTGGGATAGAAAAGGCAGCAATTGTTGTGGTATTGCTCTGCGGGCTTCCCCCTGCCCATCTGCACCCCCTTCGGAAGAGGAAGGGGGATTACGTCCCACAAAGCCAGCTGCCAGTGTCGGAGATTGGAGAAGGGCATCTTTGCTTGCCCAAGTTCAATCACAGTCCTTTGTGTCTGCAGTTTAGTGGTCAATGCCTCCAAGAGGGCTGGTGAGAGATAGAAACAGCTCCTAGAAACCAACCGCAGGCCGTTAATCTGGAGCGTTTTCAAGGCAGGTCCCAGGGAGTTTCATGCAAACTTTATGAAGCATTTATTGGCTGTGTACATCTTGTTAGTAGTTTCCCCTGCACTGGGCTCTGTGTGTGTGTCTGTTTCTCACTAACGACTGAATAAGCATTTATTTGCAAGCACCCTGTCATCAGATTCTTGTCTGGAGGGCACCCACCGGGTTATTACTTACAGCACATGACGCTCTGCAGAGCAGAAGACGACATTCTGAGTTTGGGAGATTTTATACATTCGCAGTCTGAGCCTGCCAATCTTGAGTGCATCTCTGCACACAGAGATTCAGCTTAGGAGGTAATTTAAAAATAAGTGAGTTGCTGTGTGGGTGCGTCAGTTTATACCAGGTTTATTTCAATTTAGCTGAAGATGGTTAGGAACAGGTTTCCACTACATCACACAAAGCTGCTCAAACTGAAATGAGCCTGCAGAGTCTTGTGTGTAGCCCTCAGTTGCTTGCAGAATGAGATTGCAAGATGGGGGCCTTTCATTATAGCATGGCAGGCTGATTTCGGTCTGACTTCTGTGCTGGGAAGCTGAGGAATGGATTCCTAACATCTAGGGTCAGACAGGACCTCAGGGTTCTTCTCATCTGACTCCCCCCACAGGCTTCTCCCCAGATAATTCCCACAGTGGGTAATTTAGCAAAAACATCCAATCTTGATTTAAAAATTGTCCCTGATGCAGATTCCACAACAACCCTTGGCAAATTGTTCCAGCGGTTAATTATCCTCCGTGTTAAAAATGCATGTGTTACTTCCAGGCTGGAAATTGATGGGAGGAGTTGACGGCTCTGCTTGGTTCTGCCCCACTGAAAAAAGGGGAAAAGAAGTTCCTGTGCTGCTTGCCCAGTTACATGACATAGGAACAAATCGTAAAACTGCCGTGGTGTACAGCGGCACTGCCTAAAGGCCAGAGTGTCAGGGGCTGTACAAACTGTCACTGTGGCCTTAACGGCTGGGGGAGCAGGAACATAACCTGGCAATACAGCAGTTTTTCTCTCCCCTGCCCACCAATGTTCCCGCTAATTTTTTTCCATTCATGGGCTGGATAAATTTTGTTATGTGCACCATTTGCAACACAAGCTGCCTGTTGCGCACACAGTGGGTGCTCAGCTAATCACCCTGGAGGGCCGCCCAAGCGTTCAGCTTACAGGGAACACCGCTCCCCACCCCACACACTCAGGGAAAAAGGAACAGGCTATGCTGATGGCTGTGAGCCAGGGCCTGGGAAAGGCTGGGAATGCGCATTCAGCACGCCCATGGAGAAGAGACGTGAGCCTTGCCTTTGGAGGTGCTGTGGCATGTTGGTCTGAAACCAGCTAACTGCCCTTGCCAAGGGGCTTCTCATCTTCCCACTTTAGAATGGGAGCTCCCTTCTGGGACCCAGAAACAGAACGTGGCCACCGCCAAAGTAACCAGCTTATCAGAGCAGCAGAAAATTTGGTTGTCCACCCTGAGACGCTGTGGTACCTCTGCAGCAGGTCTGGAGAGCTCTTTGGAGGAAGCACAGGGCATTAGCGTGACCTCTTGGCTGACCTTGGGCAAGGCAGGTCATTGGTCTGTGATTCAGTTTCCTCACTGTATAGATGGGGCAATGCTGGTCTATCATCCCCCACTGTGGGTGTGCGGGGAGGGACATGTGTGTGAAGCCAATTTCATTGATGCTTGTCAGGTCTTTGAAATCCCAGGACAAGAGATGGGAGAAGAAATCCCCAAGTTTCAGCACTGCTCACTCTAAACAGATACCAGCACTTTGTGGTTATTAGCTCTGGGGGGAGATTTGCCAAGGCACATGGCAGCTCGGTAGCTTTCCTCTTCTGGGCCAGCAGGGCAGGGGCATTAATGTATCTGAAGTTCTCCCCCTACATAGCCTCTTTGTCCCCATGAGCCTGACCATACTGCCTGGGCAGTGGCTGAAACAGCCTTTCCCTCCCTGATGAGAGCAGTCAAGGGCTGGGAGGAAGGATGGCACTGAACTGGGCTATAGGAGCTGTGGCTTCTACCACTGACTTCCTGTGGGACCTTGGGCAAGTTACTTAACACCTCAGGTCCCCACCTCTAACTTGGTGTGTGTGTGTGGGGGGCGTATAGATATACCATAGGCAGGGACTTGATGACCTCTTGAGGTACCTCCCAGTTCTAGTGTTCTGTGATTCTATGGTGGCTGTGATCTCTCCTTTGCTTATATGGACTATAAGATCCACAGGTCATGGAATGTCTTTGATGATGTGTTTGCACAGCCCCTAGCACGTTGCAGGCATATTATGTCAGTTGTGGCCTCTTGGTGCTTTTGTAACTCAAACGCTGGTCTCCTTGCAACCAGATGCTCTACTGATCAACAATATACCTGTCAACCAGTCCTTGGAGGTAATCATCATCAGCTTAAAGCCACAGTGTCCAACACACTAGCCACATGTGGCTGTTTGGTGGGCTGAGTGAAGCTAGTTGGCCTGAGCAATAAATATATGTTCAGAATGATGTGGCTACTGCTTCAGAACTGACTGGACACCCCAGGCTCTTATAACAGATGATTTTCTCCCCGCTTTGCTGCTCATTCAACACTGGCCACCTACTCTGTTGTCTGGGTAACTACCCTCCATTACCCCATCATTAACTAATCTTCCTCATATCAAACAACTCCTTCCCCCCATGTTTGTGTGATGTGCTTACTAAAATTACATCACTTTAGCGAGATTAATGGAGCACAGCAAAGAATGGCGCTAGCAAAAATCAATTCTTTGCGAGTAAAAGGGCTTTCCTTTCCACCAAGAGCAATGCCCAGGTAACCAATTAGATGCTGTTCCTACTGATATCCTGTCATTAGGGACTGAGCCTTCTCTCCCTAACATGGGTGTGAATATTCATAAGAACTGCACAATTTAACAACAACAACAACAAAAAACCCCTAGATGTTCTCTCCTGCCAGCAGCTTATCTGCCAAGATCTTGTCAGGGTTCTGGTGTGAAGTGCAGAAAAGGGGACTTTCCCCCATTGGGGGACTTGCCGAATCCGATGGGACCAGGCTTTACCAGCTTCAGTCTTCTGTCTCCGGCAGAGACTAGCTACAGTGGCTTCAGAGCCAGGTGCAATAAGCCTGCAGTTATGGGATAAATGACTCTCAAGGGAAGTTTCCCCCGACCCCCATTTGTAAGAGGTTGTTTTAGGCTGTGAAGCACAAGGCTTTAGAGCACTTGCAGAACTCCTGTATTTTTGAATCCTTACTATACTTCTCTGACATGCCCGCGAGCTCTTTGGGGCTCAATTACTTGTCTCGTCCACCAAGAGAAGTTGATCCAATAAAGGATATTACCTCCCTGGCCTTGTCTCTCTGAGACACTAGTCATCTACACCTAAATCTAATCCTTCTTTGAGTCCTGCTAAATTTTTGGGCCCAATCTTAGATCTTTCCACTTTTAATAGTAAATATATTTGCACCCCTTGGTGCATTTGATTCATGGATCTCAAAGTGCTTTGCAAAAGTGGACATTTTTCTCCTCTTTTCCAGTCAGGGACACCCAGGAGAGAAAGACTGGGATATAATTACAAGCTGGATTTGCACCTAAGGTCACTATGCAAGTCAGTAACAGGATCTTCTCACTGCCAGGCCCGGGGGCTAAATGCAAATAGCCCAAAGCACTTGTTTTATATTACCCCTTCCTACTCTTCCTTTTCTTGCTGTTGCTCTCACTTCCCATGTCCCTTCTACCTGCAGGGTGGGTTAGTGTCACCAGCTCGCACTGCTCAGTCAATGGCCACACCATTCCTATCATCCCAAAGTTCCAGTCTGTGGGGCTTGATTTACCCAACTGTAAAATGGGGATAAAATGATATGTCATCCATTGCATTGTCAGGGCACCTCTCACCTTGGCATGACTAATATTTACCTAACCTGAGGGCCATCACTTCGGGACTGAGGGGATGGGGAAGTGTGTGGGACTGGCTGAACTAGCTGGTAAACTTTTTGGAAGATGCCGTTATAGCCCTGCAAAGTGATACAGGAATGGGCCCCGATCCAGCAAACCATCATCCAGCAACAAGACAACAAAATGCAAGAATGGGGACAGTGCAGGATGGGGGCAAAGAGATGGCTCTGTCCAGGGGCATGTTATGTGGTTCACCTCTTCACCTGGCAAAGACACAGCGTCTGAAACAGGCCTGGACCAGCGCAGACTCTCTTGGTGCCCCCCTCCCAAAGGAAAGAGGTCATTAGCCTGCTAATTGCAGCTGACATTCCCCTGAGAACCTGACCTGTGCTCCAGAATACGGCCGGCTAACAGGCTAATTTATAATGAAATAATTTATGCTAATACTCCCTGGGAGCTGTAATGGCTGGGGCTCTCCCTGCCCTTACTGCCCACATTTGAGTAAATGGTGTGAACAGCCAGCCGGGAAAGGACATCGACTGGGGCCCTGCCAGAAGCACCCCCTCTCGCCACACTCTCCTGTTTAACCGCTTTCTCCTCTGTGCCCTTGAAAAGGCAGGTCTTCCACAGAGGCTCCCTCTGGCCAAGCTGATGGGTGTGATAAGCCCCTCTGGCTGATAGAGACTCACCCTCCATGGGAGATGGGTAGGGATCAGTGCCCCTTTCAGACAGGCGAAGTAACACTCAGCAAGGAGACACCATCCACCTCCCCAGCTCCAGCCAAAACCAGAAATTCCCGGCTCCCAGCCCTACATCCCACGCCTCTGGCTGGGCTGGGCTGGGAACTGGGAGGTGTCTAACCAATCCCACAGCATTTTTGCTTGTTCCCAAAGGTATCTCATATGTGCAGGTGTAACCCTCATATCTACTGGGCATGGTTCACTGTCCCATGCACTGGCACTTAGACCACGTACAGAGGCTCTCTGGTGTCAGCTGAGAGCCAGCTGGCTTTTAGCTCAAGCAGTAGAAGCTCATGCACTAAGCTTCAGAGGTTCCAGGTTCAGTTCTGCCGGTCGGTGTTACACAGGAGCCCCAAAAGGATGATTCTGGCAGGGATGGAAGGGACATAACAAAAATCTCGACCTCACACCGAACATCAAAAAGATCAAAGTGCTCCACCAACCCTCCCTGACGGGACAATCTCATGCACCTGCTATTGAAGTCAGTGGAGGATGGCTGGAAAATGTGGCACACTTCCCATACCTTGGGAGTCGTCTTTCCACTAAAGTCAACATTGATGCAGAAATCCAGCATTGTCTGAGCTGTGCAAGGACGTGCTGAAGGCACACATGAAAAAGTGCAGCATCGGTGTTGACACTTGGGAGAACCTCGCCCAGGACCATCCCCAGTGGAGAGCAGTAATGCATGAAGGGTGGAGCATTTGAGAGGTTCCACCACAGTGCAGATAAGGAGAAGCGCAGAAGAAAAGAGAATCAAAAACTGCCCCGCGCCCCTCCAACAGCTACCACCACCTGCCCCTTCTGAGATAAGATCTGTGGCTCCAGAGTTGGGCTGATCAGCTGTCAACAGACTTACAAATAGGAGGATCACAGGACACCATCCTACTCGTTATCAAATAACTGTGAGAAGAAAGGAACCAAACACAGCTTCCCCTGTAAAAGACATTGGCTTTGAGAAAGGCCTTATTGGTGTCAGGCAGGGAGGGCTTCAGTCTGCCAATGAACAGGCCTTCTGACAGCGGGAGGGAAGGGGGCAGTTGCCTTGGCACCTGTAATTGATGGACAGCCCAAGGCCCGCCCCTTCTAGGGCGCAAAGCCAGGCCTCCCTCCCACCTTGCCCCAGGGCCCACAGTGGCTGTCGGCCCCACTGCCAATGAAAAAGTCAGTTTCCCAGACGAAGGACAGGGTGGTTGCTCAGGCCCTCAACTAGTCATCAGGAAATCTGGGTTCAAACCCATCTCAGCTACGATCTCCCTGGGTGCTCATAAGAAAGTCACTTCACTGCATGGTGCTCGGCTTCTCCAGCTGTAAAACCCGCCCACCCTCGCCTGGGCTACGTGGATTGCAATATCTTTGGGCCAGCGACTGTCTCCAAGGCCAAGTCTACACTACAGCTGAAAGTCGATTGTAGATATGCAATTCTAGCTGTGGCAATTGCCTAGCTGAAATCGACATGTCTGCAATCAGCTAGTCTGGCTGTCCTCACTGAGGGAGGCCAACAGGAGAAACACTCAGGTTTTTCCTATTGACCTCCCTTATTCAGCTCGGTGAGAGCTGAAGTGTCCAGGGGCTGTCTCGATGACAACAAAAGGAAGAGCCACATGGGCTGAATGCGTCACCCACTGATGACAGCAGCACCCTGCTGTCCTGCACAGCACAGAGACGCACAGCTGAAGCACAATGCCTTTGGAGTCCTGATGCTCCTTCTGCACTCCCCTTGTTCTGCGCTTGCCTGGGAACGGAAATCAAAACGTATTTGTCGCTGATCAATTACAAACACTGACGGTTTGGTGCTGAACAGGAGCTTTGCGACAAATGAAGTTTAAAAGCATTTTATCATCCCCTGCAGCCGCATGGAAATTGTAGTTATAAGGCTGAGCACTTTGGCCAAGCAGAGAAGCTGATTTCCTCATTGGGCAAAACACACAAACTTCATGGCCTGATCTGCCTTCTCGGCAAATGTTGTAAGGAGAATTTTCTCTCCTTTTGTTACTACATCAGTGCCTGTTCCCCTCTCCCCTTCCCCACATCCAGGTGCCTTTTCTCACGGCGTTATCATCACAAGCCATTTCCAAAGGGCACATGGCCCCACCCTACAGCAGCAACATGTCTAGTATTACTGTTGCTAGCTATTTAAATAACTCCAAATAGCCCTTCACCCAAGGGAACCGTGTAAATCTAACTGTGCTCCGTGTTTCCTCTTTGACCATCTGTGTCTCAGAGGGGGGCCAGAGGAAGATTGGGAAATGCGAGGATGCGCTTGATAGGTTGTCTCAGCTCATTCTGTCCTTTTGGGGACCAAAGCCCCCCGGGCCAAGCTGTGCGCAGAGCAAAAGATGGCAAAGACTCAGGCCATCGGAGATGGTACACCAGCAGAGACAGGGAAAACCCAGCCGAAGGGCAGGCTGGAGATGTGCGTCATTCCTAAGTACAGGGGCTTCCTGGCCATGGCAGCAGAATAAGATAAAGAATCAACTTGGTCCCCACAGTCAATCTCTTTCCCTCCACTCCAGTCCTCCCCTGCTTAATATCTGCTGCAATTAATTTCCATAAGAAGTCCTACTTCCCCCCACTGTCAGGCTCTCCCATGCACATGGGGCTCCCTTTGTCTCCTTCCCAAGGGAAATGTAATGCGTCCCTTCAAACTCTGGCAAACTCTAGAGCATCCCCAGCTGGCTCCATAGTCTGTTGGTTTCCTTTGAAGGGCAGTAGCCCAGGATCCATTCCCAGGCCCATACAAAAGGAGGGAATGCGAATGCACACCACCCCATGTCCGGTTTCTCTCCCTTCCTTCCTGCTGTGCTGAACAGTGGGGAGCCTGCAGGGCATGATGGGAGAACCCAAGGCACCCTGGGAGCTGTAGTTGCTTGGCCAGCTGTCTGCCTAGAGAGTTAGCCCTGAAGCAAAGAATGGACTACATTTCCCAGCATGCCCTTGGCTGCTAACAACAGGTTTTGCTGTTACCTAAAATCTGTGTCACTATTAGTAATATATATATATATATATATATATATGGTCTAACTGAAAAACTCTGAAGATGAAGACTGGAATATTTTGGAATGTTGTTTTTTCTCTTCCAACGTTACAGCACGACTCCAGAAGGTAATTTCTATAAACCTGTTCTTACTGTGTACGTTTTTAGTATGTTATAACAAAATCATTTTATCATTCCATGTTTCCACTCCAGTTTTTCACTAGCCTTGCTTATGCACACTCATTGCACGACTATTTTGAACTCCTTTGTATTTAAAAAAAATTGTGGTCCACATTTACAGAAAAAGCACAGCCCCTCCCGCCCACGACACTCCTGCCCCCAGGCCTGATTCCAATACCTGGCTGCCAGCTGGACCCAACAGAAAAGGTTTCATAGGAATTTCCAGAAGGCAGAGAGGGAGCAAGTGCACCACCAATAGAAACACAGGCTGTGGGCGCTTTGCTAATCAGCTGGACAGCATCCCAATCTCTCCTGGGCAGGTGCCCAAGTGCTCAGCTTACAGGGATCACTGGCCATCACTCGATTTATGGGGTGTGGGTGGGGAGGACTAAGGCACTCAAATATGAACATCAAGAAGCATATGACTTGGGAACAGAATCTAAGTTCTTGACTCCCCTCAGTACCTTGCTGGCTGCCCTGCTCGACACCAAGTCTGTCCTCTTCACAACCAAACTTCCCCAGTCCAGCCTTGCACCCCAAAGGCCAGTTCACACCTGGGGCCTCAATGCGCAGAGACAGAATTTAAACTCCTGACGGCTCTTGACTTTGTGCCTGGAATCCAAATGCAGCATCTCGGGCCCATCTGCCCTTTGGGTAAGGGATCCTTTGCAGCGGGACAGCCCCTCAAACAGCTGGGCTTTTAATCCTCTTGGTTGGGCTCAGTCCCAGAGTCTTCAAAGGATCCCTAAGCAGTGAGCACCCCCACCCTCAGCACACATTGTTTAAATTAGTTTCTAAATGAAAGGATATTGTTGGTTCCTGTAGGAAGATAATAACCTCTGGTAGCAGAGGGAATTTCACCCATGCAGAGAAAATTTACCAAACGATTTCAGTCAGAAAAGCCCCGGCTGTGCAGGCCTCTCACAGGGATCTGTTTCTCCATGGCCCAAACAAGTTAATGCAAACAAACTCACCAGGAAGCAGGAGTTTACCTTGGAATGTTGCTATGATTGCTAATAGCCCTTGTTTCCTAAACTGAAAATGTGCAACATTTCCCTTCCCGAGTCTAGACCCGTAGAGGCAAGGGTGTCAGGCTGGGCCAAATACTCTCAGCCAATCAAAGGGGTGAGGAGCAGCTGAACAGGAGGTATGGGGACTCTGGCAAAGATTCAGATCTAATCCTAACAATCCACCTTTTGCTCTGACCCCACCACCGACCTGGTGTTGTTATCCTACTAACTTAGAGGCCACTTGGGGAAATCTTCGGCTGTGGCATTGTGGCTGCTTTGATCATCACGGTGCAAATCCTAACAGGACTCTGGGCCAGCTTTGAATGGAACCCTCCATTAGCTCAGAGGGATGGCTGTGTTAGGCTGCAGCTTCATAAATAACAAGCAGTCCTGGGGCACCTTAGAGACTATGAAATTCAGTGAGTCATGACCAGGGTTCCCTCTAAATTTTTCCATTCTTGGGCAGAATAAATTTTGTTCTGTTCACCACCAATAGGAACATGTGCTGCTGGCTATGGGTGGCTGGGGGTGCTCTGCTAATCAGCTGGGCAACACCTGACTCTCTCCTGGGCAGCTGCCCAAGTGCTCAGTTTACAGGTGACCCTGGCCATAAGCTTTTGTGGGTAAGACCCTGTTACAGGAGGATGAGTGCTTCTGATTACGTTTCGGAAAGGGTCAGAAGACGGCTATACTCTCTTGCTCTCTCTTCCTCTCGGTGGTGCAAAATAATAGATATTTTCAGCAAAAAATTTCAAATGAAACTAAAAAGTTTTGACATTTCTTCTTCTTTCATGAAATGAAGAAGCTCTCCCCACCTCCAGCAAAGGAATTCAAAGTGGAGATAAAGATCAAACACTTTTATTTTGGATAAAGAAAAAATAAATCCACTAAAATGAAAACTTTCCATGAAAATTTTCCTTTAAGTGAAAAAGCTGCTTTTTGTTAAAAGGAAAAAAAAAAGGATAACAAGTTGACGAGCTCTAACACAGATGTACACTCTTCCTCATTACAATAGAATAAAGCTTGTATACTGTAATATAATTTCATACAACATTCCTGTTCTCTGCCTTGAGAGCATAATTAACAAGCAGCCAACCTTTCCCAGGCAAAGTTTGCTAAATACTCTGGAACCAGTTCCTGTCCACTCTATGCTTCGCTCCGTTCAGCTCTGGTTGACTCAGGCTCTCTCATGGCAACAGGAACTTTTCTTAGCTCTCCTGCTCTTGCTGATGGTTTCCCAAACTGATGCTACAGTCAGGGATGATGCCAAACATTCCGAACCGGTGAAACTTGCCTGGGTTTAGAATTTGATTATAAACTCCCACTGGTTCAACACAGAGTTTGCAAACCTTCCTTCAGCCCTTGTTCCAAATGTTAGAGTTCGGTGCATTCAGGTACGGCTGAACTATTGCCAGCCTCAGCTTCAGTGATTTTTTTTTTAAAAATGGTATTATTTTTGGTGTTCTTCTGAACTGAAAGGGCTAAAATTCAAGGTGTTAAACCCAGATTCTCCATCAGAGTGGTTAGTAGAAACAGAGCACTGCAGTCACTCAGTGATTTTTGGCCTTCTTCAGACAGAGCAGATTATTAACTCAGTTCAGCTTTGGTGGCAGGGGAGAAAAAACCGACATGATCCAATAACTCATCTTTTGTGTGTTCCCTATGGGTCAAACCAGGCAACAAAGAATAGTGCAGCTGCAAAAGCAGTGGTCCCAATTCTAAACATCCTAATCTTGGCAAACAAGTATGCCCCTGTCTCTTGTTCCACATGCTGATGTGGATTTATGGCCACCTGTCTGATATTATTATTAACATATAGTTGTTCTAAGCATCTGATTGATCTCTTGTGTTCTAATTGTAAAAGCGTTTTATTTCCACCCTTGTAAAGCAAACTTGTAAAGAAGTTAAGTTGCTGAGCGATGAGAAGGGATGTCGGATAATGGCTTATAAACCTGCCCCGCGCTGCCTTTGGAGAATTTAAAACCTACTTTTAAAACTCCAGGAGCTTTCCTGCCTCCTGCTAAGAAACAAGCGTCGCAGTTTACTGGCTTTCTTTGCTGGGTTACAGACAACACACCAAACCTCAGATTATTGTGTCTGCACACAAAACAGGAAGCGCTTACACTGAAACTCTTGGACCATCTGTTCGGGAGGACAAAATAAAGGTCCTGCACCATGAGTGCATAAACCATTGACCTGCTGCTGCAGAGTAAGGTCTGTGTAGAGCCCTAAGATTTCTGTGGTAGAAGTGGGGTACAGCATGGGGTCTGGACAGGGTAACGGTGGAATAGCTAGCTCCTGCTCAAAGCAATTCTAACCCAGTGGCTTGCGTGTGGGGCAGATTTAGTACATCACTTATCTCAAAGAAGGGATCTCCCTTTCCCCTCTCCTTGCTGAGGGATGTGGCAATGTGATCCTGAACTCTAAGGGGTCCTTTTGAGCCAGTGTGTACAAGAAGCTGGAAAGAAGCTGTTAACACCCGCTTCTGCCCATGGCAGCTGGGCTACAAATTACAGCAGGCCTGACAATGGCTGGGGAAGAAGCCTTGTTGCTGTCTTAGTCCCACTCTGTGCTTTTTTCCCCATAGGTGAGGCTGCAAGAAGAGCAGTCGCATGAATACCCACCTCCTCCCTCCCCCTGGAATTCGGCTCTGTCTTTTGGGCGCAGCGTGGTATTTGGGATAAGCTGCCCTGGGTTGGAGTCAGAGCCTACGAATCTGCTGTATCTTCCAGCAATGAATCCCAAACCAGTCTACTAGCATCTCATCCCAAACTTTGTCCAGATGTCGGCCTGGAAACCACACCCAGCACCAGGCAGAAGGGGGGTTGCACTCAGCAGCCGTCCCCTTCTCACAACAGTGCTGCAATTATGTTTGGCAAGTCTAGAGCACCCTTTGCCCACAGCTCCCAGGGCCCTTCAAAGCCATTAACTAATTTAGCCCTAAAAGATGTGATTTAGCATGATTGTCCCAAAGGCACAGCTAGGGAAACGTTCACAGGGAGGCAAAAAGTCTCAGAGGGATAGCCGTGTGAGGCTGTTACTTCAGAAACAAGCAGCCCTGTGGCACCTTAGAGACTAACAATTACAGGTTTAGTACCAGAGAGAAAGCCATGCTAGTCTATATACCATCAACAAAAAAGCAGTCCCGTGGCACTTTAAAGACGAACCAAACAGTTTATTAGGTGATGAGCTTTCGTGGGACAGACCCACTTCTTCGGACCAGGATTACAGGTTTAACCACTTTACTCTGGAACTCTGTCATCCGGCAACATCCGTTATCCGTTATGATTTTAACTAGCGGGGCAACCACTTATCATGGGTGCTGCCACGGTGCCCGTGGTTCCATCAAGTTTGTTTCCAGCCACCAGTCGTGGCTCTCAGTGCTCTGTGCTGTTATTTAGCTGTCATTTACCCCCAAATGTCTTTTAAGAGCCCAGTAACAGTAGAAATGTTGGCAATGTGCTAGACCAGCATTTCCCAAAGTGTGGTCCATGGCCCAGTACCGGTCCTTGGAAAAAAAACACCGGCCCTTAGAAAATATACAACTATTATGATTGTGAGTAAATAATAAACAGTGAAAATTTACTCGTTTTTCTTTATTTTTTTATATGTGTTTATATTTTTGGGCTGCAAAAAGGGTACTGAAAAAAACCAGGTCCCAGCTATACAGAGTCTGGAAAACCCTATGCTAGACAATATTGACATCCCATGGTCTGGCAAATTTTCTCATCCAGCAGTGGTCAGGTCCCAAGGGTGCTGGATTAGAGACATTCAACTTGCATATTAGTCATGAGCTGACTAGCTGAAGGTCAAAGAATGAGTTACTTGGTCCAAACCCCTCCTGCCCCATCTCTTGAGTGCTAGTCCTGTGCACTAACCACAAGACCATCCTTTCTTGTTGTGCTAAACTCTCTTTAGGACTGTTGTGCTGTGGACTGGCTTCTTTGAATGGCATATTGGGCCACATTGCCTCTTGCCAGACATTTAATTGGGAGCATGTTAGGAGAGTGGGGCTGTGGCTGAAGGAAATGTGAGAGAAGGAGACTGGGAAGGGGAAAAGGTGCTGCATTCTGAACTGTGCTTTCTTTCCAGCAGAGCCAAGGAGAGGCGTTGTCTCCCAGCTGAGAACAGGAATTCTGATGCTGCGCTACCCAGAAACAGCCCTGCTGGGAATTAGGGACACTCAAATCCCTCCCAGTACCAGCCTATCTGTGGCCTGGGTTCCCTTTTGCTCTGAGCTCCTAACAGTCTTCTGTCTTGCCCCTCGGCTGCTGAGCACACTCCTTTTGGTCCAAGTGTTATCTTCAGCAGCGGGTGTTTATTTTTATGGCAAAGGCGCTGACCAGTATAATCCGACTGCTTATTATGAAAGTAAAACTATACCATGAGGAAGTTTGTGCATGAGAAGGTAAATGGAGAGTCCCACAGGGTCAGCTGCTCGTGGTCCAATCTACCCAGGTGGTTTTTATGTTGGATTCGTCTGGACAAACATTCAATAGAAAAGGATCATAACATATTTTATGGGTTATTACAAGGCGTTGGTGTGTGTCTGGGAGAGCATTTGACTCCAATCCATAGATGAGTGTACGGCGTAATATTTGCATGCTCATCTACAACTGGAAGCCAAAAATTGCCCTAGTTCCATTGACTTCCTCAGAGTTGTATAGCTTTACAGTAGCTGGGTCCTGGCCTTTATCTGTATGTGGAACCCACACACCTACTGGGCATGGTTCACTGTCCCATGTGGAGGCACTTAGACCACTTATATAGGTATAGTACATTGACTGCACCAACAGTCTCCCTTATATGGTTGTGATGTTGTGAAGAGCAGGACTTTAACAGGGTTCAAAGGAGAACTAGATAAATTCCTGAAGGACAGGTCCCTCAATGGGCAGGAATAGTACCGCACCCTTCTGTTTGTCAGGGGCTGGAAACGGATGTCTTTAACATAGTGGAACCGGGCCAGTTCACAGCAGCTGAGGATCTCACCTAATATGGACACATGCAAGCAGATGCGTGCACATGGGTGAAGACCAGGATATCTATGTGGCTCAAAAGCTTGTCCCTCTGACCAGTGGACACTGGCCCAGTTAATGATAAAACCTCCCCCACCTTGTCTGTCTATATAACGCAGAGCCCTTGATCTCTTGAGGGAGGCTCTTGCTCAGGTACCGCAGTAACTGATGTAGCATAAGAATCCAAACAGCACTGCAAAGCACGGAACCACCTCTGTCTTTAAAACTTTGGGACTTTTGTTTTGTTTTAATAGACAATTGTCAAAATCTGCTTCAGGTTGAAGCCTCTTTTGCCAGCATGGTGTCTGATGCTTAGCTGGTGCTAGCTCCGCTGCCATCAAAGAGCTACACTGCTTAACACAGGTAGAGTATCTGGCCCAGAGTCTGAGGCTCGGATCCCACACTTCATCATGCTGTGGATACCAATGGAGAGACATTCAAGAGCGCATTGGAGGAGGAGGTTCACGTTAAAAAACAGACAGAAATACCTTGATGTGTGACTGAAAATAACCAATTTAGCTACACCTCAGAGGGTGGTTTGGTGTTTTTGTTCTTTTTATGTTGTATTTACTAGCTGTGTAAAAAAGAAGCAGCCAAGAACTAGGGCATTGGCAGTGACTTGGGTACCCAAGTATCAGGTCAGACGAGCTGATCACAATGGTCTGTTCTGGCCTTAAAAGCTATGAATCCATGTCACCTTAGAGTCCTACACATCAGGGCTCAGTGACACCCATGCAACATGCGGGACAAAATAGAAGATACCAGAGTTGATGTGTGCACAGCTCACACCTTTCTTATGCGTAAATCTGAGCAAGGAAATAGGATCTAGGTGATTCTACACACAATTTCTTTCTAATGTATGCTCTTGGAGTCATCGGTTTGTTCCACTCCAATATTGCACATGGCTGGCACTCAGGAGCTGAAAGGTTATTAGAACTGGCTGAAACTTTTCAGACAAAAATGGGATTTTTCAACAGAATGGAAATTGGCTAGGAAGAATGCCTTGGGGTGGGGAATTTGGTGGGGGTACTCTCAAAAAAAGCAGAAAACACCAAAAATCATGTTTTTAAATCATTGGCTAACCAATTTTTAAAAAAAGTTTAAAGTGGACCACAAGCTAAATAAGAGCCAACACTTTGACACCATTGCAAAAAAGGCAAACATGATTCTGGCATGCATTAACAGTAGTGTCGTAAGCAAGACATGAGAAGTCATTTTTCTGCCCTACTCTGCGAGGATTAGGCTTCAGTTGTGGGTACCATATTTCAAGAAAGGTGTGGGGAAATGGGAACATAAGAACATAAGAACATAAGAATGGCCATACTGGGTCAGACCAAAGGTCCATCCAGCCCAGCATCCCATCTGCCGACGGTGGCCAATGCCAGGTGCCCCAGAGAAGGAGAACAGAAGACAATGATCAAGTGATTTATCTCTTGCCATCCATCTCCTGCCCTTGTTCTGAAGGCTAGGGCACCATACTTTATCCCTGGCTAATAGCCATTTATGGACCTAACCTGCAAAAATTTATCAAGCTCTTTTTTAAACCCTAATAGAGTCCTGGCCTTCACAGCCTCCTCGGGCAAGGAGTTCCACAGGTTGACTGTGCGCTGTGTGAAGAAAAATTTCCTGGAGAAGGTCCAGAGAAGAGCTACAAAAATGGTTAAAAGTCTAGAAAACACAATGACTGAAAGAACTGGGCTTATTTAGTTTCGAAAAGAAAAGATTGAGAGGGGTCGTGGTAGCGGTTTTCAAGTGCCTACAGTGGTGTTGCAAGGAGAAGGGAGAAAAATTGTTCTTGACCTCTGAGGAGAGGAAAAGGAGCAATGGGCTTAAATTGCAGCAAAGGAAGCCTAGGTTGGACATTAGGAGAAACTTTCTAAGAATCAGGGTGGTTAAGCCCTGGAATTGCCTAGGGAGGTTGTGGAATCTCCATCACTGGAGATATTTAAGAGCAGGTTAGACACACACCTGTCAGGACAGTCTAGATGGTGCTTGGTCCTGCCAGGGGTTCAGGGAACTGGACCTGATGACCTCTTGAGATTCCTTCCAGTTCTTGCGTTCTGTGAGTCTCTTATTAATGCGTTTTGACCTACTCAGCTGAGATGCAGCCATTTAGAGGAAGCAAGAGATTTTTCAGTCATATGCATTCCACTTAAAGAAATGATGAATACCCTTTAAAGAAATGATTACACTCTTGCTACATGTTATTCTAAAGTCCAACAGATGTAATAGGTTGTGTATTATTTTAACATATCACCATCTATGACAGGTTCTACTGATGTGTTTATAACCACCCTTAAAAGATATGTAGTAAGATGGTTATAATATCTAGTAACTGGGTTTTAATCATTTATAAAGGAAACTTAGTAGGCAGCATCACTGGTTTTGTTTTAATTTTTGACAAGTGGTTTGTGAGGCCTAATAAAATAATTAAAAATAAGAAAAGATTTGCATGCGACTCAACTGATTTGAACCCAAGTTGAGAAAGTTTTTCTCTCTTTTAGGGCTTCTTTCCAAATGCTTTAGGCATCTTGACTCAGGTGCTTGCTAAAAGACTAACTTGGCTCCCATCAGGAGAATCCAGGTTAAAAACAAACATTAAATTATAAATGAATGTGAGGTTAACAATTGTGCTTAGCATTTATTTAAACATTTAGAGATAATATTTAGCAGCTTTCACCTGCAGGTCTCACAATGCAGTCCTAAAATGGGGATTGTTATTATTAATTTGTATTATAATAAAGCTAGAGGTCCTTGTTGCAATTGCAACAAGAAGTCCTGTGTCACCTTATAGGTTAGCAGTATCTTTAACAGAAGCGTTAAATAAAAACTCAGGGATGTGTTGGGTCTACTCCCCCTTTCTCAGCCAGACACGTGGAATGAGAGCACAAGTGGCAGCAAGCAGCAAAGATGTTATCAAAACAAAAAAGCCGTCAAGTAGCCCTTTAAAGACTAACAAAATAATTTATTAGGTGATGAGCTTTCGTGGGACAGACCCACTTCTTCAGCCCAGAGCCGTGGGACTCTGTTCTGGTATGTCTATGGTCTGAAGGAGTGGGGCTGTCCCACGAAATCTCACCTAATAGATCATTGTGCTCGTCTTTAAAGTGCTACTTGACTGCTTTTTTGGTTTGACAGCGTATAGACTAGCGCGGCTCCCTCGCTCTTACTATTCAGCAAAGATGTTAGTTTTCCAGTGTGTGATGAGGAGAAATCTGTGTGTCTGGAGAGTTTCCTCCATGAGAGGGCAGCAAAGCAGGAACCAACGCTGCTGCTCTCCCTTTAAAACCAAATCCATTCCCGACCTCCTGGTCGATGGGATCACGCGCGTTAGCGGTTGAGTATGTCTTGGTGTAAAAGGCCAGCATGAGGCCTAGAGACCAGGCTGGACTTACGTGGCACCTCATGCTGTTTGCTGCCCAGGGTTGACTTTTACCTGGGAATGGCCACAGTGGGGCAAGAAACCAGAAGTCGCCCTGGGATGTTCCTCTTAACATTTCACGCTGGGAGATCTGCTCTTTCATATCCCACATCTTAATCTCCAGAGAACAGAACTGCTGGCTCAAAGGGGTCAATCGCTTTGCAACATGGACAGTTTCCCTCCCAGCTCCTTAGGAGAGCAGTGGGTGCGCTGGGCGTTGGCTTGTGGGGGGTCCCACCCCCCAGTGTGATGTGCCCTCTTCCAATGCGTGGTCTTTGCTGGACCTCTTTTGCGATGCAGGAAACATCCCTCCCCAGTGACTCGGAGCAGGTATGAAGAGCAGACAGAGGAAGGCCTGTGACAGGCGTTCAGATACCAGGGTGATGGGCCCAGCACAAAAATCCCGCACACAACACTTACATGCTCCTGATCGTTACTAAAAGGCCCGTTGCTCTTTAAGGGTCACAGCGTCTTTGTGACCACAACCCTAATGCTGCCCCATTCCCACCACCGAGCACACACACAGACACACACTCCAAGGACAATACTGGCTGCTGTTTTCTTTCACCCTTAACAAATTGGTCCAACCCCCTCCCCCCGTGAGCAAAACCCAGAGCGGCTGGCCCCCACTGAAGCGCTTTTATTTTATGGTCTGTCACAGATCTCTTCCCCCCGAGGGGATGCACTGAGGTTTAACTACATCCTGACACAGACATTCTTCCCCCATCACGGGGAGAGCCACGTGAACTTTGAGAAATGTTTTATAACTGCATCATGCAGCCCCAGGAATTCCAGCCCCCATCTCCCTGCCGGGCCTCATGTGCTCAGAACCCGCTCATCAGTTATGTGGCGGGAGAGGGCTCCTTTACAGGCTCTCTCTCTCTCGGGTCCTCAGCCCAGGTGGGTGACATGGAGCCCGCTCCAGCCTGATCTACCCCTCTGATTTTTGAAACCATTTAACCGGGATTTGTTCAGTCGTATAAGCATCTGTGATGATTCCTGCCCATATTCCTTCCTCTAAAGGGCCGCCCCAAACTTCCCTGACTTCAGGCTGGCCAGTCTACCTTGGCCCTTGACTACCATTCCTCACCAGCCAGGAGGTCCTCCTCTGGGTCTCTGAAGGGCTTGTTTGTTCTGATGTGCTCCCTGAACTATGTCTTTATCAGCACTTTTCTCTGGCCCCTCTGAATTGTCCAGCTGATACAACACGAGCCCGGCATGCTGCAGCTACACCAGGCTCCCTCCTTGGTCCTTCCGCTGTCTCTTGTTGGCTTTATGGGTCTCTTCTGGTCACAGAGACGTCTCGTCCATCAGATTTCTCATTGTGAGCCTAAGCAGACTGTCTCCAGGAAGCTGGGTCGCCTGTGATGTCACCCCCCCGGCACACACACGTCCCCCGCTTCCAGACATGCTTGTGGCTGCTGCCTAATAACTGCTCTGCTTTCACACGGGGCCTATCACAATTTTTTTAATGATTATTTTTATGATGTCTTAAAAGCCAGCGCTTCTGGCTTAATTGGCTTATCTGACTTGTTTATGGGGACAGGTCTCTCCAACGTCATTCTGGTACTGCAGCTGAAATCTGAGCAGCACCCTTCCTATTTCAGCCCCCAGTTATCCCCATGGACTCTTTGATAAAGGTGCCCTAACTGCAGACACATATGTTGCCCTCTCATCCCTAATATGCTCCAGAGGATCTAACAGAGGGCCCAGGTGACTGGTGCAAACTTGAGGCTTGTTTGTTCTACCTAACAACATCTTAGAGCGAATACTGGTCAAGAGCCCCAGTTTTTTTCCATCCGTGGGTGGAATAAATTTTGTGATGTGCACTGAGCCATGTGTGGGCGTGCACCACCAGTAGAAACACAGGCTGCCAGCTGTGGGTGCTCTGCTTGTCAGCTGGGAGGCACCTGAATCTCTCCTGGGCGGCCGCTCAAGTGCTCAGCTTACTGCTGATTTTTACAGATTTTATTTTTAAATCTCCTGCTCATGAAATGGAGCAGCAGCAGATTGCGGTGCCTGGAATCAAACATAGCTGAGTCCATGCAAATCCTAGCCCTCCAATTCACCTCATTGCCAATCTGTAACACCCCCAATTATTT
The DNA here is from genome assembly GCF_033958435.1 of Carettochelys insculpta. Classification (NCBI taxonomy): domain Eukaryota; kingdom Metazoa; phylum Chordata; order Testudines; family Carettochelyidae; genus Carettochelys; species Carettochelys insculpta. The sequence continues at coordinate 3,237,087 of NC_134160.1, forward strand.
CAGCCCCAGACCGCTGTTCTTGCCTGAAAAGTGCACCCACTTTTAGGATGTGCACCAGTGAGGAATAAGATGGACCCAACTCAATGTTTGTTATCATTCAAGGCAGGACTGAACCTCAGCCTGAAGAGTCCATGTCTATATTGCCCATAGGGCCACTGGTTGGAAACTGTACTTGGGTGATAAGACCTGTCCTGAGGGTGTCCACATTTCTCCCATTTTCTCCTCTCTAGTTACGGTGTGTTACACTGGTAGGGGGGTTCTTAGCTGGAGTGCTGTGAATCATAGTATCATAGCACCCTAGAATGGGAAGGGACCACGAGAGATCATCAAGTCCAGACCCCTGCCATTACGGCAGGACCAAGCTCCATCTCTAGACCATCCCTGACAGGTGTCTATCTAATTTGCTCTTCAATATCTCCACTGATGGAGAGTCTACAACTTCCCTGGGCAATTTATTCCAGTGTTTAACCACGCTGACAGTTAGGAGGTTTTTCCTCATGTCCAACTAAATCTCCCTTGCTGCAGTTTAAGCCCATTACTTCTTGTCCTATCCTCAGAGGCCAAGGAGAATAATTTTCTCCTTCCTCCTTGTAACCCTCTTTTAAGTACTTGAAAAACTCTATCATGTCTCCTCTCTGCCTTCTCTTTTCTAAACTAAACAAGCCCAGTTCTTTCAGTCTTCTCTCAGAGCTCATGTTCTCTAGAGCTTTAATCATTCTTGTTACTCTTCTCTGGACCTTCTCCAATTTCTCCACCTCCCTCTTGAGATGTGGGGCCCAGAACTGGACACAAAAGCTTTAGGTGCCATCCAAGATTCACTGTAACTAAGCTGGGTATTGCAGCATGGACTGTTTCCACTGCCACATATTGGTATCCTCTCCAAAACCACTTAAAGGCTTAAGCAGGACTTAAGAGGTGCATGGGCCATGTTCTAGCCCTCTGCACCAGGGTAAATTTAATTCAACCTGCATTAAAATTCAGAGACAAAAACCAACTCTGAAGTCAGCCAGTGGCTTCAGCAATGGTTCAGTGTGGCCTAACAGCCTTGCTGTTCTCTGGGCATTGACTGCTTCTCTTTGCTGCATTTGTAAAGCTGAACACCAAAACCACATGGTGATGGGCATGGTAGAAAGTCAACAGATGATAGCCAGAGGGATCAGTGATGCATAAGGGCTTGTTTTGACCACATCATAGGGATGAATCTCCCCCCATACAGAATAAATGGTGGGATGTCTTGGGTCGGAAATGTTCAGAAGGGGATGGGGTTTAGTTTTCCCATCACAAGAGAGGCTTTTTCCAGTGAAGACATCCTCATGAGACCCACTTCTTGCAGGCTTCTTCCTGATACCAACGTAGCACCCGGCGTTGCACTATCACATGGGTGTCCTTAATGACATGCTGCATAATTGACTGTGCAGCTTAACTGGTGGAAATCTGTTGGCATTTTTGATGAACGGGTTTTACCACTGGGGAACAACAAACGCCTTTGTCAGGCTTCAGCTCCCAAGCACTCGATACTTCAGAAATGGAAAGAATGTGGTAAAAGACGGGCAGAGAGAGGAGATGAGGACAAGCACATAAAGACAATAAAATGACTCACTGGAGTATTTTTCCTGCTGATTAGCCAGTTAACCAGTTTTTACCCTTCACGTTGGCAAAGTTCACGAAAACGTCAGTGACTGATCATCTCTGGATGGATTGTTTCCACATTCCTTAACTCCCTGCACCTTCAGATCATCTGTACTATGCACACTTCAGGGAGTATTGGTCACTGCAACATAGGTGAACTAATCCAGCAGGTTGCAAAGCTGGGTGCCTTTAGGTGCAGAGGAAAGACCTAATTAAGATACGCTTCTCTGTGTTGGAATAGGCACAGTGCCTATAAAATTAGGGAGCCATTAGGCAGGAGACGCAAGAGGGCTGTAGCAGCGTTCCCTGTAAGCTGAGCACTTGGGCAATCACCCAGAAGAGATTCAAATGCCACCCAGATGATCAGCAGAGCGCCCAGAGCCAGCAGCCTGTGTTTCTACAGGTGGTGCACCGCTACATGTGCCTCAGTGCACATAACAAAATTTATTCCAAAATTTTCCTGGATGGAAAAAAATTAGAGGGAACCCAGAGCTGTAACCACTCTGCCTCAGACAAGGGAGAGAGAGGGAGTTGAGGTCTCGGGATTTAGGATGGTACCTAAAGCTTTTCAAAACACTCCAGGAGGTTTGCCTGGCAGACCCAGGAGATAGCAGTTTAGCTAGAAGGGTAGAGGATGTGAGCATGGGTCAGGTGAGGTAGGAAGATGACCAGGAGAGTGGCAGGAAGGCTCGTGGTGGTACAGGCCTTAGCTGCTGGAGATAGGGCCCTAGGCTGGAACCCAGTGAGTGGTGAGGCAGGATCCCTTTCCAGCCACTGAATAGTGGCACTGTGCAGGCCGTGAGCTTACAGCCAGTCCTGGACCATTTGTTCCAGCAGCTGGGATGGGGTGGGAGACTTTAGTAGCTCCCCTGATGGGGAGGACGCTTGTGAGCTGGCTGGAAGGTTAAACCGCGATGACTAGACATGGCAGCACCTGAGGAACAACATGAGCTGCTGTGGAAAGGGAGAGCTGGGCAGTGGGAGGAGGGCCCATGAGACGAGGGTGTGGGCTGGCAGAGCTAATCCCCAGAGGCGGCAGAAGGAGGCACTCCGGCAGTGAGGAAAGGGCCCGTGGCCATCATCTCGTGTATTTATACGTTAGCCGAGCCCCGTGCTCGGTGCTGTACAAGCACTGAACCAAAAAGCCACCTCCTGAGCACTGGCGATGCCTGAGTGGAGTCTGAGGGGCTGTGTCTCCCCTACAAGTGCAGTGGGTGGGAGGGGTAAGGGGTGAGAGGCCTTAAGCAGTAGCACTGGGGGGAGGGAGCAGGGGCAGTGGAGAGGCAGGGCATGGGCACGGGCACGGGCACGGCCTGGGATGGAGGGAGTGATGTGTCAACCCTCCCCCAAGTCGCAGCCACGTGGCTGGTGTCCCCCCTCCCATGTCCTTCACCACATGCCCCTGCTCCTGCCCCAAGGCACTTACAATCTAAGTACATAGCAACTTTCATCCTCACCCCCACATGGCTTGAAACCATAGAACTGCAGAGCCAGCTGGGACCTCGCAAGGTCATTGAGTCCAGACCCCTGCACTCCCATCAGGACTCAGAATTGAAATGGATCCGTTTGTCGCTGAAGGGCGGTGGCCGGCATGCTGCACGAGAGGGGGAGCAGGGATGGACTGCGGCATTAGACGAGACAGAAAAGGGCTAGACAGTAAAAATTACCAGGAAGAGGGGCAAGGGAATTCACCAGTATCAGCCGTTTAAAAAAAAATGCACAGACTTGGCAGAGAAAGCGATAGGGATTTGCAAGCTTATTTCTTTCTCGCTCCCGGTATAGTTCAGAGAGGACAAGGCACTATAGCAAATTGTTGCTTAAGAAAAAAAAAGAAAGAGCTTTAAGCTAGTCCCCATCCAGGTCCCTTTAAGGGATCCCATTGCACTGGGTACCCCCTGTTGTCGTCTGAAAAGACTTGGGACTCATTCATGGTTGCAACCACTAAAATTAAAAGCAGAATCCTCCTGTGTGTTCTCTTGGGTTCCTGTTGTCTTTAATAAAAAGTTGAACTCCTAGGAAGCCTCTTCTTTCCATGCTGAGCAACGTCTGCAGCCAGGCTGGGACCAGGAGCAGAAGCCCACCCTCAGATTTCTCGTCCCTATTAGCATGCGTGAGAACAAGCAGCGTCTTTTATTCATTAAGCTTGGAAAGTTATTTCCATGCAACGCTCAGTGGAATCAGCTTTTCAGTTCAGATCTGCGGGCGGGGCATGTGTGTTCTCTACCAGTCCTCAGACAGAGCTGGCCACTCAGATGGTGATCCCTGGTGACCTTCAAGTTTCTTCAGCAGAACACTGGGAACCTCAGCTCTCTGATGTGCCTGGGGTTCACGATAGGGGTTCTGCTCCAGCCCAGGTGGGTCTTGCACTAAGGATGCAGAGCAAAACTTTAGAGTTCAACATAGCCAAATTTGGAGGGGGAATTGACATCCGAACCTGGGCCAGGATCCCTCCCTGCGCAAACAGCTTTGTTTCCCCATGACAATTAGCAGAGGTGTTCTTCTTGAGCAGCTAAGGTATTTCACCTCGCAGGATAACACCTCACATAGAACCTTAGACCAGTGGTCCCCAACCTTTTGGACTAGCGTGGCCTCCCAGTCACCCCTCGCAAACTGTTCACAGACCGCCCCCACCAAAGCCAATTCTAGCCCCTGTGCACACATCACTAAATGGAAAAGGAAACCACGACATAGATTTCAGACAGCAGCTTATAACACTCTTGGAAGAGATTTAATTTTAATATAACAATGGATTGTAACGCTGCAATTTATTTAGAACTTATTTTTCGGATCATTTTTATTTATCTTTTTTTTTTTAAACTCCCAAACCCCCTGCAATACCCCTGCCGACCACCAGGGGCCCATGGACCCCAGGTTGGGAACCATTGCCCTAGCTACTAACACGGCTACCTCTCTGATTGCCCTAGCTAGACTTTGCAATCAGAAGAGAGTGTTAGATAGCTAGTCTGCTCTCCTGGGGATCGGCAGGGGTATTGCAGGGGGTTTGTGGAAAAAAAAAAGATAAATAAAAATGATCCAAAAGATAAGTTCTAAATAAATTGCAGCGTTACAATCCATTGTTATATTAAAATTAAATCTCTTCCAAGAGTGTTATAAGCTGCTGTCTGAAATCTATGTCGTGGTTTCCTTTTCCATTTAGTGATGTGTGCACAGGGGCTAGAATTGGCTTTGGTGGGGGCGGTCTGTGAACAGTTTGCGAGGGGTGACTGGGAGGCCGCGCTAGTCCAAAAGGTTGGGAACCACTGGTCTAAGGTTCTATGTGAGGTGTTATCCTGCGAGGTGAAACGCCTTAGCTGCCCAAGAAGAACACCTCTGCTAACTGTCATGAGGAAAAAAAGCTGTTTGCGCAGTGAAGGATCCTGGCCCAGGTTTGGATGTCCCGTGGGGCCCAGGTTGGGAACCATTGCCCTAGCTACTCACACGGCTACCTCACTGATAATTGCCCTAGCTAGACATTGCAATCAGAAGGGAGTGTTACGATAGCTAGTCCGCTCTCCTGTCTAACAGAGACCAGAGAATTAGCATGGAGAAGTTCAGCAACTTGAGAGTATGTTTTAGCGCCGAGTTTCTCAAACTGGGGTCCAAGACCTCCCCCTGCCACGAGCAGGTTTCAGGAGGTCTGCCAAAATAAACCAAAACAGGGCTAGGGTTAAATTCGCTAGTGCCCAGGGCAAAGAGCTGAAGCCCAAGCAACTTTATTTTGCCAGGTCCCGTTTCCTGCTTGCTACCCCCTTATGCTAGCCCTGCCTTTTGATGTCCTGGCTATGCTGCACAGCAGTGGCTGTAGCACAGGTGGGCCGTAAAATTTTTCTAGTGTGTTGCAGAGGGTCTTGGAAAAAAAACAGTTGAGCCCTCCCCGTTTTGGAGACACACACAGAGATCTATTTAAAGCTCTGAACATGAAGAATGTCCCCTGATACATGTAACTTGCTCCAGTGCCTGATTATCTGAAACACAAGTCAGGGCTTTGCCCACAAGATGAATCAACGAAGAAGTTAGTTGGTTCTCTCTCTGGGAAATGAGCACGGTTCACTCCATATGGGGAAGGAAAGGTTGTGAGATGCCTAGGCCGCTAGGAGACAAAATGATTTCATCTAATCCCTACAGTCCATGGTCCCGCACAATGTTCCCTCTACCTTTTTTTAAGCCATGGATGAAATAAATTTTGTTATTTACACCAAAGCATGCGCAGATGTGCACTGCCAAAAGAAACACAGGCTGCCAGTGAAAGCAGCGGAGGGTGTTCTGCTAATCAGCCGGACAGCTCCTGAATTTCTCCTGCGCAGCCGCCCAAGCACTCAGATTACAAGGAACATTAGTCCTGAGTCTCTGTTATCACCCACCAGGATGGCATGTATAGACCGCAGGTCCTAGAGTGGAACAGCAGCAAGTGCATGGCCCCATTCTCTGCACTCCACTGGATGAACGTTATGCTAAATGAATAGGGCTTACAGTGGTGGTGAGGAAATGCCAACTCCCCGCTGCTGTTGCTCTTGAGGCCTGCAGTCGGTAAACTCTCAGCCTTATGGAAAAGCACCACAAAGTATGAAACATTCAAACAGAAGCGGGATAAAGGAGCGATTCCTTATACACATCAGAACAGCCATACTGCTTCTGATGGGGTTCTGGCTCATGCTGCATGCTGGAAATGAGGGTTGGGGTCATGTAGGCAGCTTTGAAGGCCATTTTTTAATGCCTTTGGGAATGCAACAGATTGCACTGCAACATAGAGATTAACAAATCTTTTCATCCAGCGCCTTTCCTATCCTGTCAGCCGACAGCTCCCTCTGCCCAGTCCCAGCTCCCCTTCCTACAAAGGCCTTGCAAGAACCCCGGATGACAGCCTGTTGCAGAGGACACAGCCCCACCAGTGGGGCCTGTCCATGCCCAACTCTTTGTGAAAGAAGATTTATAGATCAAGTCCAGGTTGGGCTTTGCTTTGGACTGCTGAAGAAAACAACACCCCCTTCAAAAATAAGGAAGGAATGAAGGAAGGTGACACCAAGGAAGAAAGAAAAGAAACCCAACCCTCCATGGCAACCCAGAAGCACAGGGCTCAGCACAAAGGCTTCCTTGCAATTTCCCAAACAATTTCCTAAGTCGGCCTTTCTGCCTGGAACGTATTAGTGGTTCACAGACCAGGAGGAAATGGTGATTTTTGGGGTCCTGGACTAATGGCAAGGGCGGAGTCACTGTCAATACTTTCCTTTTGTAGCTGCACGGCAGATAAACCACAGAGGAAGCCTCTAAGGGACACCAGCCCCGGTGTCTTGGCAGGCAGCATCTCCGGAATTGAGAGAAATCCCTTTTTTTGTGAGTTATGAAAGTGAAAAGGGTTTGGGGAATGGAAGGAAGAAATGTGCTTTGGATAAGGTCACCTTGAAAAAGGGCTTCTTCTATCCTTACCAGGTCCAGGGCAGGTCTCCCACAGTTGGGGCATTTATTTACTTTGTTTACCTCTCTGCGGTTGAACAGGTTTTTTCTGCAGGGCCCCAAGGGGCATAAAATTCTGCCCCTTCTGGTGGATGGCAATTACCCAATCGATCCCTCTGGGTTCAGCATATGAATAGGCCACAACTATTCATGAATGTGTCCACACAGGAAACCATCATTGCCCTCATTTTACAGAGGGGAATGGAGGTGGAGGGAGACTAAATGACTTGCCCAAGGTCACATGTTGAGTCTGTGTCAGAGAAAACTACTGTATGGCATCCAGATCTTTTGCGTGTCTGTCTAGGTTCCTAACCACCAGGTCGCCCTACCTGCCTAGCCAAGGCTGGGCAGATGTGAGAATAGGATGCTCCTCAGATGCCTTCTTTTCTGAGTGTCCACCAGAGGCTGCTGTGGAGGCAGTGCATTTGGCAGCCTCTTCCCGTCGCTCAGCACCCCATGGTGGGGAAACAACAGGGACCGAAGTGGCAATGGTCCGCCCAATTGGCGGGCAAGCCAGACTGCCCTGAATGCTCATTGAGAGCTTCTTGAGGGCTGTCCCTTCCTCCGGAGCCCCAGAGGAGAGCAGACTGAGCTGAGGTTTGTGGCTCTGTGCAGAAGCCCTCTGCACCCACACCTGTCCTTGCCTGCATTGGAATTGGGGTGAAAAGGGACGGTTCATCCTAAGGGGTGGTGCAGCAGATGGGAGGGGAGGGCACGGTCCCATGTGTGCAGTGACAGGCGGCTAACTCACCAAAGGGCGGAGCCAGGCCCTTTACCCCATTTTCTGAATGCTGCATCTCTTGATTGTCCTCCGTCCAACAAGGCACAACACTCTTCTCTCCCTGTCTCCAGCAGGGCCAGCAGCCCTATGGGCCCAGAGGCAAGGTGGGAGAGGGGCCAAGCTCTGTGCAGCAGAAGAGGCGGACCAAAGGCAGAAGGGGCGGGGCCTAAGGCAGACAGGGCGGGGCCTAGGGCAGTCAGCCCTTAGCACCACTCAGCTTGCAGCACTGGGTCCTTCCTCCCTCTCTCACAGCCGCTTGGAGCAGCGCTGTCATGGAGTTTCATAGGGGCCCAGGGCTCGAGCTGCCCCTGCTGCCCCAGACCCCTGCACAACTGCCCCCTTTGTCCCTCCCCCCCATTGGTGGGCTGCCTGTCTCCGTGCACACGGGCTGCTTTCCCACTGACTCTATACAATGGCGTCCTAATGGTGGGTCACTGCTTCATCCTGCAGTGGGACTTGAGGAGCTGGATTTCTGCACTGGCTTCAGAGCTGACTTTGGGGACCGCCGATCAGGTCTCAGGGGGCCAAGGGAAGCTGGGCAGAGCCCGGGCTGCACACAGGCAGGCCTTTCAAAGCAGGAAGGCACTCAGCAAGTGGCTGTCTACTCCCTTCTCCCCAGGTTGCCCTGTCCCACAAGGGCCCTTCATTCCACTCGCAGCCGCATCCAAAACTTGATCCTCAGTGGATGGTAACTGTTAACCGAGGAAAAATAAACCCGGGCTTTGACCTCGTTTCATATTGAAATAGTCTGGCCTCTGTGGAATTCTTGGCTTCTGTGAAATCCAATCTGGCTGGAGATTCTTGGCATTTTTCATCAAATATAGCTCATCGGTCCCTCTCTTTGATTCTGGGAGAAAAATAATTTGTCTTACAGGTAGAGAGAACAGCAGGTCTGAGGGCAGCGGTGGGATCAGATCTGAGCTGTTACAATTTGATCTGCAAGGTCAATGCAAAGGGGAGTTCTACTGAGTTAATTTTCATCATTTGTCTTCCTCCTTTTGTTTTTAAATGGATTTGCTCTGGGAAATCCCTTGGTCAAGAGAGAATTTCGCATCCATTTGCACTCATCCTCTAAGGGTCTCAGGCTGCTTACAAGGCCTGCTACGTCTAGGGTGGCACTGCTGTTCATGGTGCACCACAAGCAGCTCCTAGAGAGCAGCTACCTCTGCCGAGACAATGAAGTCCTCTTCTGCAAGGACAGCTTTTTATTCGAGCACTGATCCCTGTACAGACCCACCAGTCCTGGGGCTGGCACAGCTCTGCCAATGGAAATCAAGCTTCATCTGCAAATGCTCATTGCCCTTCACCCCTGGGCCTCCCCAGCCAGCTCTGCCAATACAGAGGGGGAGGGAGAGCTCAGTGGTTTGAGCATTGGCCTGTTAAACCCAGGGCTGTGAGTTTAATCCTTGGGGGGCCATTTAGGGATCTGGGGCAAATAGATTTTTTTTTTTTTTTAAAAAAAAGGGCTGGTGCTTGATCCTGCCAAGGGGGCAGGGGACTGGTCTCAGTGACCTCCTGAGGTCCCTCCCGGCTCTATGAGATGTGAATCTCCATATTTAATGCACCTCATACCCACACTGGAGCAGCTGTGCTACTGTATTCATGGGCTCAGTACACTCAGCTCAGCTGAACCCCCAGCATCCTGTTCCACAACTAGCCAGTGCCACCTCCGACTTGCATGGAGAATCATCTCAGAGCAGTAGCCGTGTTAGTCTGTAGCTTCACAAAACCAAAAAACCCCACCAACCACAAGCAGTCCTGCAGCACCGTAATGACTAACAATTCTATTTATTAGGTAATGAGCTTTTGTGGATAAGACCCACTTCATCAGATTCTGGAGCGAAAACGAGCAACGGGTACATTCTCATGACCTGCCCTGTTGCATTCTTATTCTGAGGAGGTTCACTGGGATATAAAACCCTCTGAGGAGAGATTAAAAAGACTGGGGCTTTTCAGTTTGGAAAGGAGACGGTGACAGGGAGAGATGACCAAGATCTCTCAAATCATGAATGGTGCAGAGCAAGCGAATAAGGAAGTGTTATTTACTCTTTCACGAGAGCCAGGGGATCATCCAATAAAATCTGAAGGCAGCAGGTTTAAAACAGACTAGAGGAAGTAGTTTTTTGCATGATGCATGGTTAATGTGTGTGACTCATTGCCAGGAGATATTTTGAAGGCCAAAAGACTAACTGGGTTTAAAACAGAATTAGGTAAGTTCATGGAGGATAGGTCCATCCACAGCTGTTAGCTGAAATGGTCAGGGATGCAGCTTAAAAAACACTGCAATTCTTTGCTCAGATTTTAAGGGAGACAACCACTTCATTATAATCTTGTTCTTCCTTGCATCACAAATACCAACAGACCTGGAGTGGGTGGGGTACCCCTCTGTCACAATGACCAGGCAAGAGTCTGAAACTCAGGAATCTTAACACTCACGGCTAGCCTGCAAGCGCTTAGAGTGGCCAACTCTCTTGTTTCTCACAAAGCCCCAGCAACGGGAGTCATGTGATTGTGTGAAAAGCTCAGTTCTCATTTCCGTCAGTCAGGAAGTTTTGTGCCCACATGGAAAAGCTTGGCAGCAAGAATTGCTCAGGCTGAAAGAACAGGAGGCCAACGGCAAGAATCCAGTGTTGATTTACTTTTAAATCTCATGCTTTTTAAGTCGATCTCATTAATGCCTTAGCTACAGTGTTCCCTGTAAGATGGGCACTTGGGCAACAGCCCAGCAGAGATTCAGGTGCCGCCCAGCTGAGTAGCAGAGAGCCCACAGCCTGTGTTTCTATTGCCACGGTGCACATAACAGGTGATTCACAGGGTCTGCTGGAGGTTGGCTGCAAAGTGTAACCCTCCTCCTGGGGGAGACAGTGAGAGGAGCCTCACCTCTGTATCATGCCACATGCAAAACCCTCTTTTGAAGGACCCCGCAATTTGGCCTTCCAAACAGAAGGTGTGACAGCTGTGAGAAATGCTCCAGCTGTAGCAAGACCAGCCTAAGCTCTGGATTCAGATTCTTATACTGGGGATTTTGTTGGGAATTTTCTCTTTTACTGGGTAACAAACCAAACACCCACACACGCGCCCACAGAGGCTCTCCGACAAAGGACAGGACATGGTTTTCCCACTTGATAATAAACTCACTGTTTCGGACCCCGACTGGGTGAGATCTACAGACTGGCACATGGGTGGAGAAAGCAAGCAAGGAAGTGTTATTTACTCCTTCGTGTAACATAAGAGCTGGGAGTCAGCCAAGGAAACTCATAGGCAGTAGTGGTGGTCGGGAGCCCTAGGTTCTTCTGAATTGCCAGGCCCCGTGTGTGTGTGCATGCGCGCGTGCTTGGTCCCACCTCATCGGCAGGCTTTCCCTTTGTCGTGCATGATGATGAGGACAGGACAGAGCTCACCAGACTGGCCCTCCTGGTACACTGACTGGGTCAGTCCCCCTGGCTGCGATGGGCATTATGATCTGGGTGGGCAGCCCACAGTCGCTGGGTTTAGGCAGCTGCTGAGGCACAGAGGATGGGGGTGTCTTTGGGTGCGTGTACCCTGCATTGTAAACCCAGGGCTGTAGGATCTAGCTCGTGCACTTGATGGTTCCGAGCATTGCGAGCTGGGTTTGCCATGGCCACAGCTGTGATAATGCGCCCGTACTGCACGACACAGGCCTTCCGACGTGGGGCAGCGGCTTCATCGTTTGTCCACACTGCAAAGCGACGGGGCGTGTACCTGAATCGCAGCAGGACTTGGGCACCGACTCACCTCCCTGGCAGACTCCTAGGACCCAGGGGCAACACATGGGGAGTGCACAAGGGGTCACATATCACCACCCCCAGCAACCGCCCCACCACACTCACCATCAGTTCTGTGCTGCTGCTGGTGAGCATGGGGGTGGTCCTCCATCTGGGAGCAGCATGACCCAAGTGCAGTGCCACTCTCAGAGGGGGGCAGCCCTGCTCCCACACTCACTGAAAGAGGTGGGTGGGATGGAGCAGGGGTGGGGCTGGGGTTGGCCTGTGTCTCTCCCAGTTCCCCCACTCACTAGTCACCACTTCCAAGCCCTGCGTTCTTGCTGACCTGAGTCAAACTGATTTGCATGTGGACGGAAGCAGGGTGTGGGCTCAAACCCGCATCCGAGTCGGGACAGGGCATGTGGTACAGACACCCCCACCATCCCACCTGGCCAATGCAGAGCTGTAGCTTCTGCCGTAGAGACCTGGGGTTTTTGGGTCTTCCCTGCAGCCGCCGGTGTCAGCTATTGCCAAGGGACCGGACAGAGATTCACAGGGGCTGCTCATCCCAGCCCTGGACACTGACTCTCAGCTCTGTGTCGCCTGTCTCTCTACACACCAGAGCTTTCTCCCTTGCCCTGGGGCAGACATTCCTGGCCCTGCCACATTGCCGGATCCCTTCAGAGAGGGCCCGTGCCCAGCCCCAGCCCCAGCCCCAGCCCCCCGGATTTATCGAATGTGTTTGCAATTAAACTAAATGTCAAACCGTCTGTGAGCACAACCAGGGACTTGAGTCAGTTGCGGGGCAGCGAGGGGTCAAAGGTCAGAATGTTGTTTACTTTAATTTCTTGGAGAGCTTTTGCGGAGATATCCCCCCCCCGCCCCTCGCTTTATTAAGTTCAGATGAGCCGGCCGGGGAGGTTGGGTCGCATGTGGTTCAGGCTTCGGGGATTTTTTTTCAAAGTTTGACTTTAACTCTTTCAGGATGGATCTCCCCGGGGTTTGTCCGCCACATGAGAAATGCAGGCAGAACCCCTCCCCAGGGAGGGGGCAGGCAGCTGGGCCCCCCGCCCACCTGTTGGGTTATAGACAGAACAACTGGCTGAGTAGTGGGTGGTGCTCAGCCGCTGGGCGGGGACCTGTGGGTTAAGGCCTGGCCAGGGAGTGGGCACTCTGGTCCATGGGGTTTGTGCAAAGGGCCAGTTAGATGCATTGCACAGAACTGGTCACTGAGTTTAGTGCATAGCTAATTAGCGGTGAGCTAATTAGAGGCAGTTGCTGCAGGGCAGATCTGGATAGAACCCAAGCCCCACAGCTCCACTAATGCACCTCTAATCCACCCCACGGGTCCCCCCTCCTGTCACCCCCTATTCCTGTCCTCAGCTCCCCTCCTGCACAGCTCCCCAGGCTTGGGGCAGATTTCACATCTTTTACCAATGAGCTGGAAGAAAACATAAAATCACAGATGAAACTTGCGGATGACAACAACTGGGGCAGTGGCCAATCTCCAAGAGGACTGATCACTGATTCAGAGTCAATCGGATTGGTTGGCAAACTGGGACGAAGCCAATAATGGGCATTTTAATGTGGATAAAGGTGAACTGATATATCTAGGAGCACAGACTGCTGCCATGTATACAGAACGGGGAACTCTATCCTGGGAAGCGGTGACTGAAAAAAATAGAGATGTCTTAGGACAGTTGAGGTGGCTGCTGTGGGGCCCCCCAGAGCCCGGAGCCTGAAGCAGTTGCCCCAAAACTGTGCTGTGCCCAGGCCGGCTCTGATACGAGCCCACGTGGAGAACGTGATCATGGGCTCTCCAGCTGAGCTGTGAAAAGTGGAACACAGCCCAGTGGTTGGAAGCTGAAGCCAGACAAATTCAGAGTGGAACTCAGGTGTGAATTTTTAACAGGGAGGGGGATTAACCACTGGCGGAACCGACCAAGGGTCATGGTGAATCCTCCATCACTGGCTGGTTTTACACCCAGCCTGACTTGTTTGTTTAAAAGCGCTGCTGCGGGATTTGCTCAGAGAAAGTCACTGGCCTGTGCTGTACCAAGGGTCAGCCTGGAGGAACACAACCAACCCTTCCAGGGGCCCTCAAAGGTGTTGTAGAGGATCCATGAAAGAAAAAGACAAATAAAAATGATCCCAGGAAATGTTTTAAATAAATTGCAAAGTAACAATCAATTATGATTTTTAAATTAAATACCTTCCAATAAATGGTATGAATTGCTGTCCAAAAATCTACGCTGTGGTTTCCTTTTTCATTTAATGAAGTGTACCAGAATTGGCTTTGATGGGGTCTGCAAACAGTTTGGGGGTCCATGCTAGTGAAAAGGTCAGGAACCACTGGTCTGCGAGATCACTGCAGTTGGGGGAGCATTCAGTGGGTCTGTGTGGCAAAGGGGAGGACCCGTTGCTGTTACAGGTGGTGGCTGGATCATCGTCAGTCTAGGTGAGCCAATGCATTCTCCTTCTAAGCAGCTGCTCCATGCTCTCAGGCCCCTCTCTCTGGCATATCTCGGCTCCACTTAAAAACCCACGACTGGTCTGAGCCAGCTCGAGCTCATGGGCCAAGGACCCTGCTAGGTGGGAGAGTCCCAGAACTTGGGAATTAAACAGCCCCATACTGGGGTCTGCTGGCTCAGCCCAGCCCTGGGTTATTGGTTGAAGTGTAACTGTACCTCTAGTGCTTTCCCTTTGCCCTGGTTCATTCTGGGCCCTGTTTGTTAAAAGCCCAGGGCCTTTGCAAGCAGGGACGTCATGTTTTGCAATGGAGAGGACCTAGGCTGGGAGTGACCCTGAGAGCCACATGGGAACACTGGCAGAGCTCTGTGTGTGAGGATTGGACCAGAGCAGTGGAGATGCAGGGGACTGTACTGAGGGCCATTGGCAGAGCTGTGTAGGGAGACGCAATTTGTGATCCAGTTGGGGACCGTGCTGCATGCTACACAATTAGCACTAGAAGATGCACGTGACACCAAAACCCCAAAGAAGAAGATGGCTCCTATGCCCACACCCAAATTCCTAATTTCCCTTGGCCGCATGCTGCAAGATGCTGAGAGCTGGTAAGGGGTCTGTTGCAGGGCAGAATGCCCTTTGGCCTCAGTGCACGGGGGTAGGAATGGCAACCAGTGCAGGGATTACAACACCAGAAGGAAAACAGGAAGAAGAACGTGGAACTCTCCCAAAAAAACATGTTTCATTTCCTCCAAGCCCCAGCACATTCCAGCCCACACAGGCTCCCTGGACTGGCTTCACGTGCACAGCAGTGCAAGCTGGTTTCATTGGCTATGCACAGGCCCATCCAAAATGTGAGGCCTCTTGCTGGTTCTTCATTCCCACTTTGTCTTCTGGTGCAACCTGGGAAAAGACTCCAGGTTTCGGCAGCTGGCAGTGGGGCAGAAATAGCTCGCAGTTCCCCCTTCACCCCACGCTCTCTCTCTGTCTTCGCTTCTCTTTGTCACACCTTGTGGCAGGCCCAGCCTGGCCAGCAATGCTCTGCCCCACAGGGTTCCTTAGTGAGATCACTGCCTCTCTTTAAGGTGACCATAACCCAGGTAAGAGCCAGCTAACGGCAGCATGTGAATGCTGGCTCAGGATTCCCGCCTCCTGATTTCTACTCCCTGCCCCCAGCTGGACCCCCCAGCCTGGGACAACACCATGTGCTTTGCAGTTTGCCAGCTTTTCAGGTGCCTCTTTGGCTTTGTCTCAGCCAGACAGATTCCAAACTGGCCTCCAGCTGAGAGTGTGAGAATTACCTGATGGGGACTGTTGGGGACCCTTAAAAACAACAAGAAGTCCTGTGGCACCTTATAGACTAACAGATTTACTGGAGCATAAGCTTCCATGCATCTGACCAAGCGGGTCTTTGCCCACAAAAGCTTATGCTCCAACAAATCTATTAGTCTATGAGGTGCCACAGGACTTCTTACTGTTTTTGCGGATACAGACTAACACAGCTCCCCCTCTGATACCTGGGGAGTCTTGTTAGTGCAGACAGACACGTAAACCTTCAGCCATGTGCCAGTAGCAGCAAGGGCTGGTTTCGCTCTGGCTAGGAGTCCCAGCACATAGATACAAGACCCAACCGTGGGCGCAGAGAGGTCCCTCCTGCTGCGCCTGCTCAGCTCGAAGGTTGCATCCAAATAGACAGACCCTGTGGAGAGGGGCCTGTGCTGTGGGGCTTGCACCAGATTGGTGGGGAGCCTGGTCACACCTGAACACACTGCTCTCAGCGCTCGAGCTGCCAGGTGCAGCAGACGGAGTCTGTGCGATCTGGAGTACAGGCATCACAGGTCCCCTGATTAATGAGCATTGGTGCAGCTGTGCACAAGGCCCTGGCGTGGCACAGCAGAGGATGCTGCAGATCAGGGTGGAGGGCTGTCAGCGGAGGGGGAGTGCAGGAGTGGACTAGCAAGGCAGCAGCAGGCTGGGATTGAAGCCTACTGCCAGAGCTGCACAGGAGTAGTGATGGCGGACACGGAAAGCTGTGGGCTGGATTTGAGGGGCGCCTGCAGAGCTGTGTAGGGAGCTTGCACTGTTCCTGCCCACATCAGCTCTGTCTCTAGGAAGTGCCCCTGCAGTGTGGTTAATCCCAGAGCCCATTGTGTGTTTCCTACACCCCCCACCCTGTTGCAATGCTGGCCAGAGCCACGTGCAGGGACGTCCCTTCCCCGAACTCAGAGCTGGAATGGGGCCACTGCATGGCCTGCCTTATGTGCGCCATATTCACCCCTAACTGATCCAGCATGTGGGAGGCTTTGAACTCCTTCCTGGCTGAAAAGGTCCAAAACCAGCAGCAGGCTCTCGTGACATGGCGCCTACGTCACAGGCGCGCTGGGGCTCATTTCTGAGGCCTTCTGCTGGGACCAATTTGGTTCAAAGCATGTTGCACGTTGCATTGGTTAGCAGCAAAAGCAGCGTATGAGAAGCAGGTGGCAGGCGATTTGCGTGAATGTTGGGTCAACTGTGGTGGGTGGGATCTGGATTTATCCCCAGCACAGGGATTTGGAAGGCTTCATGAGCAAATAATCTGCCACTGCACTTGTTGCCCTATGAGATCTGGAGGTAGTATGGCACAGTGAGACCTCTGGAAACCTGACTTCTCCTCCGGGCTCTGCCACTGACCCGCTGTTTGACCTTGGACAAATCACCTCCACTTTGTTTTCCTTCCCATCCTTGTCTTGTGTCTGATGGCGGAGCTGGGAGAGATGTGCAGGTAGACTGCAACCTCTGCCAGAGCCATCATCAGGAGTTAAATATTTATCAAAAAGCTCATCCATGTGGCAGTGAACAAAGCCCAGGAGCTCAGCTTTGCACAGCCTTGGAGTGTGGGGTGAAAAACGGGTCGACACCAAGAGAATTTAACATCTCCGAAATTGCCAACGTGTCACTGGTTTCAGAGCTTTCTGCTTTGGCCAGAAATCCAGCGTGCTGTGGGCTTCACTCCTCGTGGAGACGCCGGGGCTCAGCGCCCCTGGAAATCAGGCTGGAGTGTCTCAAGCTGAGCACCCAACAGCGGAGACACAGAATGAGAGGCTGCTCCTGGCCAGAGACACTACAGCAATAGCTTGGTGTAAAAGCTTAAAAGCAGGGTCAGGAAAAGAACCCAGGAGTCCTGACGCTCAGTTCTCCCCTTTAGCCACCAGACCTATGTCGAGTCATTCCTCAAATAGATCTCGGCAGCTCACGTCAAGCCCTTATCCTCCTTGGTCGAACCTCGTAACTCATCATTTTATCTTCTCCATTGAATGTAGCTCTGAAAATCCAGTTCTTCAGAGCTTCTGCTCAGCACTTCTCAGTGATCTTCAATCTCCTGTCACAATAGTTTTTAATTTGCTTCTGAAGCAGGGTTTGGAAACGAGCTTTCTTACGATTTCTGTTGCAGTAATGTCTCAGGCCCCCATCTGAGACCAGGTGCTGTGCAAACGAGCTCAGAGGCCGTCCCTGCCCTGAACAGCTCATTGTTACTGATAATATTTACTTGCATGGCGACGGAAGGAAGCTGCTGCAGCTGGCGCCATCCGGACGCCGAATAAAGAGGGTCCCTACCCTGCAGCGACAAGCAGGCAGAGGGGTAAGTGGGAAGGAGAGGCAGGATGCGCTCCCCTGGTGTTCCTGTGAAGCATGACACCGCCCTGGCCCACTCGCCCACTGTCACCTCAGCCACCAAGCCTCATGTTTCTTGCTTAACACTCTGGATCCTTCCCAGCCATGTGGAGCCCTTCACATTTGCTCCTTCCCCCTGAACACGCACTGGGGGGGCTGACAATGGCCCTTTATCCCCCAAATATTTCTGGGGCTTCATGTGACCCTCTTCCCCCCGGGCGCCGCATTCACTGCCACTGTTTGATGTGCTGGCTCTTTTATTTTCAAAGTTTCCAGCCCCCCCGCCACTCCCCCAAGTCCTGTGCTGTAGGATAAGAGGGTTATTGAGAGAACAACCTACATAGCTGGCCGCAGGGGAGGTGGTGGGCTGAGACATGAGTAGTGTGGGGAAGTCTGGGAAACCCTTGGGCAGGGATGTGTGTGTCTGTGTGTGTGTGAGCGCGCGCATGCATGCGTGTGACTGCTCTTTAGTGTACTGCTGTGAGATTCATCATCTTTCTCTCTCTCTGACACACACACACACACACACACACCCCGACACTAGCACCAAAGCACACAAGCAGGCACTGGGCACATGCAGCCAAGCCCAAGGAGATGTTATCAGCACAACAAGCTAAGTGTTGCTGAGTGTCACCCAGGAGCTATAATCTTCTCACTGGAGAGGACGCTCTGTCCACCCTGGGGCTATATGCTGTGTTTGGGATTTGACCCCCCAGTGTCCCTTTGCTAGCAGCATCCAGGCCTTAGCCGCTGGATCCCAGGGCTTGGTTGTCTTCATTGCTTATGACAGCCAGTGGGCAGGGTGGGGCTGTGGGAAGTTGTGAGCCAGCAGTGTGTGTTTCTATAGGTGGTGCATCTGTACAAATACCTTCATGCACATAACAAAAATTATTCCACACATGGCTGGAAAGAAATTAGAACATTGCACAGCAACAGTAGGAGCTTGATCCTAGACTGGTCCCAAGCAGCCACTGGCCTGCTCACCAGTCCAGCTAAGCAACAGGCTGGTTAAGGTTCCAGCTGCTGTAGGGCTCAGGCATCACTGTGAGGGGCGCCACCGAGTAAGAACCTGTATGGAAAGGAGTTGTTTGGGTGCCTCTACCAGACCATCTGTCCAGAGATCTGCAGGTGAATGCAGCTTGTGGGGCTTCCCTGGGGGTAAACTCCGCCTCTTTGCAATGCTCAGACCCCTTTAACGACCCTGGAGGGGAGCTGAGGCTTTTCAGAGAGGGGCTGAGAAAATGGAGTTCTCCAAGATTTGATGTTGGGTGTGCAAAAGTGCAAGGGAGTCACAGCACAGCCCCCACTGGAGCTCACTAGTGAGAGGCACAGACTCGTTTCCATGTGTGCATTAGACAGGTGCTGGTATAGCTTACCCTTTGACCTACAGGTCATCAGGGGCCCCCTCTGTGCTGTCCCTATGGGTGAGGGAGCCACACAGCCCTTCGCCAGCAAGGGAAGCCACTCCTCCCTGCTGTCCATGACTACCCATGCAAGAGGAACCATGGCATATTTTGAGGAGAACCAGGGATTGCCCTATTGCCTTGCTCTGCGTCACACAAATCCTGTGCTCAGGCCACAGGAGAGAGGTGGATGTATGCACTAGGCGCTGCAGTAAACCACAGCCTGGGAAAGCCATGGGGCTTGGGCTGTAGCTCTGGCACCTCACCCCCCTGCAGACGAGGGCAATTCCTGAAGGAAGCCCTGTACCTCCCGTCCAGCTTTACTGGCACCATCTGCGGCCATCTCATCCCAGCTGCCTTGCGGCTGCACCCGTTTCTACTGGAGCAGCTCAAAGCGCCAGACCTTGCATTTGGAAATTACCAACAAGGCCCTGCTCAGCAGCAAAGCCTGGCACTGGGGATTACCAGAACGCCCTGGTGCAACTGGGGTGGGCGGGACCAGAACAATTGTTTTCGCTCTGGGTTCTTGTACTGTGCCCATCGCCCTAGGACCTGGGCATCAGACAGCTGGAATATTCAACATGTCCAGCAGTGTAACCAAGGCTGTTGTCCTCTCCTTGGAGCTGCATGGAGGCCTCTGGGGAACAAGGGGCAGAGCGATTGACCTACCCAAGGGTTCCTGCAACAGGAGGGTCGTTCAAAGCCAGCAAGTCAGGCAGAGGGATAGAGCACAGATGGGCCTTTCGCTGCCTTTCAGCTCATGAAAAGTAATGGGCGGTGAGAAGACCTGGCAAAAGGAAATGTGGAGCGGTGAATGTTCTTCAGCATTGTCCCCCAGTTCACTTGGCCAGAGGCAGCTCATCCCCTGGGGATTCACTTTCCATGAATGCGCCAGGGAGGCCGACCGCAGGGCTTTATTAGCAGCAACATGACAGAACCCCAGTCCGAAGGCCTGCAGCCCAGGGCGCTAGGTGCTGTACAAAACAGAACAAAGGGACAGTCTCTGCCCCCCCCCGGGACCAAAGACTCTACAATCTGGTGCTCTCTCTGTGACTCAGTGGTTTCTGGTCTCTAACTGAGCCACTGTAAAGTACTGAGCACCCACTCTCTGAAAATCAGGCCCCTGGCATGGACCTCCAACAGCTGCCACTGGAGGGATATGAACCTGGAGTGTGTCTGCCTGTAGAGCAGTTAAATCTGGTGCTTAGATCAGTTGACCCCAGCATGGCACAATACAGGTGTCCCTCCCCTGTGCAGGTGCCTCTGCCCTTCCTTAGGGGTTCCTCTCCTGGAGGATTTTTACCCTTTGCAGAAAATTCGGTGCCGTCTCTGATGAGACAAAGCATAGTCGAGGGGCTTTGTGAAAAACACACCCACACACCTACACACACCCACACACACCCTGAACAAATGCTGGGTTTGTACTCAGGTGGCCTTGCTGGTGCCTCTGCATTCCTCACCCGGCTGCTGATCTGCCTGTGACATGGTGCTGCCGGCAGCCCTGATTGCTGTCGGAAGTGTGCAGTGCATGACGCTTTCCTGCTGTCGTGTAGGGCTCTATTTCCGTTCTCTCCAGCTGAACAGCAAAAGCAGCAGCAGCAGCAGCAGCCTGAAAATCCCCCTTTGCTTCCCCAAGGCTCCATCGGTGAGTATCGGCCGTACGTGGGGGGTCTGTGGGTATTTGGAAAGGGGCAGGAGACAGGCACCCGCTTCCCCTCAGTGCCAGGTTCGGGGGAGAGCTTACTCCTGTGGCCACATTTGAATCTCTTTGAGGAGGACGGTTTATTTTACTCCTTGTCGTTAGCAGCCCAGAGAAGATTTAAAAGCATCAGCTCCTCCTCTGGTGTCTGCACCGATGGGGCCAACACCCCGTCCTACCCGCCCTGATCGTCCGGCTCTCTGGCGTGCGAGTGAGGGTGCATGTGCTGACTGATGATCTGTTTTCCATAGGGTCTGTACTGCGTGGGGAAAGGTTTAGCTGAGGGCCAGGTAAGGGAGGAGACAGACAACACCACACCACACACACACATAGTACAACACGCACACACAAATACAGACACTACACCACACACAGACACAAACAGTACAACACACAGACATCACACACACAAATACAGAGCACAACAATTTTCACCTACCCCTTTGTATAGCCAAGGGCTGGGTGTGTTAAGCTGCTGTGAGATTGCACAGGGTGCTTGGCCATAGCTGAGCATCCAGGGTAACTGCACAGCCATGTGGGGGATGTGCTGGGGCACTGAATCCAGCAATCTCATAATCCCTAACCATGTCTGTTCAGTCGCCCGTCCCTCCCTTCCTCTGCCTACACTACCACGCACATTAAATACCTGCCCCCTTCCTCCTCTCTGTGCATCCCTTGCCTGTGCCTTTCCCCTGAGCTGCTTACAGAGCTGGCCAGTCCAGAGAGCTGGCTGATTCGGGGAGAAGGCCCCAGCAATTGTTTTTTTCAGGATGCCGGCTGTGGATCTCCCACAAGGCAGGGCAGTAGGATGCGTCTGTGTCTGCAGGCTGCCCTGATGTGTCAGATGCAGGATCACCCACACAGCTCTCGTCTGTGCCTCTGGGCACTATCCATCACATGCTACCAGCGCAGCACATTGTGCTCTGATGCAGTGCGTGTAACACACACACACACACACACACATGTCTTTGCTTGCCATGGAAACCTTCCCCTAGCAACCCCGCTGGAATCCAGATTTAAAAGGGGAAGGCAAAGGGAGTGTGTGACCCTTTCGTGGTAGCCCAGCAAATGCTGGGCCTGAATCTCCTCTCCCTTAAGCAGTCTGATACCCGCTTCGCTCTTTTGCCTTCCTTACATGGTGCTAATGCTGACTGACGCCTGCAGAATCAGGACAGTGGTGCAGCAAGGGTCACACCTGTAGTAGTTGCAGTAGGAGGTAGTATGTGATGCCTCTTTCCAACTCCCTTGAGTCATCATTTCCCCTGGTGCAGAGTTCTCCAGGCCCTACCCCAAAGGATACATTTGGCCCTTGCTTTCTATGGGTGTCAGTGACCACCAGGCTAGGGAGCAGAGGGGAGTCAGGCCAGGGAGCCCCCTCTGTAGTATGTATCCTGCCAACCCCCCAGGAGAGACAAGAGAGGTCAATGATGCCCGGTTTAGAGACGGGAACAGAGGCCCAGCCAGAGTGCGGTATAGCTACCCAGGGATACAAGCCCAGAAGCCCGGCTGCAGCTGGCCCAACCGGATAACTTGGGATTGTGAAGATCAGTCTCCAGGGCTGAAAAATTGCCATGTAGATTTTAGGCTGCAGCTGGAACTAGATCCCAGGAACCAGGGTGCTCTCTATTCTTTTTCCATTCATGAGTAGAATAAATTTTGTTGCATGCACCATGGCCTGTGCAGATGCGCACCACCAGTAGTAGCACATGCTTCCAGCTGTGAGCTGCTGGGGGCGCTCTGCTGATCAGCTGGGTGGCACCTGAATCTCTTCTAGGCGAGTGCCCAAGCATTCCGATAATAAGGAACCATCTTTCTGCACCATTTTTTGGATCCTTAGCCTGAACCGGCAGACCCTACCATGCTGCAGGGCTTATATCCCCATGTAGACATACCTGAAGTGAAGTGACTTACCCAAGGTCACATGAAAAGTCTGAACCCAGTTCTCCTCTAAATGCTGGACTATTGCAGAGGGGTGAAACTATTTCTGGGGGGCAGGGAGATCCCATGTATGATCTACTAGGGGACAATTATCCTGGCTGTGAAGATCCAGACATTTAAACCACCCATTCCCTCACGGAGACATGGCAAAGAAAAACCAGAAATTCCCTATTTGTGGGGCCTACTGAAAACCAGCGATATTGACCAGGACAGGACCGAGTGGGCAAAACCTGACCAGTCACTTCCTCCCCTTCTTCTTCCTTTGCTTATTCACCAGTTTTTCCAGTGACCAGAAAGGGCGGCCAGGGCTTCCTTTAAACCTTGGATCCCCTTCTTCCTGTGGTGAGCTTCTTTACCACTATGATGAAGCTGGAGGATTGGGTCCATCTCCAGTCACAGCTCATTTTTTTATGAGCTCCCATTTGCAACTGGGTTTTGTAATGAGGGAATAGTCTGTTGGGTTACTTGGTTTGGGGAGAGCTACTGGCTGTCCATTTAAAATCAGAGACCAGGAAAAATCAGCAGAGATCTTCTTAAAAGAATCGAATGAGGCCCTATGAAACTGCAGCCAAGAAGCAGGGCACATTTTAAAGAATGCAAGAAGAAAGTTGTTAAGGGAAAGTGAGTTTAATCCCAGGCTTAAATCGAAATCTTCTGGAGTTCTCACTTCTGAATGGCCACAGAGATGTATTTGTAAATTGTGTTATGTTTCCAGCACTTTTCTCCTGCCTCAGAGAGTTCTGTAGATTTATCCTGCTGCCAATTCATGCAGGGAGGGCACAGTCTTAGCGGGAGTTATTGAGGGAGATTAATCTAAAGAGAATGTTGCTACATATCAGATCCAGTGTCCCTTTGCTTGGCGGAATCACACAAGTTATCTAAAGTGTCGCTGTCCTTTCAGCACTTTTGTTTACCAGAGAAGGAAGCAGAATCCATCACTGAGTCACCAGGGGAAAGACACAGTCAGCTGCAATGAAGCAATAAAGCCCCTTACAAGGGCAAACTGGGTGAAATTGCTGACTGGTTTCAGATCATCAACTCCTAATATCACATCTCAAGATTCTTACAGCATCAAATCTTCCCAAAATTCTCAAACTGTTGCATGCACAGAATCGTTTTATGTATCACTTACAAGCAGCCACCTCTGGGGTGGAACATGGCAGCTGTGCAACAACCCATGCTAATTCTACATTCCAATTTAGTACAGGAAGCTGAGTGCCCTCACTGACTTCCACGGGGTTACGTGGGTTGATACCAGCTGAAAATCTGCCTCTGGGACTAGATGACAAACTCTTGAGGATTAGCTGGGTTTATTAAAGCTGCTGAGAAACACCTTGAGAGGCGCATCTGAGGGGAAGGCAGCAGATATGCAAGAAGGAGAGGGGGAAAAAACTGCTCTTATGCCACAGACGTTTCCAAGCAGTTCAGGAGGCAGGATCTGCAGGAAGCTGGGGCCAAGTTTGTATTGGTTCTCGCTTCCCCCAGCCCGTTCTCCCTCTCTGCTAACAAGCTGGCTGGATTCTCAACACGTGTCCTGTGCAAGAGCCAGTGGAGCGGTGCAGACTTACACCAGCTGAGGACTGGGTCCCAGGTGACCAGACCCCTGAGGGCTCCCTATAAGTAAGTGAAGGTTTCTGTTCTGCCTGGCTCCATTCAATCTCCCTGTGCAAACCAGACCACTTGGACGGGAAGCAGGGGCTCACCCTGCCCCTGCGGGGGTCAGAAGTGGCCAGATCCACTCCAGGCCATGAAACCGCTGTAAGAAATAGCCCAGGTTTTAAACTCCTTTGTGATGTTTTATTCTATCTGCTGGGCCACAGGAGCAGACCGGAATACATTGGTGCCAAAGGCATCTCGGCACTCTATCCTACTTTACCAGACCTTAATAGCACAGCCCTTGCCAGGACAAACTAGGGGCCCAATCCTGCTCTCTTGTACCTCCATGGGAAGGACCGTGTCCTATGTGCAGCGATAACTGACACACAGCTAGGGATTACCACACTAGCCCCATCCCAGAAATGGGCCAAGCCTGAAAGCTGAGATCCGAGCTTCTACAAAGTCTGGAACCCAGGTCTGAATCTTACGTTTGTGCCTTAACACTATCGTGGGCCCAGCCAAACTCTTACATGCCCCCGGCACTTTGGGAGGTTCAGATCCAGTAGCCAAACGTTACACCCATGTATGCCAACATTCCTGCTAATCTTTTGCATCCGTGTGCAGATTTTTACCATTTGTGTGTACAACAAATTTTATGTGCAAGGAGGCAGGTGCGAAAGTGCACCACCAGTAGAAACAATCCACCTAGCTGTGGGCACACCGCTAATCAGCATTTGAAACGCTTCTGAGAGGCTGCACAAGAGCACAGCTTACTGGGAACACAGGTGGGCACCTTAGCATTCCCTCCCATTCTAGATCAGAGGGCCCCCTCTTCCCTCCCTGGTATGTGCTGAGGTTGGTCCCTCTGGCCTGCTTCTCCTTTTGGTGTCAATCTGCAGTAACCCTGTCCTGAAGTCAGTGGCGAAACAGCACAAGTGAGCAGAAGCAGGCCCCTTGAGCTCTGGAGAGTTAGAAGCTAGGGAAGGGTATAGCTGGGAGGCCAGCCTGAGTCTGGGAACTCACACCAAAATCCTCCCTTTACATCTGTGCTCTCTCTCTTGCCAGCCGGGAGAGCAGAAGGATGTTTGCAATGTGCCAGCAAGACCTCCACAGGAACGCTCCATTCCACGCAGGCAAGCGGGACCCCATGCTGGGCACGGCCTTCCTCCATGAACAGGAGCTCAGGCAGGACACGAATTTCAACTTCGTGGAGGAGGTGTACGACAGCAACGAGAACTGGAGCCAGACAGCGGAGGGGACCCGGCTGGAGGGGGGCTCTGGCCAGCGAGACAACACAACAAACCCGCCCGATAACCGGGTGTCGCTAGCGCAGAGACAGATAGCTGAGGGCAGGCAGAGAGACGCTCCCCAGGGGCTGAAGTCAGACCAGCTGGGGCTGCCGCAGGAGGACGTGCGCAGCCCCCCGGAGGGAGCGGAGGCGAGTGGTGCCGAGGTCAGACACACAGCCAAAGAGTGTGAGAAGTTGGCTGGCTCCCCCTTCGAAGACAATGGCTACGCCAGCAGCTCCCTCAGTTTCGACAGCCCAGACAGTAGCAGCAGCAACGCCTGGGAGGAACCCACGGCTGCCACCCAAGACCTGAGGCACCAGCCAGAGCCTCAGCTGTCCGATGATGAGGCCGAGAACTCCTCCGACACAGACACCACCTTCCTGGGGCTGGCCGAGGCCTTCCAGAGCCTGCGGGACAAAATGAGGTTCAAGGAGCAGGAAAAGGAGAAGCACCATGTCCAGCTGGTGATGTACCGGCGCCTGGCCCTGCTGCGCTGGATCCGGGGCCTCCAGCAGAAAGTGGCGGCCCAGCAGAACCGGCTGCAGGAGAACTTCGACACCATCCTGGACAACCGCAAAGAGCTCCTCCGGCGCCTCCAGCAGGGGGCGGGGTGCCCCACGGTGCCAGCTCAGGCAGGCCTGTGAAAGATGCTCATCCCCCACCGGTCATCGTCCAGATCTGTCCCTCCCCTTCGGCCCTTCCCCACAGCTCCTTTGCTGTCTTGTCCGAGCACAGAATCCAGGGACTGGCCCCAGAGAGGTTTGCAGTCGGCTGCCAGGTTCTGCCCGGGAGGCTGTGGGGGGATGCTATTGTCTCACGTGCCCAGGGATTTCCTGCAGCATGAGAACAGCACACCCAACGAACATCGCATGGTATTTATGAGCTAGCACAAGGTAGACGGAAGCCCCTTCCTATCCATCGCAGCGCCTGGCCTTAGCGGGCAGCCGAAGTGAACAGTCCGAAACGTGCCCCAACTCGCGGCCGAGATGTCGGGGAATGGGAGGAGCTGGTCTCGTTTGAGACAGGCCTGATTAACCCTCTCTCACCCGAACCCTCCACGCTGTGCAGTGCTTTAGCGCAGATCATTAACCCTCCACCAGGATTCACCAATGCTCCCAGGCTCCGACCTCCCAGGTGATCTCACCTGAGGCCTGGAGTCACGAGTGAATCGGCAGCAGCCAGCTGGCAAGCTAGGCTCTGAGCAGACGGCAAGAGGGTTATCTCTGGGTGCAACGTTCCATCATAACAATGCCTCTGAGGATGTTTTCGTCCCTATTGATCTCTGCATGCCTGGGTGGCATGTGGCGTGTGGCTGGCTGGGGGAGGCTAGTCCCTGGTCTCTGCACCTTCCATGCCCCCCACCACTGCTGGCTAGTGCCCACGTACCCTCCCAACTGTGGAGTGCTAGGAGAGAGAGCTTGGCTCCAGACCCTGGCACCCAGTGAAACAGGGACCAGGGGGCAGAGTGTGGGTGGGGCCAGGCCTGGCTGTTTTAGGGAGGCACAGCTTTCCCTGCCTGCCCCCCATGTCTGCATCTGGCACCTCAGTATGGCAGCACCCATCACACCTGAGCTGCCTGTGCAGAAGTCCAGTGAGTGCCTGGAGGTGCTCAGATTTCACCTTAAATGCACAACCATTGAGTCCCACTGTGCCTGTCAAGTAATCCGCTGGGAATTTCTTACTTAGTCTCTAAGGTGCCACAGGACGGCTTGTTGCTGTTGGGAAGAATTCATCAGGGATGTCCCTGCCTGGCGCTGGGTCTTCCCAGCTCTGCAACTCCTCTAATCTCTTTCTGCTCCTCCCCCTGCGACCACCTGTTTGTGCCTGCCTTCGCCAGGCGTGACTGGTCCCCCTCTTGGCCAGCCAGCACACCCTCAGCTGCCATTGTTACTGGCTGGCTGGTCTTTGTCAGTCCCCCTGCAGACAGCTCCTCTGGCTGCTGCTACCGCTGCTGCTTTCCCACGTCCGTGCTCCCCATCTGCCTGTTCCAAAGAATATCCTTCTAGGTCTGGTTTGTCTGTTACTACAGCTCCGAACTGCACACGATTCTCTTCGGGATCCTGCCTTGCTGAGGCTCATGATACGGAGCTTTGAAACCCGACGTTATTCTTTGCATCAACTTTTTAAATAGGAATCCTATTCACCATGGCTCTGGGACCTTCAGAAGGTTTGAAAGCGTCCTCCAAAGACATCTTTAGCTCAGCTTGTGAGTTTATGCATGAAAACACACGTCATCTACACATACACAGCCCCGCATACCATCAGAGATGGGAGAACTCCACCCACCAGGGTTAGAATCCACAGGAAACCCCTGACTTCTGCACTGAGACCCGAGCTCGAAGTTCGTAGGGTGAAGGTTTCGGCTGGGCTGTAGCCTGCAGAGTTTTCCCTTCCCAGTTATTCTAGAAGCTGTGATGAGAACTGATGGGAAAAGAGACTCTTCGTCTCCTGCATGGTCAGCGTGGACCATTGTATTCATCAAACTGCAAGATGAGCTGATGAATTGTAGCTGTCAGAGGGCTAGGCAGTCAGGCTGCCACTTAGGGGCAGAGAGGGAGCCATGTTAGGCCGTATCTTCACAAAACAAGCAAGCAGTCACATAGCACTTTAAAGACTAACAAAGTGGGTCTGCCCCACGAAAGCTTGTCACCTAATAAACTATTTTGTTAGTCTTTAAAGAGCTACAGGACTGCTTTTGTCTTTCATTTACTTAGGGAACTTTTTACTTCACCTTCATACCATGAAAAACAGCACTTAAATGAGGGGGGAAGTTGTTTGAGAGCCCACATCAAATCTTGAGACAGTGAGCTCACGGACACGCTAACCCTCTGCCGGGTTTGCCTCCCTTTTTAGCTCAGATCGTCTGAGAACGGAGATGAAAGATCATCAGGTGGTTCTGTTGGCAGCACATAATTGCAAGTGGTGCATGCTGCTCCCACATGTTCATTGCTGCCATGGGAACGAGTACCCGACTAGCCTGTGTTTGTCTTGTGTTTACGGCCAATGCCTTGTAAGAAACAGATTGTGCATGTCCGGCAAGCTCTCAGAGAGTGGACAGGTTGCATATGCTCGGGGATTGTAATCTGCAGCAATGTGTGATGCACTCTGAGTGGAAAGGTCCATCTGGTAACAAAAGCCCTTGGTTCAGCAGAGCATTTCAGCTCACACTCAGGTTCCTCCCTATTTGGCAACACACTTAAGCCCATGCTTGCTCTAAACCTGTGCTCAGACTAACTTTCCAGGCCATCTGACCTCCTTCACAGCACAGCCAGGTAGTTTCACCCAGTGATTCCTGCAATAAGCCCATAACTTCCAGAGCATTTCTGACAGAGGCCCAGGCCTTGACTTAAAGGCTTAATGCCCACTGAAGTCTTGTTAAGCAGGTGCCTAAATGCTTTGCTGATTTGACATGGACTGCTGAAGTGGAGTCAGAGGAAAACTCATTCTATTAAGAACTGACCTCATAATGCTTTAAAATAGGTTCAAATATCTCCTGACTCTAATATTTTTTCAGATTCAGAGTTGCAGTATATTGAGTTTTTTATTAGAAATAACTTTACACACACACATACACACACACACCCCCCCCGCATCTATCTAAAGTACACATTTAGATGGCAGGTGCCAAATCAGAAAAATCCCTGTATAGTAATACTCTTTCTGAAAGCAGTGCTGTTCATGTTATATTAATTTATTATTGTCAAGCAAGGAGAATAACTTTCTTCCCCAGGTTTCCAAAGAGGAATGCATATGGCTTGTAAGAAATACAGGGGAGATTACAAAGAGAATGTTGCGTTTGTTCGGTAGTTTTTCTTAAAAAATTAATTTGTTCCATATTTGATGATTCTACTGTACTGTGCAAGGGAAGGCAGTGTGCTTTAGTGAGGAAGAGAACAGGTCTGGGAGTCAGGAGACCTGGATTTGGTTCCGGACCTGCTAGGTGATCTTAGGCATATAATGCCACATCTATGCCTCAGTTTCCCCATCTGCAAAACAGGAATGAAAATACTTAACAGAGTGCTCTGAGAGGTACAGAGAGATGAGAAGTGCTATACAGGAGCTATGTATTATTAGATTATATTCCATGCTCACTGCACCTTTGCAAAGCTGTTCTGATACAAGCAATAATTTTTATTTTGCAACAAGTTTCTTCATATTGTGTAGTAAGAGGAAGCGAGGATGCAGTCCCATAAGCTTTCACCTGCCTGTCTAGTTCCAGTAAAGTCAACAAGCTAGGCATGTGACTAATGGTTGCTTGTGTGTGACAGGGTGGTTGCATCCTTATTGCCGAGTGCTCAGCACAATGAGACCTCAAGTCTTGGCGGGGACATCTAGGTGCTACCATAGTACACATGAAAAACGGAGTCAGAGGGGACTGCAGGGTCAGGTTCTCCAGAGCACAGGAAAGCCCCATTGTGGTACCAATGAAACACTTGTTGCCTGAGTTTTGACACCGAAAAACTGGACAAGGTGGGCTAAGCTGTGAGATTTTCTTTAAGGACTGGGTTTCAAAGAGGCAGTGTTTCAAACACAAGGAGGCGGCTGAGTCTTGTCCTGGCATTACAGAAGAAAATGTTCAAGGGATTTCTCACCTTCTGCGAGGAGAAGTACCTTGTTACTCAAAGGACAGCCCTGAGCGCATATTTGCTTGTATTCTGGGGCTTACCGGCTGTTGTCTGTACCACTGATGTGGTAGATCACGGGCATGCTGTACATAGTAATAAAGTCTGGAGATATAAAACAGATCCCACCAAGTACCCCTTTATTACCTTTCAGCAGCTGACTGGCACACTGCCTGAGACATTTCCTCCAGCTACATCTGCTCCTGTTGCATGAGGGCTCGAACGCCAGAGTCCTGCTTTAACCCCCATCTTTATGGTAATAGACATTGTTGCGACTGATGTTCCAGCCCTCACCCGCATTTAGTTTCACTGTCTGGAGATGGAGCGGTACAAAAGAGCTCCTGGAGACTGCTCGTGGGATGTGAGCAGCCAGTACTGCGTACGGGAGTGGGGCCATAATGCCTCTGGCCTGGACGAGACTCAACACCCCAGCTCAAGGGCAGAACTGATGGAGGTGGTGTCTTGAACTCATCCCCTAGGGTGGGGAATGGAGCATCGTCCCCTCCACTTCCCAGTGACCTCCTCAGCCATGCTCAGAGCACCTTCAGCGGGCAGGCTTGCAACCTTCTCCTCTAGCACCTCCTCCTCACATCCCCGATTCCCAACGGCGAGCAACGTGCAGCCGGTGTGCACTTCTGTGCTGTTCCCTCGGTCTGGGGCGGCTGCATTATTTACCGGCCTCCTAAATCCGTGTGACTGGATTTCTTGAGCTCCCCCACCCCACCTGCCCTGCAGCCCTGGGTTAATAAGGGGAGATGAGATGTTGGCTACGGGCAGATGGGTGGCAGATAAAACACCTGAGTATTGACCTAGAGGTGACTTAGCCTAGGGCACTGCAGAGATTAAATAGAGATAAAAAGCAAAGCCATGCTAGGCCTTTGAACCTTCCCTCACCTCCTCCTCCCACCCCCTTCTTTGCAGCCTCCACAACCTGTGGGAATTCAAAGCTGCTGCAGCTCCTTTAAAAGCAGGGTGCAGTTCTATTTGGAGCACATGGATGGGCGTCTCCTCGGAGGGGCTTTGGTTCGTTTATCCCCAGGTTCACCACTCAGCAGGGGCTCTCGGGAATTTTGTCCCTCGACATCTGCCAATTTATTAGGAATTCCTTCCTTTGTCTAAGGAAGGGACATTTTCCATGTTGGTCTGGCCTCTAATTCCAAGCTTGCCTGATTGGGGGCCATTTGCTCAGACAGAGGCTTAGAAAACATGAGACCCAGGGCTGTCTGTGTCCTGACCTGCCGCGAAAGAGAAATTAACTGTTTATCTTGGTTGAGGATTTTATATAAATAATTTTTCCCAAGGTAAATATTTGTGAAAATCCTGCTTATTTGCTCAAGAAGTGAAGGAATAACTTGGGAAGCTGATCAAAGGGGCAGATCTGCTCCGTAAGCATGAGGCTTCCTTTTCAGTTATTGGGACATTCCCTTTGCTTGTGCCCTCAGTGCTGGTTTTAGACAGTCAGTTTTGATTTGCAAAATTGACCTCAAATGGAGATTCCAGCCCCCTCTAAACACCCAAACAAGATTTGCTAATTAATGACAACCCATAAGAACATAAGAACCCCACCCAATGGCAGGCAAAAAGCCGCTGATTGCTTGCCAGCTTCAAGGTCCACCAGGGCTCCTTTATTATCTCCAAGACGCTCAGATGTCGGGAG
This sequence comes from Carettochelys insculpta, assembly GCF_033958435.1. Taxonomy (NCBI): domain Eukaryota; kingdom Metazoa; phylum Chordata; order Testudines; family Carettochelyidae; genus Carettochelys; species Carettochelys insculpta. The sequence continues at coordinate 3,268,991 of NC_134160.1, forward strand.
ATTATAACTTTGCAAAACAAATTCCCTTCATGCCTGTGTTTATGATCTGTGCCTCCGTTATCAGCCACGCCCAGCTTGCTCTTTTCACCCCCGTCCCACCTTCTCTAAGATGAATATCACTGCTGCCTTTGCCCTATCGCTAACCTTTCATCAGGAGGGCCGGCCAGTGATCTCCCTTTCTCACTGCTCAACATCAATTTTGCTCCCAGCTGGATACATGCAGCTGGCAGGGGCCAGAACCTCACCTGGCATAAATGGCAGCTGCCAATCAAGTTAATTGGAGCTATGCTGATTGACACCAATGTTCCAATTTTTGCTATCTGTGGGTAGAATAAATTTTGTGTGTATCAAGGCATGTGTGGATGTGCACCACCCATAGAAACACGCTGCCAGCTGTGGGAGCTCTGCTAATCGGCTGGGTGGCACCTGAATCTCTTCTGGGCAGCTGCCCAAGTGTTCAGCTTACAGAGACCACCGTGCATGGCATGAAAACATTGTTTTCCACACACAATAGACAAGGCCTTTTGTTTTGAAGATCTCCTAACAGTTTATTATTATTAATCCATGTAATCATGGACTGATTTACTGCACAAATCAAGATTTGGCAAAAGTGGCCTTTCTTTGAAAATTAAAAAATCCTTTAAAAAATCAGATATTTATGAAGGGTTGATGGGAAATATTTTATTTTGTTACTTGACCGCATTCTATTTCCAGGAGTTTGTGGGCCTGAAATCACTCTTAAAAATAAGATCCAATGGTACGATATTGGACTCCAGGGAAGTATAAAATAAAATGAATCACCTTGAGCCATTAGTAGCCAGCTGTGCAGGCCAAGATGTATTTAAAACCCTTTTCCACTCTGAAAAGCAACTGTCAACATGGCCTCCTGACATTCACACTTCACGTCTCTCAGAGGCTGTGAGAGCTCAAGCACTCAGTTTGTGAGTAAAGACAGAAAAAGATTCTTCCTGCTCACCTCCAGGAGTTTAAACTCACTCTGGACTTGAAAAGTCAAGCTGGGCTGCTGCCTCTTTGTGCATCCGGGAGAGATGAAAATATGCCCCTGGGGACACCTTCATACCCCCACTGGTTTCCAGTTACATCCTCAGTACAGTCTGTGCAACCTTTTGCCATCACCAGGGCTGCCCAGGTGTAGCTGACTGACCCCATAAGGGAAACTCTGACCTATTCCATTCATGCACAGTCTCTGGGTGCCAGACAGACAATCAGGTCGGCAGAGAGACAAGGTGGGAGGATGGAATATCCTTTGTTGGACCAGCTTCTGTTGGCGCCAGAGATGAGCTTTTGAGTTTACTCTGAGCTTCCCCCCAGCCCTGCATACAGATCTGGTGTGTCGGCATCTACCTGGTTGTGTATGCAATACCTCATCCGCAAAGGATTGCGGGTGCACAGGGTGGGGGGAAAGTGGGTGCAAGGCTGCTTTTAAGTCAGACTCTAAATGCCTAATGTACTAAAAGCCTTTGCTCCATGGATGGACCTAGGATGGAGATCCCCTCCCCTGCAAAAATGCCAGTGGTGCAGTCAGTAGCCATCGAAAGCTACCAGAAATGGGACCTGCATTGGGGCTGCTCAGATTGGGCCATAGCCCACGATAAGGAATTGGGGGGTGGGTAGCCTGTCATCTGCTGTAACCTGTTTAAGCAAGGCCTTTACACATCTGTGGCGCAAAGGCTTTTAGCACGTTAGGCATTTAGAGTCTGACTTACAGCCAGCTTTGCACCCACTTTCCCCCCCAACTTATACAGCCAGCGGGTCCATCTGCCTTCAAACTAAGAAACAAGTTCTCGTGGCTGAGGTTGACAGCGGAGCCTCTTTTCAGCTCAATATCACCCGCTCCCAAACCTCCAGCCCCTGTTCACCAACACCAGCACAGGAGCTAGGGGGCTCGGTACTGCAGCACCTCCAGGTTCCCAGCCTAGTGGTCAGGCTACCAGCTGCCAGGCCCACGTGCCAAGGGCTCTGCTAACATCCCACACACCAGCAACTCTGCTGCCAGTCCATCATGCTGGAGTCCTGGTTTGAGCACTGTTTGCGGGGGTCCGGGCTGCCAGCCCCACGTGCTGGGACTTTGCTCCTGGCCCAGTTTGGGTGTGGGTGTGGGCAGGAGGAAGAGGGCTTAGTGCCAGTGTTGCCTCTAGATTTTCCATCCATGGACAGAATAAACTTTATTATGTGCATGGAGGCATGGGTGGATGTGCACCACCAATAGAAACACAGGCTGCCAGCTGCGGGAGCTCTGCCAATCAGCTGGGCAGCACCTGAATCTCTCCTCGGGGGCTGCCCAAGTGCTCAGCTTACAAGGAACGCTGCTCGGCACCTCCACTCTTAAAAACGTTCCCTTGGCACAGCCCAACAAAGTCATTTCACACATCAGTGGTCAAAGGTGAATGACCCTGGACTGTGCTGGGGGGATTCGGAGCAGCTGCCGGGAGGTGAAGGGCTCTGGGGCCTGGTGCAAGTTGATCCCCTGAGCCAGTGGTGGATTAACACCAGAGCAAAAGGGACAGTTGCCCTGGGGTCCCCAGGCGTGAGGGCCCCAAGGCTCCATACCTCCATGTAATTTAAACAATTCGCTTGACTGGAACCAAAGAAATGTGTCCTGTCGTTCTTATTTTAAAATGAATTTAAGTGTCATTGTATTACGCATCACGAGCATCCACCAACAGGAAGAGATTTTAAAGCCTAAATAATGACGTTACTTTTCTATTTTAATATATTGGGGAGGGGGGCTTGTGACTGTGATGTCCCAGGGCCCCACCTGTTCTTAATCCACCTCTGGCCAGAGCCCACCTATTTTCCCTTCCTGAGGTCATAACATGACTCCCCCTCTGGCCTGGCAGTCTGTGATGCTAACTAGTGCTTACCAACAAACTACCCTGCAACCTCCTCCCAGGGTCCATGCGTGCAGCACGCACCTGCTGCAGCTTGGGAGGCAGCAGAAATAGGTGCTTTCTCTGCACCCAGTGCCACAGGCAGGGCTCAGCCAGACTGCCCAAGGGGATCTGGACAGTGGAGTTAAGCGGCTGTTCTGTGCAGCCCTCCCTCCACCTTACGTTCCATGAGCTGTGTTGATCTGGGACCCATCCTCTGGACAGCACAGAGGTCACACGCACTCGGGATGATGGAGGCACTGTTGCTTGTGCAGGAGGCTGAATCTGAGGTGTGGGGTTAACATCAAAAAGAATGATATCTCGATGCTCTGTGCTAGTGCATGGGGAAGGGGAGAGAGAGCAGAGAGAAGGTACTGGGAGCCTTCTCCCCTTGCTTGGGGCCAGGCCTCCTCCCAGGGCAAGGACTCCTTCAGTCAGCCCAAGCACAAGGAGTGGGGACTTTTCACTAAAGCCAAAGCATTTTGCAAAGCTGCCTCCATTGTGGGGGTGTGGGGCTGTCTTGGCGAGAAGGAGTGCCCTGCGTTGGAAGTGGGTTTTCCATCCAGAGCCAGCCGTTCTTCAGCAACGTTGGTAAGGTTTGGGGTTTGTTTCAGTGTGAAATGAAAACAAATTCGGTACCCTCCCCAGCTGGCCCGAGGTGGAGCGGCTGCCCCTGCAGACAGCTCTCCACTAATTCTTAGGAAGCAGTTTCCTGGCAAGAGAAAAGACTTCTTACCCAATCCCAATTCATTCCCAGGAAGCCCGGGGCTAGGCATGACTGACCCCCATGGAGAGTTGCAGGGCCAGAACCAGACACAGCCCCTGAGCGTCTGGACAGCAGACAGCCGCCACTCAGAACAATTCACATCCTGCTGGCTTGATGCAATATGCTTGCAATACTCTCACTGCCGGCAGCTTTGGGGCAGAACTGTCTGAGCTGCATTCCTGGGAAGACCTGCAAGCAACGGTGCTTCATGGTCTTACTCCCCTGAACCAACATGTTGCCCAAGGATCCTCATGTTTCCTATCATAGACCCGGAGTTTCACCAGAGTAGAGATTGCCCCTTGTTGCACGGTGCCACCATGTGGCCAGCAGATATCCCTAGTAAGAAGAGGCAAGAAGCTAGTGAGAGTTGCAGATACAGGTAGTGGAGGGGCTCTCTGGGCCATGCCAAATTGGGTATCATGATCCACTGCGATGCTGAATTGTTAAATTAAAACATGCATCTGAAATCAGAGGCTTCATGATTCCTTGAGTGTCCTGCACCCTCTTTGCTGGATGAGAGTAATAAGGAGTTTTCTTAAGGAACAACCGCTCTACCGCACCAGGTTTGGTTTTATCTGTGGAATGATCAATGCTACCCCAGGGGCAATCAAACACAGTGGCAGGCCCTCTCCAGCAGCCCCGTGGCATCATGCATGTTTCATGAGGAACCGTCGATGAGATGAACACGTTCTGCTCTGCTGCTACACGTTGCGCCCCTGTAAGATGCGTCCCTTTTAAGGCAATCCTGCAACCTGACAGTGCCCGAGCCTCTCACATGGGGACGGCGACCTCAGTTTGTTAAACAGAAACTAAAAAACACTCAGAGCAATTTTGCGCCAGCCAAGGCAGATGTGAGACTGACAGTGCAGCTTATTAGGGTTGCAAATACTGTGTTGGAGATTCAAGCAAAATACTTCAGCCAGCCCTCTTGCTATCCCAGCATGCCTTGGTGTTTGCCTGCAAAAGGACTCATCATGATGTACATTTTTCAGGTTCTGGTCTGCCCTCCTCCCAATCTTGTATTAGTTTTAGACCCGTTACCATAGCTATATAAAAATCACAGTCCTCTCTGCCTGCAGCCTCACAGGACAATCCCAGAGCTGCTGCATGTAACACAGAGCAGAGAGCAGGTTGCAGACAGGCTGTAGGACGAGCAGGGGGCTCATTTGGTCATTGTCACGGCCGCGATTCTAACATGTCAGGCCATAGTTTGAAAGCCTCTGTCCCTTCTCAGTCCACATGGTTTATTTTCACACGGCAGAATGCCTCTAAATATAGATACTCACATGCCAACATAGACACCAGCCCGACACGTGGTCATTCGAGGCACACTGAACAGACACAGTGACGCACACAGAGTGCTTGCCCACACGACACATACACTCACAGCTTCGTGTGCATCTATGCACAAATCTCCTTGTACTCTCCCGTCGGAAGACAGATCCTACATCCATACATATAAATACACAAACGTGTAGGCTGCAACCACACACACACACACGCAACTGAGATGGTCTCAGAGGGGGAGCCATGTGAGGCTGTAGCTTCACAAAAAAACACAAGCAATCCTTTAGCACCTTAAAGACTAACAGTTTTATCAGGCCATGAGCTTTCGCGGGCAAGACCCACTTGGATGTTACCCTTGAAAGCTCATGACCTAACAAATAAAATTGTTACTCTTTAAGGTGCTACAGGACAGCTGTGCTTGTCATTCTTGGCTCCTTATTTCTGAGGTTTCTTTTCTGAAGCTATTTCCCTCTTGTCGCTTTTCCAGCAGCACCACGATGGGCCAGATACCAAGCGGTTAACTATGCCCTAGTATCTGATGAAAACGCAGTTTGAGACGGCCTTCTTTAATGATTCCGTTTGAAATGTAGTTGCTTCCACACTTCTCCCTTCAGGGTAGAATATTAAGCAAGAGCAACTCGGCTGGAAATTCAGATTGTTTTCGTGTCTGTTTTCATTTACATTTTAATGATAGAGAAATCTTATAAACCGGGTTGTTTGCTGCATGGCTCCTTGGGAAAAAAAAAAAGAAAAGAAAAAAAGCAACAGCCCAGCTCCTTCCCCTGCCATCCACAAAATTCTGTAGGTGCTCGAGGTTTGTCATTGGCTTTGTAGGTAGCAAAGGGGCTGAAAACTTCGTGTCCCCCTTTTCATGTCTTTTTCAGAATGGAAGGAATGTACAGATGTCAGATGCACAGGTGCGGCTAAGAGAAGGGGTCCTCTAATTTATTCTATCTACGGCCAGCCACCCAAGCACTCAGCGGAAAGTGGTCAAGGGAGGTAGGCTGATTTACACAAGCTAAGATTGCAGCTATCATCTTCCGTTTTCGACAGAAGCAAAAATAAAGGAAGAATTTGACCAGAATTAGTGATGTTCCTTCCATATTTCCAGAGCAAATGGAGTGGCTACTATTATTTCTAGGACAGTAGCACAAGGTGCAGCACAAACATATAGTAAGGGACAGCTCCAGCGAGCCTGGGAAAAAAAAAACCACAGAGACGTGACTTGGCTCAGCCCACACAGAACAAGGGACCAAATGCTGCATCTATGATACCATCCACTGCCCTATCCACTGAGCCACTCTGCTTCTCTATGCCTTGGTGTTTATGGCGGGTCTGTGATTAATGCTTCCCCCTTCCACACTAATTAGATCAGTAATCATTACTGGAGCAGAATTGTCATTGGCATTGTTAAGGTGCCCATCTCTGTGGTATCTGTCTTAGCACAGACCTAAGGGCTGAGAAAGCGTAACTGGATACAAACCCAGCTCCTTAAATCTAGGTCCCTTTGAACATTTTATTTCGGGAGAAGCAGGAGATTCCAATTCCTGAATCCAAAGCCAGCCCTGTGGCTTGGGACCGGGGTAGATCCAAACCCAGAAGTGACCTGTGTTCCCTGTAAACTGAGTGCTTGGGTGGGGGCTCAGAAGAGAGTCAGGTGACACCCAGCTGGTTAGCAGAATGCCCACAGCCACCCACAGTCAGCAGCGTGTGTTTCTACTTGTGGTGTGCATCCACAAATGACATGGTGCACATAATAAAATTTATTCCACACACAGATGGAAAAGAAATAGAGGGAACACTGGAAGGGACGAAAAAAAATCTGGCCATAAGTCCTACCGAGGCCAAAATCTAATAAGAATATTTTTGGTTCAAGGTGAAGAAAGAAAGAAAGAAAGAACGGTGTTTGATGAAGGAAACACGTCCAGGCAACCCATGCACGCATATTGATTCCATGCCACTACTTTGAAGGAATGCGTCTACTGCCATCATTTGCAACATTTCCTTAAGCAGAGAACGGAGTAGAAGAATTCAGTTCCAGTTGCTGCAAAGCAACTTGGATTCGATGCCGATTGTAGTCGGTCTTTTGCTTGTGCCTAAACAAAGCAAACTAAGCATGGGTTCTCCTAAGGGGGCCATCAGTGGTCACTGACGTCTCCGCTTTCTTGGTTCCTCCTCTTGAGACACACAGAGCATCTGCAGCTCCCCTTGGCATAAGGAACTGTGGGTGCCCAGCATTTTTGAGATTCTGGCCCTTCTTTCAGCTAGCTGTAGGAATCTAGATCTTTGTGAGAAAACAGCTGGGAGTAAAGATCACTAGAAAAAGAAGCAATAAAACTCTCCATTATTCTCTTGTCATCAAGGCCAACAGAGCTGCAAAGAGAACCTCCAGGCCCGTTGCTCATCATTATTTGAGTACAGTGCCTGTACGCGGCAGTAGCTGCCTTGCTGGAGGGAATGCCTCTGTGGTTTGTATGATCAACGTTGAAGTACCTAGACCCCTGGAACAAGAGGTTCAGCTCCCAACAGAGTCCCAGGCTGTACTTCATTCCACCAAGGGGATAATTATCTGAGCCCCACGCAGTTCACTGTGCCTGTTTGCGCTGCTATCTTACAGACTGTGGCTCTGCATGAATATGCAAGAGAAAAATACTTGGTGAGTTACATCTCCAAATTTGGTGCAATGATTTCCAAGCTAATTAGGAAAATCTCATGGTACCTGTGTCCTTACCCAAAACGTCCCTAGCTCCCTCCATTGGTACTAAGCTCTCTGTGGGATGGCTGGCTGCACAAGGATACCACTGCTTTATTTAGTTGGCAAAATGCATTGGGATCTTTCAATAAGACAGGACAAAGCATGGTTACTGTCACTGTCTGGACCAGTGTTCCCTGTAAGCTGAGTGCTTGGCTGGCTGCCTCAGGAGAGATTCAAATGCCATCCAGCTGATTACCCAAACACCCACAGCTGGCGGTGTATTTTCCTATGGGTGGTGCACATCTGCACACGCCTCATTGCACATAAAATTTAACCTGCACCCGAGTGGACAAAATTAGAGGAACCACTGATCTGGAACCTATATCACACCGTGTAATGCTGGAACATAAAAGCAAAGCGCAAATGTCCTTGCAACTTTGCATGTTTAAAAAACACTCAGAAACCAGCTGCACAGCGAGAGCATCTGCAGAGCCCCCCAGGTCTCACCCCAGCCCTTCCCCTTGGGTTTGAAGAGGTATGCACTGCTGTTATTTATTGAATGTGTTTGCCTTACCTGCTTCTGGCAGGCAACCTGTGGATGGATAAATTCATGTACGTTTCAGATTGATCCTCCCAGCTGTCCTGGCTACCCAGCCCCCCCAGGGGCAGTCTGGGTTGTGATGCAACATTCCAGGGGTAGAATCTGCCTGCTGAACTTTGCATGCCTCTGTTGCAACATTAAGTAATGTAATACCAGGCCAGGAGGTTCAGCTGTTACACAAGTCCCTGTCTTTCTTTGAGATAGTGGTGGGGCAACCTCAGAAGGCTCCAGATTTGGGGCTGGTTTGGAGCAGCACTCAAAAGTTTGGTTGCTGAGCTGAACCTCCAGAGCCAGACTCAGCCCTAGTGTATGTGAAGGCAGCCCCACCAGGCTGAGTGTGTCACACCAGGGCGCTAGGGACGCTGACCAGCTCAAACCTGCATGGAAATGTGATAAAAACAGTCACTCTCCCCATGTTTTGCATGGTCTGGGATAGAACCCAGAAGTGCAAAAGAAACCACGGACTTGGAAATAGAGTGCTTCAGACTATAATGCTGGAGTGGGAGATTTACAGGTGAATTCAAACCAAATGCCAGGTCTAAACATCACCCATCCAGGGTTCCCTGTAAGCGGAGCACTTAGGCTGCTGCCCAGGGGAGATTCAGGTGTCACCCAGCTGATTAGCAGAGCATCCACAGCCGGCAGCATGTGTTTCTATTGGTGGTGCACATCCACGCATGCCTCAGTGCACAGAACAAAATTTACTCTGCCCAGATGGAAAATATTAGAAGGAAAAAAAATTGCCTTCTGGGGCCAATCTCTCCCTCCTGCCCTAATTCCACTTCCACATGGGAGGAGCAGGAAGGGAGAGCAGCTTCCAGTTCTTGCCAGCGCTCTGGAGTCTTGTTTTTGCATTACAGCAGAAGTTGTACAGCCCAAGAGGGAGAAGAAGACGTAGACATCCAGCCGGAGCTCCAATCATTTTATTTTGCCTTTTGAAGAGTCTTGTTCCATAGCACACTTCCAGTCCTGGGATGGAAGTGACAATATCTACTGTCTTGAAGGATGCTGGCCAAATGTACAGTGGTATTGGGGAACAGGTGATGCCACTTTTGGCTAAGTCTGCACCAGCTGCGGAATACTGAACACTTAGGTCAATGTTGAACCCGGAACTCCTTGCAAGCCACGAGGACTAAGGAATGTCAGCGGGAGGAGCACTCCTATCAACATGCTGCAGTGAGGACAGGGACCAATGTCGATGGCTGCAAAATCGATTTTAGATACGCAATTGGCGTACCTAAAATTGCGTAGCAGCAGTCGATGTTCCCAGTAAGCCTAGACACGACACAGAGCACGAAGGTATTTTCTGGATCATGGCAAAGCCAAAGCAGAGCAGTTCTGATCTCTGGCCACCTCCTTTCATCTCAGCAGCTGCAGGATGGATTGTTTGTTTATTTTTGTCAAGCCATCCAAAAACTTTCCAACTTTCTGCTCAGGCTGAGGCTGGCGATCCAACCTGCTTTTCTCTCGCCTTTGTTTTCTCCGGGGCAATCCATGCAAGAGAAAAAACAATCAAATGAAATAAACAAATGCAGCACGTAATATGGAGAGGTACGGAGAAAGTTTTTTTTTAAACAAAATGCCTGGAAAAGAGGAGCACAAAGCCGCATGAAGAGCAGCCAGTAGCACCGGGCTGAGTCTGTTTGGTGTTGATACTGTGTTGAATTAAGTCACACCGGTCTTACTTGTGGCCAGAGGGCGAGAAAGGGGCTCCCAGCGGAGTGAACCCAGACTGGTGCTTGCGATTCTGAGCTTGGACTGATAACCTAACTCAAGGAGGGGGCTGGGGGAGGCTCTGGCTGATCCTGCTCCAGGCCGAAATGCCTGTGTTTATCCCAGTGATAGCAGCCAAGGCAGAGCTGCAGGCCTTGGGGGTGAAAAAGGCTTAAAAACCATCTTTCATTCATCAGGCAGCTGAGACTGACAGGGAGGGGCAGGGGGGAGACCAAAATAAGTGGAGAGCCTTCCTCCAGAACCAGCGTCACCTGCTAATTATTCCTCCAAAACACCCCCTCTCCTGCACCAGACCCTCCCTCGGGCAAGTCTCTAACTTTCAGAGCAGAGCCAGGACAAGGATGCCCCCTCTGCTGCTAATCACAGGAGCTATGGACCGCAGCGGGGCTTGAGACCCAGGGGAGAGTTCCTCCTCCCCATCAACAAACCCGGGAGTATCCCCTGGTAACTGCCAGAGAGGAGATGTAGACAGAATATTCATAACAATGATGATGACGACAATCAAAACAATTTGATCTCCTAGTTTACAAACACCCTCCCCCCTACTCCATTTAGCTCTCAAACAATTAATGTGCCATCCTGCGTGTGCATGGTGCTGCAAGGGTCAGTCTCCCATTCAATCAGACCTTGCTGTAAAATCCCCTGTCCTCTTCTCAGCAGCCCCTCAAAAGCACTCACTGTTTATACCCAGGGTTCTCTGTAAGCGGAGCACTTGGGCAGCTGCCCAGGAGAGAGTCAGGCACTACCCAGCTGATTAGCAGAGCATCCCCAGCTGGCGGCATGTGTTTCTATTGGTGGTGCACATCCACACATGGCTCAGTGCACAGAACAAAATTTATTCCACCCACGGATGATAAAAATTACAGGGAATATTGTATATAACACCCTGCTCGCACCGAGGAGCAGGCGGGGTCAGCAGCCAGGACACCTGCTGGTTAGGGCTCTGCTTTCAGAGGTAGGCAGAATGCTTGGGTCAGCGACACACCATGTAAGGAGCCCCCCTTTCACTACTTTGGATTTTGACTGCAGTCCAAGCTGGGGCCCTTGACTCTGCTCTCTGCCCGCACTACATCAAGGGGAAGTAGCTCCATGCAGGTCAGTGGAAGAGCACAGATCTAAAACCAGGCCCCTAACATCTTGGGTCCAGTCCCCAAGTGATGCCTTCAGGCCAGCTAAGAATGGCTTTTCTGCTTCACTGAGGCTTAGGTAGCTGAGACAGCTGGTAAAACCTGTTCTGGGAGGACCAAATCATTCGTGACCGCCTGCTCCAGCTTGGCCATCCTTTCCATCTCCCATCTGCCACGGCTGCAGACCTAGGATCCTCCTGTTCTGCCAACACTGTAAAGGAATCTCTTTGCAGAACCGGGGCTATGTTCTTCATGTCACGGAGCATGGAGAGGCAGTTTGTGTAACTACTCCTGTCACGGGCCATCACATGAACTGAATTGGGGACTTTCAACACAGCTGTTTTCCACTTGACCTATTGAGTAAATATATCTCCTTGCTGGCAGGACAGCAGGCTCTTATCTTCCTACACAGAGCAGCCACTAGAGGGTGACAAAATCCCCCTAAGTAAATTCCTGTGCAAAGCCGGCTTGTGCAGATACGCCTACCACTCATGCAAAGGAACCTGCTGTCCACTTGGGTAAGGAAAAAAAATGTTGCAAGGACAGACAAGTTCCAGGAATTTTCTTCCTCTTGCACAGGGCAAACGCTTATATGCCTGAACGTTGGTCACAGGAAGGAACGTGGCTGAGAGAGGGTTTCTTAGTCGATTCTTGCCCAGCAAGTAACGCCATGTGATAGCCAAAGGCTGCTGAGCGTTGTCTCAGATGGGCTGTGCAACTCTCCCGAACAGGAAGAAACCTGCCATGTGGAGAAAATCCCACCTGACAGGGAAAGGGAGGCAGGAAAAAACCCATCCGCAGGGGGGCGTGTTGGTCCGTAGCTGGCCTGCGCTTGGGAACATCCAGAAAGGGCCAGGGGAAGAAAGGCCTACAGACAGCATTTCTGCCCTATGGCCTGAAGGAGGCAGTGTTGTGTCGGTGTCTGGAGGTAGTGACTGTTGCCTAGTGGTTAGAGTATGCAACTGCCTTTGTGTGTTGTAATTCTAGTTCTTGGAGGACTGAAAACCCATCTGACTCCTGCATTTCTGTATTTAGTGGGTTAAGGCCAGAAAGGACCATTACGATAATCTAGTTGCCTGACTCCAGTTTAGCACAGGCCAGAGGGCCCCACCCACTCCTTTCTGCACCAAGTCCTTCTCCTCTGTCTAAACTACAGCAGCTGTTTTAGCAAGAGCTCCATTGTCCCAAGGTTGGCAGACGGGTCCTTGTGCAAGTCAGTTAACTTTCCCTGGTTTAAACAGGGGATCGCCATTACAGTGAGTCACATTTCAGGAGCCTTGGTCTGCAAATACTGTTGTAGGTAAAGACACCCCATATGCTTTGTGGGGTCACTGATATTCAGGAACCTGCTGCGGATTTGGCAAATGTTCACACAGCCCAAAAGTGGAGGGAAACTTAGTAAAGCAAATGGCCCTGGGAGCAGCATTCACCACAAGTTATTCTTCCGTTAATTCTTGAACTGTCAGAGCAGAATGTACATGACTTAGGCAGCCAATCACACAGCAGGAATGACGTCTAGTTAAAGCAAAACACCCTATAGCCTGGAAATCCTGGGTCTGAGTTTATAGCCACTAGTTATGGCAAGCAAACTTGTTCCCAGAAAACAGTGTTGCTTTGTGAGTCGTACTTGTAAGCAGGATCTGAAGGACGGCTTCCCTTACAGCTAGCTAGAAGTGGGGAGAGACCCGGGATGTGTCAATGTGCATACAGTTTGTTCCTGTTCTGCTTAGATTTACTAGATATTCAGCAGATGGAGTGGCATTTTGTTAACTGTAATCCACTGAATTTATGACCAATATTCCCACTAATCTTTTCCATCTATATGCAGATTTTTTATTGTGTGGAATACATTTTTGTATGCACTGAGGCACGTATGCATGTGCACCACCAGGAGGAATGAAAACCAGCTGTAGGCGCTCTGCTAATCAGCTAGGCAGCATGTGAGTCTCTCCTGAGCAGCCACACAAGTGCCCAGCTTACAGGGAACACTGTTTGGGACCCAGTGCCAGCTATGTTTGTATTGAATTCAGGGATAACTGAAACATGGTTACCGATATGTGCAATGGTGATGGGAATGCAGACAAGCAGGACTGTGCTAAATCTTTTCCAAAGGGAAGGGCTCACGGGTAGCAGATAGAACCTTGGTAAGCAGGCGCTCGGCATTCAGAGGCCTGTGAGTGTAAGTGGGTAAAGGAATAACAAGAAGTCCTGTGGCACCTTATAGACTAACAGATATTTTGGAGCATAAGCTTTCGTGGGCAAAGACCCGAATGTTATTCTGGCCAAGAGGCTACATGCTTTCCACCTGCCACTTTACCTCCCCACATCTAGGAGAGGAGATGAAGCCTGTAGATTTACCTCTGAACTCTGGGCCTGCATCAGTTTTCCCTCTAATTTTTTTTCCATTCGTATGCAGAATTAATTTTGTTCTGTGCCCCAAAGTGGGTGTGGATGTGCACCACCAGTAGAAACACAGGCTGCTGGCTGTGGGCATTCTGCTAATCAGCTGGGTGGCACCTGAATCTCTCCCGGGCAGCTGCCCAAGTGCCCAATGTACAGGGCACACTGGCCTGCACTGACCCAGGGCAGCAACTGTGAGTAGGCTGCTGAGGGTCAGGGTGAGTGGGGGGACCCCAGAAGTAGGGTGCATTGGCGGCAAGTCTGGTGCATTGGCAGAGCTGTGAGGCTGGGATGGGGGGGTACTCAGGATTGAGACAGCAGAGGTAAGGGCTTTGGGTCAGTGCTGAGTGCATTGGCAGGCCTGTTTGAAGGACGACTGGCATCCTTAGCTCTTATGAGTAGACCAGAGCAGACCACTGGGAAATTGGGCCAGTAAAACCCTCAGAGGCTCTGACGGTGGGTATTGCATTTCCCACTGCCTTATGGCAGAGAGACAAGCTGAGCCAGCCCTTCCCAACTATGCACCCGATTCTGATCAGCCCTTGAGGGACCCGTTCATGTGCAGACTGAAATCTCTGCACTTCCCATGCTCTGGGGCTTTAAATCAGAACCTGTCATAGAATCATAGACTCCTAGGGCTGGAAGGGACCTCAGGAGGCCATCAAGTCCAGCCCCTGCCCAAAGCAGGACCAACCCCAACCAAATCATCCCAGCCAGGGCTTTGACAGGCAGGGATTCCAAAACCTCTAGGGATGGAGATTCCACCACCTCTCTTGGTAAACCTGGAGTTTAACCTTTTCTCTTTCCTCTTATTGCAGCTGTTTAAACCCTGTGGCTTCTGGACCCCGATAACAGGAGGAGCCTGAGATTAGAGACAGGCCAGAAATGCAATACAGAGCTCCCGTCCTTAAGCACCTTCCCAGGACTGGCAGTGCCGGCCCCGGGGGCCGCATTTCATCCCATCTCTCTTTCCTTCAGGATAAAAACTCTCCCAAGGTGCATGTCCGTACGAAAGGCTGGAGCTGTCATGTAGGAGCCCCACTGAGGCATTTCATCTTCATTCAGCAGCACTGCGACAAGTCATGGGCATTCATAAGCAACCGCCTGATTGGTAAAAGAGGTGTATTGAGGCTGGCTAAGCACAGATCAGCAGAGTTCCACCCTGAGACGCCAGGGATCAGGGCCCATGATGGAGTGGAATGGCTCAGCCATGCAATAACTGCCTAATTACGCTGAAACAAAGGAACACGTCTGCGCGCTAATGGCAATCGCACCTGCAATCAGGCACTTTCTCTGCACAAACCAAACCCCCTCTCCCCGCAGGCCTGACGTCTGTTTTCTGCATGCAGCCCCATTCCTGCCTTCAGAACACACCTTGGCAATACAGGCTTACAGCCAACTCCCTCTCCCCCCGGGTCCTCAGCCCCCAGTTTTCCAACGACAGTATGACAGGGGCAGGATAGGATTTCAAAACCACAGAATGCCAGGGATTCTGGGCTCCAGTTTGCTGAGACCAGGGGAGCCTGCAGGGATATGATGCTCTGCAACTTTTTTCTCCACTCACTTCCCCCTTGCACCCCCCCGCCCCCCACTGGTAGGCCTGTCCCGTAGTCACTTCATTTATCACCACTCACTTCGGAGAGATTCATCAACTGGGTAATTTCAAGGAAGGTTTGCCCCAGGGTCTACCTTTAATCTGGGAGATGCTCCCTACGCAGTCTACCTTTATTACACAGAACTTGCTCTGACATGCACCTGTACCGGAGCAACGGCTTTCCAAGTGCAGGCAACCCGGCCCCTAGGCCATAAGGGCTCATACCCCCACCCCGCAATCCAACAAAAATGTGCAGGTGCCGTCAAGCAGAAGCGAGGCCCCCCTGCCCCGTCGGAGCGCTGTTCCGAGCGTGGCGGGTTGGGAGCAAGCTCAGGAGCTGGTTGGAGGATAGTTCCAAGGTGCTTTTCGGAGACAACTGAGGCTGAGTCTTCAGCTAGACCCAGTTGTGGGTTTGGGTAGAAACCACACCAGTCTCGCCCATTGAGAGGGAGTTTTGCAGCCAAGGGCTGGGTTTGTTCTGACTGAAGTGGGGTGGGAACGTGTGTGTGAAACCCATTTAAAACCAGCCCAGAAGGAATGTTGGCCTGAACCCTTGTGAAACAGAATGGCTGCCTCTCCTACAGCTCCAAGCGTGTGTGAGATGGCCACCATTTTGTCTGAACCGGCTTAACGCATCAGCCTCGACACCTTAAACTCGAGGGCCAGGTCCCACAGCTGGGGGCTGTAGGAGACCCTCCAGATCAGACACAGTGGGACATATCATTGTCCACTGACCACGTGTGGACAGATGAACACACAGACTCAGAGGTAGACATAGAATGGGTTGTTCTCCAGTGCACCAGTAGGTCACAAAAAAGCTGATGCCTAGTCCTAAAGCGTCTCCACCAAGCTCCCACAGATCTCTCAGGACCTGGAAACATTTCCCTTTCCTATTCAGAAGACTGTGATGCAACAGCATGGCTTTAGTTTTCCTAACATCTTTTTTGTCCAAGCCTCATGCCCTACATGCTTTACAGCTAGACCATATAGGGAGAGCTAAGTAATGGATAAAAGTTAGGGGAAAGAGGAGAACACAGGCCAGGATGAGGAGAGAGAGAGAGAGAAGTTTTCCAATGTGCGTTAAAATCAAAAGGAGAATTGCACAGGTGGAAGAGATGGGTGCAGTTGTGGAAAATGCATTTTAGTGACTGGGGCAAATAAAGGCAACCTGTAGCCTTAGACGCATCCCCCCCACCATCATCCTGCTCCCCTGCAACAGCCCCACCCCCATGCACGGCCCCACTCTCTGCTTTGAAGTGGCCACGGATACACTTGGGGAGTGCCACATTTTCCAGTTTTTCTTGCTTCCACAAACCAAAGAAGAGGTCGTTTTCTGAAGTAAAGAAATTTGGAGAGTCTGACGTCATCACACAACTTCATCTGGAGCCACAGTCATGGGCCTATGGTACCTACACCTGAACATAGCCCCGGATGGTGGGCAGATTGTAATGAAGGACGATGGAAAGCTGGCGTGAGACCCCTGAGGCTAAGGCAACAGGGAAGGGAACAGAGGGTCTGGAACGAGGCCTTGGAGGGATTTTAAAAACAAGATGGGAGGTTTAAAGCTGGACCCCAAAATGAAGTGACATCCATTCCAGCCCTGTAAGCCCAGGGCCAGCCTTGCAGGAGGGCTGGGTGTGCGGCTCTCAGCTGGCGTTTGGTGGTCCCCATGTTTTCCAATGGCTAATGCCTGTGAAAAGCAGATTTATTTTTGCCCACGTTTCATATTCTTCACGCTCGGCGGCATGAGACAAAGGATCAGCTCTTCAATGGAGTCCTTAGACTAAACCTTAAACCTCATCAAATCCAATCCGCCAATAAAAATTGCCCAGACAAAAGGCTGGGGGACCAAGGGTGGTGGCAGCAGCCTTTTGGCCATGATAAGTTTTCACAAGACTGTTTATCCGCACAATTTGGAACGACACTTAAAATCTTAATCCCAATAAGCATGAAAGTGGTTGTCCTAAGCAAGCAGGTGTATTATCCCAGGGCAGCCACATTGCCAGAGATGTGCATTTCTGCCGCTGGGCCTGGGGGGTCACTGGGAATATATTGAGATGGGGCAGCTGCAGTCTGAATGCTTCTGTTTAACCTCAATGCCTTGGCTCCCTTTCCACCCACTTGCTCCCCTCCCCATTTTTGAGCCAACCCCCTATTCAGAGCAATTTTAAAAGGCAGCAAAATGGTTACAAGGTTTAAAGCAGAGGCGAGCAAAATGCCCAACAATGGGCAAGACAAAGGAGCGTTCAGGGGCTGGTCCTTAATCCACAAACACATGATAATGAAGTATGTGAAACCGTGCGGCTATGAGGATTAAACTCACTGGTAAGGGGCCGGGGGGCTCGAGTGGGAGGGTGCAAAGTTGAAACTCGGATGAGTTCTGCCTCCGGCAAAGTTAGGGACGAAGAGGAGAAATCTTTCTGGCAAATGGGGATAAGGGCTGTTGGTTTGCCACCATGAATCCACTGGGGTTTGGGGCTTATTTTGCCCAGCATTGAGAATTTTATTCCTACTAACTGCACCTGACGTTGTTGCACAAACCGTGTAAAAGAGCATCATTCAAGGGCTAAGGAAAGGGCTCTTTTTAAAAACAAGGGACACATCTGGCACCAAATGACTGGGGAGACGAGGCAGGAGGTCCAGCTGTCTGAGCTTGTGAAATTAACCACCCAGCTATTTCTAGTGGGGTTCCTAAAAGCTGAATCAGACACACATACACCACCAATACATCGCCTGCTTCCTGGAGTCAAGGAAATCGTGTTATACTGCAGCAAACCACGGGAGATGTTAAAACCATAGTCTGAACGCGGGGTGTTGCCCCAGCATGGCTCCCTATGTACAGTCAATGGGTGGGTGGCTCTGGGTCCCATTCCAGGACTGCCCCTAGGAGATTCACTGATGGGACTGCTAATCCTTTTGTGGGGGTTTCCTCACTCATATCCAGTTCAGGATACCCACAGAGAGGGCTTCAGGAAAGGAAACTACTCACTACATACTGCGTCTGAGACTCACCCCCCCGCATATGGTGAATGAAATAAGAAACCGCAGACCGTGAGGGCATCTAGAAGGGGTTAGTTCATTATGGACTGCGAAGTCCCTTTGGCTTCCTTGGACGCACAGAGGAACTGGAGTCAGTTACCTGGCGTAGGGGTGGTGGGTGATATTTCACTGCACGGCTGCACTCAGGGTCTGGTTTGGGATGAACTGTGCAGACAGGTATATATCTGTATGTACGCAGCATGTACAGGGAATAGAATACGAGGAAATACCTACACGCCTCCATTATTATCGATATACACGTGTGATGCACAAATATACCAAGACTCCTCAGCGGGACTTTTGAGTGTTACCAATAATACATTTAGTCGCTGATAATTACTGCTGCTGCTCCTATTAATACTGTTATTCTACACATTGCCACTAAACTTACCCTCCCTACTGACACTCCTCTCTTAGGTGCTTCAGAGGAGTAAGTTAAAGCTTAGGGTCTGACTTTGCTTCCATTGAAAGCAGTGGCAAAGCCTTAGTGTTAGAGGATGATGTCTACAAAGCAGTGATGGACAACCTGTTGCCCAGGGGCTGCACACGGCCCATCAGGATCCTGTGTGGCCTGTGAGACAGTTTTACCGTTGTTCATGCACAGGGTTGCCAAATTTCGCTGGTTTCCGGCCATGTAGTTTTCTACCTAGTTAAATGACACCGACATAAAGCCAGGGCACGTGCAGGGAGGCATGTGGTGAATGCACATGGCATTGACTGTGACAGCCATGTGCTCCCACTGCAGCCAATCAAAGCGCTGCTGTGGTTCAACTGTCTCACCCAAAAATTCTAGGTACACGAGTGCTGTTAGCAAAACTTCCGTCCCAGGAGCAAATCTTGGTTACAACAATCTTGTGGTGCACTGAGATGCAGAAGGTCACTCACGTGGCCCATTCACTAGCCAAGCTTGCCCATCACTGCCATAAAGCATTAAGCATTGTCATTCCCATAATGACTGTTGTAAGCAAGAGACAAATAAGTCTTCCACGCTACTCCGTGCTGATTAGGCCTCAGGTGGAACCGTGTCCAGTTCAGGGCACCATGTTTTAGGAAAGATATGAAGCTGGAGAGGGACCAGAGAAGAGCAACTAAAATGTTTAAAGGTCTAGAAAATATAATCTAGGAAAGAAGATTAAAAGAATTGGGTTTGTTTAGTTTGGAAAAGAGAAGGCTGAGAGGGAACAAAATAGCAGCTTTCAAGTACCTTCATAGGATGTTATGAGGAGGAGGGAGAAAAACTATTCTCCTTGGCCTCTGAAAATAGGACAAGGAGAATTGGGCTTAAATTGCAGCAAGGAGATTTAGGTCAGACATTCGGAAAATCTTCCTCACTGTCAAGGTGATTAATTGCTGGAATAAATTTCCTGGGGAGGTTGTGGAATCTCTGTCACTGAAGATATTTAAGAACAGGTTAGACACACATCTATCCGGGATGATCTAGGTGGTGCTTGGTCCTGCAATGAGGGCAGGGACTAGACTTGATGACCTCTCGAGGTCCCTTCCAGTTGTAGTATTCTATGAGCGTATGATTCTAACTGGAGACAACTCAGTTTCTCAGGAGTGTTGTCTGGACACCTGATAATTCTAGGAAATATCTCAGTTCCGGCTCATTGTCTTTCGCTCACCTTCACTACATTAGTCCTTTTACTCCTTTGGTTTTCACCCAAGTCAGTAAAATAACAGCTGCTAAATCTATTTTTAATGTCACATGTTTGAAAGATTCCCAGGCTGCTGCTGCTAGGGCCAACCAGTGACTGGGTTCCAATGCAGTAAAAATCAACCCTTTTCGGAGGTATGAGAAAGTTCGGCTCACTGCGTTGTGTTTTTTCTTGGATCTTGCATCTGAGCTTCCAGGCTCTGGGTTGGACTGGAAGCTGAAGTGGTAAAATGCCACAAGAGAGCCAAGGTGTTCAAAATATCTTTGTCAATAGGACTGAACTCAGGGCTTTTGGCTAGTCCCTTTCAGTTGCTCAGTTATGTGCTAGCGGCCGCTTCCCCACACACCCAGGGACCATGCTGCTGATAAAGTTGTTCAAGAAGCTACAAGCTATGCTGTGTGGAAAAAGCCAGGTGCATGGGTCACACAGCAGGTGCAGATGCTGCTGTGAGGTTTGGCTGACCATTAGTCCACTCCAGCAATGTGAGGCTGGGTGCAGAAAACACAGAAGTAAGGGATCTATTAGATCATCCACTCCCCAGGTAGGATTGTTTGACGCAGTAGCAGTGGTGATGGCAGCTCTGCCTAGGGGTAGAATGGCTTAGGGCTGGGGATGGATATTCAGACAGGTAGGAGCAGTAAGAGCGTAGGAATGGCTAGCTCCACCCCTCTGTCCTTGCATGTGACTAGTGTTGCCAGTTCTCGCAATGTTTGAGGTTTGTCTTAAAGCCTCAGCTCCTGGAGTCCTGTGATTACATGGACACCCTTAAAGTTTCAAACCCTCCCAGCTGCAGAGAATAACTGGCAAATATGAGGGGAAAAAAAACCAGAAGGTCAATAAAAATACTCAGCATTTCCATGGAGCACAACTCTCTTGTGATTTTAAATCCGTCTCTCCCTTCTTGGGGGGTCTGGCTCATGGTTTTTAAAAGCAGCCAGTGTGCAGCATTGTGTGGCTCTGCAGAACCATTCTGTGGTCTCCATGTACCAACGGGAGACTAGGTGTTTTTGTAAGTAAGTAGCTTTTCAGTGAGGTGTAACGTGGCGGTATTGAAAACAAACCTGATTCCTGAGACGGGCGAGTAACGTGGACAGGTCAAATGGCACTTGTTTCAAGTGCTCAGATTACCTTAGGCCCATGTTTCCCAACCGGTGGTACACATTCCCTTAGGGGTACATGAGAATGTTCTGGAGGTACTTTAAAAAAAAAAAAAAGGTGGGGGGGCACTTTATAAAAAACAGGTTGATAAACACTGGGCCACACGTGAGCTTTGCTGTCCAGCAGATCTCTGCTGCCTCGTGCGTTACAGAGGCAGAAAGGCTTTACCCAAAGTCAGTGAAAGTTCACAGGAGATTTGTGATACAGCAACATGAGCCTGTGACACTGAGGAAAATGGCACCACACAAGGGAGCACAGAAATGCTTTGGGGCTTCCTACCGCAACACCGCATTGCTCCCAAGGCACAGGGTCCCAGGCACACACCCATGCCAGGGTGCACCGCATCTGCCACTCTCCCTGGGCGGCATTTCAGAACCACCAACTGTGGAACTCTCTGCTCAGCTGACTCGTTCTCTCCCTCTCACCCCAATGACATGAGAGTTAGCAGGGGAGGAAGGTGCTGACAAGGAGCTAAGAAGTGACTGGGCAAACTTACCAAGGAGCACAAACCTTCTGCTTGCAGCAGGCAAACCCCACAACCCAAATTCATGCCCTGCTCTCTGGAGTGGAGAAAATATGAGCAAACGCATCCATGCCTGCCATGAAGGGCAAGAGCTGCAAACTATGAGAATGACAGGGACCCCGCAGAGTGAGCGCTTCTGCGGGGGAGGGAGGTGGGGGATTGCTGTTTGTTTTTTAGTTAAAAGGGCCTCCGGTCTCTAGGCGACTACAGACATCCTGGGTGCATCTCACAGTGGCCCTAGATCAAGACAGCCTGGTTTGGTTTTGACTCATCTAGCTCCTCTCACAATTCTCTGCAAAACCCGCTAAGTTTCTTTGTGGTGAGGGAAGAGCCCAGATCTAAGCACAGTATCCCAGGACCTAAGGGCTTTACGCTGCTGCAGACACAACCAGAGTCCCAGATGCAGTCCCTTTGCTCAAAGAATTCAAAGACCAAAAGCCATGTTGTCTTTGGTCATCGCATTAATTTACTGAACTCCCAAACCCTGAGCCAAACTAAAAACCTGGCAATAAAGGAAATAACCCCATAAAGTGGGGTTTTAAATCCACTCCCCGACAAACTTGCTAACCCAGGTTTCTCCCCTACCCCCTCTTCTAGCTCCAAATGAAAACAAGGCCCTTGTGATTAAGATATTTAGATTTTAAATGTCGGATTCAGAACCCTGATCCTGCTCAGCAGCCATCCCCTCTCTCTTCCCCACCAGCCCTGGGAGCAGCCTTCTGGCTATTTGTTTTCTGCAGTGTGTTAGAGTGACCTCAATCTAGTGAGTGACCAAGATGCTTCTAAACCCCTTTTTTAATTGATCACTCTTGGCCCAAGCTCCAATGCCTTGGGGCTATGGGAACCTACCCCCTATAGATTAGCACCCTTTAGTTTACAGATCAGCCACTTCTCCAGTCCTTTGCCCTGCAGCCCTGCATGAAAATAACACTAATCTCATTAAGAGCAGAAGGAAGCCCTTCAAAGTTTATTAATAATGGAAACAGACAGAGCAAGCGCCAGGCTTAAGGTTTGTTCTCCGCTGCTCTGTTTCAGATTTCAAAGCTTGGCGGAGTAGCAGGGGCTTTTGGAGTTCCTGGATTTTGCCAGGGGGAAAGGTTTTATCTTCCTCTCCCTCCCTCTTTAGAAAGTTCACTCTGAAGCTAACCAAAGCCCCCGCATATATAAACCCAGGTCTAGATCCACTACAGGAGGCAGAGAAGGTGTCAAAATGTTGCATGTGCAAGTCCATTAATGATGGGGAACATAGAGGATTGGGAAGTGAGAGCCATCTGGAGTAGGTGAGCAAGGGGTAGGAACGCTGAACTGGCTAACAAACCCTGCTGTAAAACCTCTGACTCCAGGGCACTGGAGTTCCTGCCCAGCAAGATGCTGTTTTTAAAGGGGCAGCAGGATCTTCTGCTTAGACTGTGAAGAGCTAGTTTGCACCATGTTCCTGCCACAGATTCAACACTGTTCTCTCTTGCTGCGCCATCACACATGCCCTGAGCATGGTGCTTTTTCTTAAACCGTCTGCTTTCTGGAGTTACATAACACCACAAGACTCACCCTCCCCCAGCCTTCATTTTACATATTTCCAGCCCTCCAAAGGGGCCAGAAAAACTAGAAATGGAAAGCCCCAAAGGCTCCAAAACCCAAGTGAAAATAAAAAGAACCCCTTAAAAATAGCTCCTGAGGTTTAAGAATTGTGATTTTTTTAAGTGCCTCAGTCCCTCACAGGCAACACCCCAATAGTAGCCCTACCTGTCACTAGCTCCTCTTTCTTTGGGGGCAAAGACTGTGTGTGCATGTGTGTGTGTCTACAGCTCCAGCACAAGGTCCTGATCACAGTTCACCTCTCTGGAAGTGCTAAAATGATAATACAATGAGAAGTCCCCTTTCATTGAGCCAAACACCCAGCTCTGCCTGGTGTATTCTGTCATCTGCTAGCCTCAGAGGTGCCAGTCTCATACACCCCTCCAAAAAAAGCACAGACAGATAGAGAGACCCTAGCCGTCCCACAGAGCTGCCCCACAAAACTCTTTCAGAAGAGGGGGAGACTCTCGGAACTGCTTTCAGCTGAATTTCCAGCTGAGGGAGGTTTGGCAGAACCACCAGCCCCCCTGCAAACACAGATATCTGCAGAGCCCTAAGCAACACCCAGGCCTAAGAAACCCCACCACAGAGAAGAGCTCAGCTTTTGCCCCATAACCTGATCTCCCCCACCCACCCCACACCTCCTACTTATGCTCTCTCTCCTGCATCCAATTAATGCCCATTCAGTGGCACAGCTGCAGCAGTTTAAATCTTAAGCCTCCTATATGGCAGTCTTAACCTTTCCTCACACCACTGGTGTTAATGGGAGCTGCATGGTATGTTACCACCTGAGTGTTCTCTAATTGTCCGGGGAGACCCCTTATCTGCACTTGTCTGACTGGAGTTCTGGTAAAAAATGATGCTTTCAATCAGTGGGAGTGAATCAGCTGAGGTAAAATAAGAACCAGCCTGAAACTTGGCAGTTCAGAAAGGTTTGGTCAGGTTATTGGTTAACTTCACTCATCTCTGTACTTCCCCTTGCTGCTGTCAAGAGGAGTTTGTAGCATCCATCTGTCCTAGCAATGCACCTAAGGAAGCACATCAAAAGTCCACCCAACCCCTCCAAGCACACTGACATTTGCCATGCTGGAATCTTTCAGACAAGCCTTAAAACCTAGTGTTCTGCTTGGACAGGAAAGACCCTCTGACCCTTTTTTAGAAAGGAGAGCTTTGTTCTTGACCAGAACTTCTCAGGATGTTGTGCTAGTTGTTTGCTGCATTTCAGTGCTGCTCTAGGGAGACAGGTGGAAAGCACTTTAAAGGCTGAAAGTCGCTTTCAAAACAGCAGGCGTTGTTACTGGAAAGGAATTACAGACCTGCTTTCAAGTGGGACTTAGAGGGACATGTCCCAAGAAGAGCAGGCCAAGGAATGTAAAATTCCCAGGGCAACTTCTGAGCCAGGAAAATTTTCACAAGGCTCCTGCCACCTTCTCATCAGAGTCCTGCATGCAGTAGAAGTGGGGCAGCTCTGCTCTAGAGGGGCAGGGTTTAAGGTACCCACTTCCACTGTGTGCCACATAGCCTGGCTCTGGCGTGGTGGATGCCCTCCCTGACTCCGAACACTATAGCTGGGTTCAGATGGTGAGGCTGGGACAAGCCAGGAGAGCAGTAAGGATTTATCAGCCACTGCACCCTTTAGAAAAGGGGCAGGGGTAGGTGTGGGTTGTGTAGCTACAGCTACAGAAAATCCTGGGAGCAAGTTCCTTCCCTCTTAGCTCCAGTATCTTTCCCCACCTACCTCGGCTTGGGGTGGAGGGAATTCGGAGGGTCAATAGCTGCCCTCATCAGCCTAGTTGTACGTGGGGAAAGTGAGGCATGCAGCAGCAGATGCGATTCACCCAAAGTCTCTCTTCAGGCCAGCAGCAGAGCAGGGGCTAGAGTGCAGGATTCTGAAGACTGCTCTGATCATCTTAAGCCAATTTCCCTTGTGTGGTTCAAAGGCCCTCCTGGTAGTCAGCACTCCTGGGGTCTGTCAGCACAGCACATTTATTTCAGAATAACGGCCACTATTCTGCAATAACGCTGTGAGCATCTGCACGATGCAACTGCCACTTCAAAGCCATTTCCAAATAGCGGCCGGCTTGTTTCGAAATTGGTAAACCTCATTGGAGGCGGAGTAGTGCCTATTTCACGGCTGGTGTTTCGGAATCGGGGCTGTGTAGCCAGGGAATGGGGCTATTACAAAATAAGCCATCATGTGTCCAAGGGCTGTATTTTGAATAGGCTCTATTGTGGGTAGACACTGTTCTGAAATAAGGTTTTTTCACTCTGGGGCTTCCTTGTAGTGTAGACACATTATTCTGGAATACCTTATTTGGGAATAATAACTCAGGAATAAACTATTCTAGAATAACTTTGCTGTGTAGACCTACCCCTTGGTTCTGCTCCCACTGCTGCTGCCTTGCTCTGTGACCTTGGGCAAATCATTTCACCTTTTTTCATGTCCGTCTCCCTGTAGGGGATCACGGGGATATACGGCAACCTCTTGGGAGGTGCTTTCAGCTATATCAGGGACTAAAAGCTGTACACAAGAGCTAAGATGGGCTGTTAGCTTTACAACAGAAGCAGTTTCTAAGAAACAATTTGATTTCTCTCCCACAAAGAGCCGTGTGTTGTTAAAAATATACCCTTCGTGGAGCGTTGCTAAGGCTGTGAAGGGAGAGCCTTGATTTATTACTTGCTTTCTAAAGGGGGAAAGATGATAGAAATGCTTCAGTGACACCCACGCTCAGTTTATCTCTCATCTTCCTGCAGAAGCTGGAGCTCAGGGTTTACATGGCTGCACTTTAGCGGTGGGGTTTGCAAAGGAGCTTCGGGGGTTGTGTTCTCAAGTTCCTCACCCCCTTGCACTGCTGTGTAAATCTTGGGCTGCCTGCAAAACTCACACTGGAGGGGATTCCCAGGGAAAGGTGCTGTGTGCTTGGCTGTATGGTGGCAGCTGGATGACACATCTTAGCTGTGTCTACACGTGCATGCTACTGCGAAGTAGCGGCACTAACTTCGAAATAGCGGCCGTCGCGGCTACACGCGTCGGGCGCTATTTCGAAGTTAACTTCGACGTTAGGCGGCGAGACGTCGAAGTCGCTAACCTCATGAGGGGATCGGAATAGCGCCCTACTTCGACGTTCAACGTCGAAGTAGGGACCGTGTAGACGATCCGCGTCCCGCAACGTCGAAATTGCCGGGTCCTCCATGGCGGCCATCAGCTGGGGGGGTTGAGAGATGCTCTCTCTCCAGCCCCTGCGGGGCTCTATGGTCACCGTGGGCAGCAGCCCTTAGCCCAGGGCTTCTGGCTGCTGCTGTGGCAGCTGGGGATCCATGCTGCAGGCACAGGGTCTGCAACCAGTTGTCGGCTCTGTGGATCTTGTGTTGTTTAGTGCAACTGTGTCTGGGAGGGGCCCTTTAAGGGAGCGGCTTGCTGTTGAGTCCACCCTGTGACCCTGTCTGCAGCTGTGCCTGGCACCCTTATTTCGATGTGTGCTACTTTGGCGTGTAGACGTACCCTCGCAGCGCCTATTTCGATGTGGTGCCGCGCAACGTCGAAGTTGAACATCGACGTTGCCAGCCCTGGAGGACGTGTAGACATTATTCATCGAAATAGCCTATTTCGATGTTGCTACATTGAAATAAGCTACTTCGATGTTGGCTTCACGTGTAGACGTAGCCCTTATGTGGCACAAGCAAAAGGCTGACTAATGCTGCAAAGTTGGCATCTGTGCCATACAACTTCCTCCGACGTGACACCCCATACAACTTGGGCTGTAACATTGCAAGATTCCCCTTCTTCACTGCTCCTGCACCAAACCCATCAAGCATGCTGTGACCAGGCCTGCCAACAGGGAGGGTAAAGGGGGAAGTTCCAGGTGCCAGTGTTGCTCCAGCTGCACGTGGTTGTGAGGGAGTGGACCACAGTCCAGGAGGAGCTGAAGGCTGATGGCCCTTGGGCCTGCCCCTTCCTCTCTTGGCCCCACCCCTTCTGGGGCACAGAGCCAGGCCCCCTCCCACCTGGCTCCAGGGCCCACGGCAGCTGTCAGTAGTGCTGATTGTGACAGTCCCTGATCTGGAGAACTTATGGTCCAAATCAAGAGCAAAAGGAGAAGCTATTATCCCCATTTCACTGATGAGGAAACTGAGTTACACACAAAAAATGACATTCCTGAAGTCTCACAGGGAGACTGTGGCTGAGCTAGGAATCAGACTGTCTGGTTTTTATTCCAGTGTTTTCAGCACACAGCCATCTTTCCCCCACTGAGTGCTACCTGCAGTCTCCACGAACTAGAGGCCATCCAATGGAACAGAAAGGCAACACATTTAAAATGGAGCATAAATGATCTACAGAACTCCTTGCCACATGATAGCATGGTGGCAGATTGCTCACAAAGATTAAAAACAATCAGACTTTCATCTGGATAAAGAGAAGACCTTAAAGGTACATCAAATAGATGCACCACCAGGCATTGCTTTCATGAGTGATGTCACCACACAGGAGCCCATCAGCAAGTCTGATGCAACAGTGTCATTTCTGGGCAGGCCATCTCACCAGATAGATCTGCGAGTTATGGCACTCATTTATTTTCCCCCACCTTCTGGATCAGCCGTCCTATAAATGATCTCTTGCTGCAGAGCAACAAGGACACACAGCAGAGGTTGGACCACAAAATCAAGCAGCGACGTTGAATTAGCCCGGAGAACTGGGAATAAAACTGTCTTCTTCCATCCAATTTGGATGCGTCTTTATTGTTACGCCCTTGGAGGGAGCTATTCTTCTGTGGCACAGTAAAATACCTTTCATCATCATCATCATCACCACCATCAAGATTCTTCCTCCATGCACCATATGGAAGATGAGAAACCAGCTACTATTAGCAAAACCCAGGGCTTGTCCAGGCAATTTCCATGCTGATTAATGTGCTTAAGAAGGTTAATATTTTCCCCGTCTGTATTCACTGCACAAAAGCAACACAATCAGCTGGAGACACTATTTAACTGCGAATGGACTCTGCCTCCCATTGGCCACTGGATTCCTGTCATGGAAAATCCACTTATAAGATGTAGTCAAATACATTTCAAAGAGATTTGGACTGATAGTTTCTTTGTGCTTTTCAATCTGTGTACAAAAGGCCCTGGCACGTGCAAGGTGCTCTGCCCAGCACGTGTAACCCCACCACACACCTGTGCTCAGCAGGTGTAAGCCCCCATCTTTCTGACTGGGCATGGATACGCTCACTTCACCCTGGTCTAAGGAACCGCATGAGAGCAATAGAGAATTGGACCCGGAGACTCCAGAAAGGGAGAGAAAGGGCTGGGTCTCATCAGTACAAGAAAGTTGCACTGGCTTAACCATGATTTTAAACTGATTTTGCAAAACGGCTTATTCATCTGTGAGTCACCAGTTTAAGTTTAAGCCACTTTCATGCTAAAATAAAAGCATCCACATGGGGCTTTCCACTAGATCAGTTTCAAAATGGTTGTAAATTAAAGGGGTCCAAGCTTGTGCGCACAAGACTCTAGCTACCACCAGCCCCAGAGCAAGGTGGCCTCTGCAGCACTGAAAGCTTTGGTGTGAGAGGGGTTTGTTGCTTCAGCTGTTTTCCTGTAAACTCCTGGGACTGGCAGTGAGCCTTGCTCTGTGCACACACCATGTGGTGCAGCATCGGTGCTTCATGAAAAGGGCACTTACTAAGTTGTTAGGCAGAGTGCCAGGCAGGGGCAACTAGGCAGGTAGATTCTGGGAGGGCATGAGCCACGTGCTCCTGTTCCACCCTCTCCCACCTCTGCTCCACCCTGCCCCGCCCCTTCTCCATCCATGCCCTGCCCTGCCCACCTGTTCCTCTGGAAGCAGTGCAGTGCTGACAGAGAGTGTGGGAGGAGGGGTGGACGCTGTGGTAGCATGTGACCCCCCTGCGCATCACCCCTGGTGCCATGGATAAAACACAGCCAAGGGGGTAAACCCACAGTTCGGCAAGCTCCACCCCTCTTGCATCTAAATTCAGCCTTTCTGGGCCATAGTCCCTATGGGCTGTGGCAGGATTTAAAGGTTGTCTAGGGCTTGTACTGGACTCCCTGCACAGGAACAAATTTCACCCTCACAGATCCCACACAAGGCCCTATCTTCCCTCTGCCAAACCCCATGTAAAGGGTGGAAAGGGGGCTTATGCAGCACCCAGGGCCTTGCAGGTGTGTCAGAATGTGGTTTTAACCCCCTAATATGTAATACTGCTTCACATGTAATGCACTCCCCCAGGCTGTCTGGGGGAGTAAATTAAAGAAAAGAGGGGAGTTCGAAGGAAGGATGAGCGAGGAGGAAAGGAGGGTCCCAGGCTGTGATCCCTTTGGGCCTAACCTAATCACCATCGCTGTGCGTTATTACCCAGCCTAACATGACATGCTTTTAAATAAAATATGCAAAGATTTCTTAAATTATTTCCCTAGGGGCAAGTGCATTTTCTAGCTTCGCTCGTGCATGTTAATCTGAAAAATGCAAATTCCGCACACACACCCATCTGCCGGGGCTTGGCTATTTATTAACTTTTTTTTTAAAAATGTGAATCTTTTCTTCCTTTTTTATGGGAAACAGCAATGAGTTTTGTTATCACTTCCCCTTTTTTAATTTCATTTGGAGAAAACAGTTTTAATAGATTAAAAAAAGTGCCCCTGAGGTGGCAAGGATTACAGCTCACTTGATACTGGAGTTTTAATCAGAGCTTGGTTTTATTGGAGATGATGGATGCCTGGGTACCTGGCCTGATCTGGGAGGAAATTCTATAGTTAGGTATTCTGGGGGGACTAGTTTTGATTTCCTGGCCCCAGGCTCGATAATACTGGAATGCCAAAGGTTCAATTTGTCCATTCTTTGTTTAAGTATTTTGCATACCCCTAACCCTTAGTGTGTGAGTCCTTGAAGTCAATGAGATTTCTGACCTGTGCAAAGTTTGTACAACACCTAACAC
Organism: Carettochelys insculpta; assembly: GCF_033958435.1. NCBI lineage: Eukaryota > Metazoa > Chordata > Testudines > Carettochelyidae > Carettochelys > Carettochelys insculpta. The sequence goes on from NC_134160.1 coordinate 3,298,989, forward strand.
AGTGGAGTCCTGATCAGCGTTCCCTCTAATCGTCTCTGCCCATGTGTGGAATAATGTTATATGCACCAAAGCATGGCTGGATGTGCACCAACAGGAACACAAAAAAAAAAAAACCTAGCTGTGCCGTTCTGCTAATTGGCTGGTCAGCATCTAAGTCTCTCCTGAGCAGCTGTCCAAGCATGGAGCATATAGGGAACATTGGTCCTGGTCCATGACTGAGACTCCTAGTACTACCACAAACCTATGAGAAAAAATAATGATGAGGATAATAAAGTTAAGCATGTCTGTAAGCAGTACCTATGCACTTCATGTGTTCCCCCGTACTGGCTTGAATGTAGAGAGGTACAATAGTTTGCTATGTGTTTTTAACTCAGGCAATAGAGGTTCTTGCACTTACATCCAGAGGTTCCCAGGTTCAAATCCCACCTGTCAGGGTACTGCTCAAAGGTGTGATGTTACAGGTACACAACCAAGGCTGAAGCGCACAAATGTTTTGGCAGAAGAGATGGAGGATGTTCAAGTGAGTAGGGCACTAACCTGACTTGGGAGACCTCAGGTCACAAACAAAGTTCCCTCTAATCTTTTCCATCCATTCACAGTTTTTTTTCCCCATCCATGTGTGGAATAAATTTATTTATGGTGCACCTAGGCCTGTACAAATGTCCACCACCAGTAGAAAAACAAAACCTAGCTTTAGGCACTCTTACTGGTCACCCTTTGAATTAATCATGTGCAGCCACACAAGTGCATAGCTTACAGGAAACACTGGTCATGGGCCAGACTTCCTTTGTGACCACAGGCAAGTCACTTAGCCACTCTGTGCCTCAGTTTCCCAGCTGGAAAAAAAAAGGATGATACTGCTATATATCCCAGAGGTGTTGAAAAGGCACCACTAATACTGCCAGGGCTCTGGGTAGTGGTGTGGCATTGAGAATTAATTAGATTGTGACGCACTCAGATATTACCGTAACGGGCCATGTAAGAAGCTAAAGCAGATTATTTGGAAGAACTTCACCTTATTACACCTCAGCCAGTGTTTCCTCTTGACCTCTGAATTTCTAGGGCTTTAAACATTTTCTCTGGGCTACGGGTTGGCCAGTAGGTATCAGCACTCATCTGGACGGCTGTACTTGTATTAAAACAATATCAATACTTCTGGCGCAATTTTATGGACCCATTTTGTTTCTGCTTCCCAGACCGCACTGCTCCAAAGGACAGTGAAGGACGCAACTCAGTGCAGACCTTGGCACTGCTGTCCACGTTTGAAGTTTGAAGAGCCCTTTGGAGTGCCATGGTAGCGCTACACTGCCATTATATGCGGCTGTGAGGGGCTCAGTGCCAGCGTCGCAGTAGTGCTAAGGGCTGACTGTCTTGGCCCCGCCCTTTCTGCCATTGGACCCCGCCCCTTCTGCCCTTGGTCTTGCCCCTTCCAGGGACGCCGAGCCGCATCCCTCTCACTTTGCCGTGGGACCCACAGTGACTGTCAGCGCTGCTGGTCAGCAGTTTATAGTGGCATGTCCTCCAACATGAGCCTACCTCACATGAGCTAAAGCAGAACCTCAAACGCTTGCAGCAGCAGAGAGTCTATTGTTATGTGCACCAAGGCATGTGTGGATGTGCATCAGCAGCAGAAACACACACTGTCACCTGTGGGCAGCTGGGGGAGCTCTGCAAATCAGCTGAGCGGCACCTGAATATCTCCTGGGAAGCTGCCCAAGAGCACAGCTTACAGGGAAGGCTGGTCTGTGGCACACCATAGAGCAATACCCCTGCCACCCTACAGAGGGCAGTGCTGTGCATATATAGCTACAGCAGCCAGTTCAAAACAATGCACCCAGAGGTCCCCACATAGCATGTGTGGTGTTTGTGAACTCCCGGCACTGCAAGCAGAAGCAAAGGCCCAGGGATACTGGGTCAGAAGCCAGAAAAGCACGCAGGAGGCCTAAGAGCATATCTGTCACCATCCCTTGAACTCCATCTTTAGGATTCCTCCCCAATGTCATTAGAACAGCGGAGGAAAAACAACCCCAGTGTTTTGCATGACAAGAACCTAAGCTGACAGAGTTCAGCATTTCGAGCATAATTGGCAGCCTCTGCCCAGGAGAGGCCAGCAAACAAACTTGCTTGGAGACAAAATTACATCCCATCCCTGTGCCTCGAGGTTATGGTGGCTGGGGCTGTCATGGGGGAGGGGGCGATGGGGGAGTAACTGGGACCACAGCATTCCAGACTGGACTGAAGCAATGAGCCTGCCTCATGGCCTTCGGGAACATTAAACTTCACCTGAGTAACAAGACAGAAAAGGGGGAAAACACATATGAAAAGGAAAGAAAAACTCTTAGGAAATAAGATCAAAGTCTGCTTGCAGAAATGTTGTCCTGCAGCTAAACAGAAGCCTCGCTCGCCCTAATTGGAGCAGCAGAATGCAGCGCTCCGCACGCAGGGGGAGTTCTATGCAAAATGGGAGAAGTGGACCTTCTAGGAGAGCTCTGACTTCTCGGTCCATCCATTCCCAGAGTTAGCATGAGATACAGGGAGGGGAGAGAGGCAATGGAAGCCAGGAGGGATGGGCGTGACCAGCAAATGGACACCTACTCTGGGTAGGGCTACCAAATTTGAACTTTCAAAAACGAGGACGCGCCTGAGAGGGAGCATATCTGTATCTACCCACTCATGTTGTATTAATGTGCTGTATAGCCACCGGCCACTCCTTGGCCACTCCACCGGCCACTCCTTGGACTACCAAATGCATTTTCTATGGAGCCAATTGCATTGACCTTTAACATTCCATTTATCTCTAGGCCACGGCTGTTTAAAGTGGCAGCACAACACACTCCGAATCTCACCTTTGGTTGAGCCCTTCATGGAGCAGCAGTCAAGGTGCCAGTACCCAAACGAAATGGAGCTAGGCCCAAGATGGTTAGAACAGAGGAAAGGGCTGGAAAGGGCCAGAAGCCCTGCCTAATTTAGAGAACAATGAGGCATAGGCAGACCCTGGAATGGATTTCTGCTTCCAGCCACCCCAGCAAGCTCAGAGACTAAATGAAAATGAAAAGAAATATAAAGTAAACTTCCCAGGAACTAACTGACTATTGTCCTGCCCCTTGCGCATCATCTCAGTGCAAAGGGGGAAGAGGGATCAACTGCTATCAAATCAAACAGGAAGCATTTTACACTGACTTTGCACTGGTGTAAACAACTGTGAATCCAGCCCTAAATCTTGGCACGTTTTTAACAAAATAATATAATTTGGTTCGCAAGTTCTTGGGGTGAGGAATCCAGTCAGGGGATGCCGTGCCCGGATCTTACTGCAAACAAATTCAGTTCTGTACCGTAAAAATGAGACCACACTCTGCTAGCCCCCATATGCATGTTTTATTACTTCCTGTCAAAAATCTGTGTGCTTCATGGGCCAGGCTAGAATATAAAACACTAAGTCAAGTGTTTAAAGTTTAGCGAGTCTGTTCTCATTCGACTTTGTTCATCCTCAGCTCATCTGCTGTGACCTTGTGACCTGCTTCTGCAATTCCCTGGGATCAAGAGGCATTCACTGGCTTTGGCTGCCTCTGGGCAAGGCAATTCTGTTTTGGCTGATTATCACTTAAAAGGAACACAGAGGTTTGCATTGCAAGCAGGTGTTTACCTGCCCTGAGCACCTGAAATGCTGGTTATCTTCTGCCTCACCTCAGCCTCACTCCCTCATCTGTAATGTTTATTAGGCACTCAGAAATCAAGTCTGTCAGAAGCAGAGGTAAAGACAATAGTTTTCATTAATTGGATGAGCATGCAGCTCAGCCTAGTCTTGTCAGGCTTCTGAAATCCCTCTGTGTTGAGATGGATTGGCTGATCTAGACCTAGGTCAGATATGTGTGTAGATATTGACATATCTTTATAGATAACACATGAGATATATACTAAGGTCTATTTTAAACAGACAATCCTCAGGGCTCTGCGACAAGAATTAGTACAGATTGCCCAGAAATTTCCACCCAGGTTGTTTTTCATCAAAAATTTCCATTTTTCATCAAAAAATTTCCCTGAAATGAAAATTTTCATAGATATTTTTAATGTTATTGGAATTTTTTCACTTTTTCAATGAAAATTTGAAATAACTAAATCACCTTGAACACCATTTTTTGTTTAATTTTTTCAATTTTCTTGTCCCTCCCCACCTCATTTTTTCTGTTTTACCAATGTGAAAAAAGGGGAAAAAAGAGGGTGGCAGGAAAGAATCCATAAATGTTGGGGGTTGCAGTTTTTCATTGTAATAAAAAAAAAATCCCACAACATTTAGAGGAAAAATGTCTTTTTTTCCCAAAATTTCCCTCAATACCCTATTGGAATTTTCAACTACTGCAAGATATCAGTATTCCATTGTTAGCAACTTGATACTTCTCCTTATCTTTTTTATATACATTAATGCCACCAAAGCAGCAATTTTAACTTTAAAATACCTTAATGTACAAAACTTGGTCAATAGAGTCTGAAAAATATTTTTAAAAGTCACATAGATTTGATTTGAGTCCTGTGTGTATCTGTCTGGTTGTCTCAAGCGAGGATCGCTAACATGACTTAAAATTGTAACCACACCTAGCATTTTTTATCTGTACAATCCAGTGTTCCCTTGAATTTTTTCCATCCATGGATGGAATAAAGTTTGTTATGTGCACCAAAGCATCTGTGGATGTGCACCACCAATAAAACCATGTGCTGCCCGTTGTGGGTACCTGTAATCATTCTGCTAATCAGCTGGGTGTCACCTGAATCTCTCCTGGACGGCTGCCCAAGTGCTCAGTTTACAGGCAATTTTGGTATAATCCCATGCCAATGTCATAATCCCCATTTTACAGAAGGGGCAAATCACACAATTCCCATTCCAGGCCAATTATCTTGTATTTTCTGCTTGGTGCCACTTGGACTCAGTAGCACTCTCTTGGAAAACAGAATCTTTATTCATCTGCTCAGTAGCATCTTCTCTGCATTTCCAAGACCCCGTCGGATTACTTACAGCTCTTTTTTGTCACATCCAGCTTCCTTTAAGGATATCTTTCACTGATGACCAGCTCTCCTGGACATGCCATTCCTTTGTGACTAATTTGGAGAGGACTTATAGGGACAGAATTGGTAAATATTAGCGAATTCCTGAAATCCTGCACTTAAAAATTGGAATCGATTGTTCGGTTATATTAATATTTAATGGATTGGTTGACTTCATGTTGGACATCGTGGACAAAGTGAGTCTTGGGCATGTCTACACTTCTGGGAAGATCAACCCAGTCAGGGTGGATCTTCCGCAGTTTGATTTAGCAAGTCTGGTAAAGGAGGCTACTGGAAGGAGTAAGGGAGGTCAGCGCTCCCATCGACCTTCCTTAGTGAAGACAGTCAGGTAAGACAATTTCCAATATGTCAGTTCTAGCTATGCAATTGCCATAGCTAGAATGGTGTATCTGAAATCGACTTTCAGGTCTAGCATAGACCTGCCTAAGGGAAGGACTTGAAGGAAGGGAGCGCGCTGTCTTGGTGATTTAGGGTTGCCGCTACACTACCATTGTCCCGTCGGAGGTGCCATGGTAATGAGGCAATTCAAAGCAGGCTAATGAGGCACTGACATGGATATTCAGTGCTTCATTAAGATAATGGCAGCTGCGCAAACAGACTTTGAATTGCAGATTGAGAGTGAAGATGGGGGCAGCTTCGAAATAAGCACCCCACTTCAACATTCCCTTACTCCCACAGAACTAATTTGGAGTAAGGGAATGTCAAAGTGGGGCACTTATTTTGAAGCTGCCCCCATCTTCACTCTCAATCTGCAATTCAAAGGCTGTTCGTGTGGCCGCCGTTATTGTAATGAGGCACTGAATATGCATGTCAGTGCCTTATTAGCCTGCTTCGAATTGCCTCATTACCATAGCACCTCCAACAGGACAATACCAGTGTAGCAGCAGCCTAGGATTGGGATTAGCACTTTACTTTGAGACCATTATGTGAAGGCGACATTAGCAGTATTCTTACTGTATGTCTTATATGTTCACCGCTATTACCAGGTGTTAATCTGTTAGCTGCCCTGCTATTGTGTAGTGCTTTAGCTGATTGATTAGCCACACAGACAGCATATATTTGTAGATTCACCACTCTGCTTTGGATTCTACATGGTGCTGAAGATTTATGGGATGAATTCCTGGTCTGGCTGAAATCAGTGGCAAAATACCCATTGACTTTGATGAGACCAAGCAGATTTCACCCAAATAAACTTTCCATGGTCTGTGGTCAGTTTCAACATGTACTTTTTCTCTTTGTACACACTACAGAACTTTTCCAGTCTGATGCTCTTGGAGCCTGACTGGTGCCGAACCAGAGATTTTGCCAAACCAAGGGAGGTCAATATTGTCTAGAAGCATTACAAACACATCCACTGCTCACTGGGCTCTTAGAAGATATTTAGGGGTAAATTGGAGCTACGTAACAGCACAGAACACAGAGCCTGGACTGGTGGCTGCAAACAAAACTTATGGGTCTGCAGAAAACTTGAGAAGTGGATATGCAGCTAATTAAAATCATGCCAGATTACAGATGTAGCCAGACCAGAGAATGACAGACTAGAGAGGTTCAGCCTGTACTGAATTTTAAAGCCACTGACCTCCATTGCCAGCATTTGCTTTTCAAACTAGGCATCGTTACTTTCTCCCGTGCTTAGCGGGTTCCTTGGAGATGTGACAGGCTGCTTCCTCCTGACACTACCACATAAAGTATCGTGCATCTTATCCTATGGAAAATGCATCTCCTAACAAGGCAACTAACTTATCAGCAGTTAAAGCCTAATACATGAAAACTAGGAATCTGTGCTTTTAGCTTCCCAATTGTCTTCCCAATGACAGGCAGTGTCATCTGCCAGCCACTACTTAAAAGGACTTTTTGATCACGCATTTATAATGAAACCAACATTGTTTTCTCCCCATAAATCTCTACGAATCAGCATTACATTGTGGCATAGGTATTTCTACTGCTGATTTTCTTTTCCCTAGATTATCAGTTGAGCCATCTGCTTAACTGGGGTTTAGGTTATGTCTACACTTAGTGCTGGGGGTTTGATTCCCAGCTCAAATAGACATACCCTAGATCTCATTGAGTTAGTGCACTAAAATAGGTGTAGCTGTTGCAGTGTGAACTGTGAGAGTGGTTTGCCACCCCAAGTACATGCCTGCAGTCTCGGATGGGGAGGTCCTCAGGGCTACGTCTACACAGCAGGTGTGTGAGACCAAATGGAGGTGGGATTGTCTGTGTGAGTGTGCATAGCTCTTTGTGTACGTATGAATCAGACCCACATATTCAACTGTGTGGATACAATGCAGTTATGTATGTTATGTAAGGCTCCGGTATAAGTGAATAGAACACTACCCTCTGGTAGCTGGAGTGGCAAAGACGGTCATAGCATGTCACTTTGTAGCCTATAAGAGAAGAAAGTCTCAATTACAGCAATTAAAGGAGGATTTTTTAAGCACCAGTATCTTGGAGTTAAAAGACAAGCAGTCCTGTAGCACCATAAAGACTAACAGTTTTATTTATTAGGTAATGGGCTTTCCTGGGTAAGACCCACTTTGTCAGAGTTGGAGCAGAGAAGAAGAATCCAGGGTTTATATAGCAGAGAGCGGGGGGAAGGAAGTAGGAGGAGAAGAAGAAAAATAAATAGCGAGGGGAGTCACCTGTCCTTAATAGGAGTTCTGTGTCACACGTCTGCAGCTGCACGGGCAGTCGGGCTGTCTCTGTGTGCCCTGCCACAGATGTGTTTCTGAGACTGAGTACGCCTGCTTCAGTGTGTGTGTGTGGTGTGCACAGTGTTCTGCACTGCACATGTGGAGGGGTGTGCACACAGTTAATCTCTCTGGCTCTGTGAAGACCTGTGCTGACTTTTTCAAAACTGTCTTTATTCAAATGCTCAGGACACGGATTAACTTTCCCAGCAGCAATTTATTGCATTGCTCTTGCCTTGGAAGGGGAGCTGTGGTGCTGTGATAAATGAGTCAACACGTTTGCCTGGTTGTGCTGTAGCTCCTGCAAGAACCTCTCCACCCCGCTCTGAACAGATACTGGATGATCTTTTGGAGCCACGCTCCTCAGGGAATAAACCAGTGCGGATTTCTTGCCTAGCTCCAAACAAACCCTTCCCGCTTTTCCGGGAGTCAAAAAGTCACCCCCTGCTAGGGGCTAGTACGATTAACTAACAGTTCATTCCAAAACTGGACAGTGTAAAGCCACAGGCATGGCTCATCCGAGGCCTTCTTCCCCCCAACCTGTGTCCTCTCCCCACGGCCAAGCAGCTGTCTCTAGGGATCAGACTCTGTTCAGGGTGGAGTCTCACGAACCACATCTGACCCCAGTGACTCAGGCCAGGTCTACACTGATGGGGAAGGTCAAATTAAGATATGCAACTCCAGTTACTTTAATTACGTAACTGGAGTTGACGGACCTTAATTCGAGCTTCTGCGCCATCTCCACTACAGGAGGTCACAAAGAGGAGGACTGGCACTGACGGGGGCACCCGGGAGTTCAATTTACCACGTCCCTCTAAATCGACCTCCGGGAGATCAGCTACAGCAGTGTTGACCTTCGTGATATTGCAGACATGCACTCAGGGGTGACTAATTTAGTACTGCAGGGCTCCAGTCGAGAGTGCTAAGAGCAGAATCCTAGCTCATCTCCCCACCTCCACTGTTCCATTAACCAAGGTTGTGTCTGTACGAGGGACCTTACAGCCTATAACTCTCTGCGTAGAGCTCTCCCACTGGCACAGTTAAGCCACCCCCAATGACAAAATTGCAAGGGTAGACAAAGCCTAAGCCCTTGTCTACACGTATGGGCGGCATCAATCTACTTCAGCTAAGCAAACAGTCAATGCTGGTACTCTTTCCGTCTTGGGGGAGCACCGGCATCGATGGGAGTGAACTTGGAGACCAACTTATTGTGTCTACAGTAACAGTGATAAATCAATGGCCGATGGATTGATCTCTACCACGTCGCTCCACTACATACTGGAGACAAGGCCTGAGAAACCTCTCCAGGCCAGCCGTCACAGCAGCTCGCTGGGCTAGCAACGTGGGGCAGGGACTCCCTTCCCTCTTTCTCCAGCAGCGGAAGTGTGAACCCCTGTCTGTGATGCATGGTCACAAGTCTGTTTTGGCACTAATTCAATCCTGGGGGTGTTAGCCAAGATGACAGCCATTGCAGACCAGTGCCATCGCCAGCCCACACTGATGAATGGAGACCCTGGCCTTCCCCAGCCGATGCTGCCCTGGCTGTGCAGATGTGGGAAGGAGCTCACGTGTAGATTGATCATAGCCAAGGAGGGTCTGGAGTGGAGCACTGTCCATGCTGGCTACAGTCTAGAACCAGGGTGCCCAACCAGTTCTGAACCAGCAGCCACTATGTAGTAATCTGGCCACACTGTTCTGAAAAAATGTTTATCGTTCAGGCCAAGTAGCCACACTCCACTGGCCAAATAGCCACATGTGGCTAGTGGCCAGTGTGTTGGACACCACGGCTCTAGAAGATGCCCCAGAACAGCAGGGTGGAGGGGAAATCGTTAGCCAACCAATCATAAACACTGGATGAAGAAATCTGGATCCATGGCACCCTTCCCACAGCCTGCTGTGCCCCGCCATCTGCAGCTTAATAACCAGACCTAGATTGGATCCCCCTTGGTAGAACCAGCATACTCTATCTGCTGCCACAAAAGAGAATAACAGTGCTGGCCCTTTAAAAGCACAGCTGACGTCCTTTTTTTCTTGTTAAAAGATGTCTGCAAGGGGAGCTGCCAATCTGAAAAATGATCCTTTCTTTTTTCCATTTTCTTCGTTCTTTCCTTCTAGCTTGTGCTCATCTGTTCAGGTGAACCGCAGGCATATTCATTAAATCTTTGTCTTTGACACCTCAGCTGCTTTGGAGCCTTGGGCTTCTCTTTCTCTCTCCTTTCTGCTTTTTATTTTTTTTTTTTTTGTTTTCTCCTTTCCCCCATCTCCAAGCTCGCCTGATCAGCACACTAAAAGGCTGCAAGAGAAAGCAGCAGAATAGTTAACTAAGCATAACTTTAACTCCAACCTGCTGAGTGGCCGGTTTTACAGATATTGCTGTAAACAGAAAGCGAATGGTTTTCTGGAACTTGGGCTTCATTTTCCAAGCCCACGGTTTTTTTTCACAAGGCTCTCAGGTCCCAGTAGCAATGTTCCTTCTAATCTTTTCCATCTGTGTGTGGAATGGATTTTATGTGCACCAAGGGATGTGTGAATGTGTACCATCCATAAAAAAAACTTATTGGTGGATGCTTTGCTAGGCAGCTGGGTGGCATTTGGATCTCTATTAAGTGTCCACACAAGTGCTGAGCTTACGGGGAACACTGCCCAGTTGGCATCCAAGTACCGGGGCACATCCAGGATCAGGTCTGCTCTGGCATTAGCCAGGTGTGTCTCGCTGTGATTTGCTGGTGAAAGGAGCTTGTCTGGGGACAGCGGGGAGGGTTACATTCAGTGCTGATGAGAGTGAAGGTCTGATTACTGGAAATCATCCGTCCAAACTCCTCCAAAATTCACAGGCCTTCAAAATCCAGTTCTGGGTCTGAATTTTGTAATGGATCAGAATCAAAACCCAGATCCATGCACTCTGAAATTAGGGGTGTTTATGAACCAGATGTGGGTCCACATTGTGCAACTTCTGCCCGTCTTGAGTGATAGCACAGCCAGGTATTCTGCAAGCACCAGACAAGTGTCTTTCTGGCTGGCTTGCTTTTCCTCCCTTTGTCCCTCGCTTTGTCTTGGCCTCTGTTGGACATTCATGCCAAGAGGTCTGTCACAGCCCCACAGGATTCCTGAATCCAGAACCAGCTCAGGGGCCTCCTGCCTGCCCCTGCCAAGGCAGCTGGGTGTTTTTCCATGCCATTGCCAGGTTCCTCCAATGTGCTATGTGTGTTTGCATGTCCTTTAAATGTAAAAATCAGTTTGGCTCCAGATTTCCAAGTGTCCCACTTGTTCTGGGTTTGGAGCTGAGCAAAGGACTCACATGAGTGTTTGAGGCCTTTTAGCTAAAATCATGCCAATAAAATCTTGACATATAAGGGATGATGTCTGAGTGGTAACGTCACAGTTGGCTATCTAGCCTTATAAAATGAAATCATGAGAATGAGACGATCACAACTTGGTTTCTGCAGGGGTTCACTAATTCTCTGGTGCAAAACCCACTCTGCAGCCACAAGTACTGAGAAATGTGGGCAAGTACGTGCAGAAAGTGTGTGTACGTGGGGGGCAGGGTCTGTGATGGAAGTGAATGCCTGTACACATGTGACAATGAGATATATGTTGTAGGGGGGTGCTGGGTGTGATGGGGTACACCTGGGAAGTGTGACTGAGGGTCATGATGTTAGTGCAAGAGAGGATGCATGTTTGTAAGGACGTGCATCTGTGATGGATCTGAGTGTGTGCAGGTGTGTAAGAGTGTTGGAAATTCATGTATCAGAGAGATGTGTCTGATGAATGGATGTGGGGGTGTGATGGGTCTGTGTTCTTGATACACACTTTGTATTAGCAGGGTCCTTGTCACCATTATTCAATCAGTCTCCCTCTAGCTTTCTCCTGGGATCAGAGGATGGAGACAAGGTTTTAGCTTAAGAGACAAATCAGTTTTTCTCCACGGTGCAGTCCTTCTCCAAGGTCCCAGCCTGCAGAAGAGTGAGCTGATTTTAAGAGCCTTGAGAAGAAGAGATGTTTTTAAATTGACTTCCCCAGACACAAACTAGATGGGTGTGCAAGAGCACAAACGGTCCCAGTAGCACGGACAGTGTAGTCCACCAGCAAAAGGAAGCCACTGACTTTCAGCAGGAGTGCTGCGCTTCTCAATCACTTCTGTCTCCCACCCTGACTGCTGCAGAGTTCAGGGAATAGTTTGTAACAGGTGAGTTACACAACTGTGTTTGCAGTTTCCTGTTCTATTCTCTATTCTGTTTCCCTGTTCTATTCTATTTCCTCCTATATGCTCAAAATTACATATAGCGGTCACGTGATAGCGTCTCTGTTCCGTGACTGGATGAGCATGCCTCCTCGAATCCTGTTTCTGGTGAAATGCTCAGGAATATGAATTTGAAATTCACTTCTCAGGAAAATTCTGCAACATTAGCTAAACATTAGTTCTGTCAGCAAACCTTCTTGCCAGCAAACTCTGGAAACAACCATGGAAAGCAAACACAAGAGTCCAAAGCACAGGGGAAGCATCTTTGTTTAAAAGAAGAATCAGATGAATGTTTGAGAGGAAAATGAACCACTATTCACTCAGCTTTTATTTCAGGTTCTGTGTGGAAATGCAGATTGGTAGAACGAAGATTAGGGTTAGAAATTCATAGACAGACGTTGGAGATAGTCGTTGGCAGAACTGGCACAGTGATGGGTGGCTGTGGGTCGGGACTGAGGTGCACTGGCAGAGTCTTACAGAGAAGACTGTAACCTGCACCTCCCTTACTTATTTCCATTGCTCTTATTTTAAGAGGTGCAAAATCGAACCCCAAACTTTCCAAACCAAGCGAAATTGAAGGATGCCAAGTTGGAGATGTGCATACATTTGAAGTGACCAAGATGCATGCAATTCAGCCCCCTTATAGAGACCTCAGTTATCTGGCAACATCCTGATCAATACAGGGAAAGTATCACGAGTGCACCCAGTTAGACAAGCCACTGTGGAAATGCTGCCAGGACTGGATGAAAATTCCGTAGCAGCAAACTCCTGAGGGCTTGTGTAACAGGGAGGATTCCTCAACATGGTGCCTCCTTCTCGCCACTCTGGGGATTAGCTCTGTCCAGTTGCATAGTTGTCTAAACTAAGGCAGGTGACTATCCTGTCTCCTTTTGAAAATCTCCAGTGAAGGAACTGCCACAAGCTCTGGCCATCTGCTCTTTCACCTCCTGTGACTTGCATGTTATACTTCTGTTAATGCAACCTATAACTGCATGTGCTTGTTTTGCAATAGCCTCACATTGCTGGCTCATGTTTAAGTTGTGATTGACCGCAGCTCCCAGCTCCTCCATGGCAGTGATGTTGCCAAACCAGTTCACCCCAATCTGCCACGCCTTCTGCTTTTTTGCATTTAGTTTTAATTCCCCGTGTATAGCAACTTACAATTGTCTTTGAAGCCTTTATTTTGGTTGTCTATAGCCCAGTTCTCCAATTTATCAGGATCCCTCTCTCTTCCAAAGGTCTTGGCAACTGCCTCTAGCTTTATGTCACCCACAAACTTGCTCAGTGTGCTCTATATTCTATGATCCAGCTCACTAATGAAGATGTTGAGCAATACCAGACCAGAACAGATCCCTGTGGAACCTCCCTTACCCTTCCCTCCAATCCGACATCATTTCATTATTCTTTATTTGTGATTGTTTTTGCAGTTATGTATTCACTTAATGGTAGTTCTATGAAGTCCTCATTTCTCCAGCTTACTTATCAGAATGTTCTGTGGGACTATGTCCAAAGCTTTGCTGAAGTCCAGGTATATTGTAAGAATGTAAGCACACAAGAACAGAAACAGGGCCATACTGGGTCAGGCCAACAGTTCCCCCAGCCCAGTATCCTGACTTCCAACAGTAGGCAATGCCAGGTGTCCCAGCAGGAATGAAAAGAACAGGGAATCCTCAAATGATCCCTCCTGCATCATCTGTTCCCAGCTTCTGACAAACGGAGGGCAGGGACACCATTCCTACCCATCCTGGCTAATAGCCATTGATGGACCAAACCTCCATGAATTTATCTAGTTCTTGTTGAACCCTGTTAAAGTCCTGGTCTTCATAACATCCTCTGGCAAGGAGTTCCACAGGTTGACTGTGCTGCATGCACCACATTCCCCTGTTCACCAAACAGCTAACCTGTCAAAAAAGGAAATCAAGCTGGTTTGGTATGATTTGCTCTTGGTAAATCTATGCTGGTAGCTAGTGATCACCCAGTCATCCTCATGCATTTGCAAATTGACAGTTTTAGACATTACACTAGTAGCTTCCTGGGTGTTGAGGTCAGGCTGATTGGTCTGTAGTTCCTCAGCATCTCTTTTCCCACCTTTTAAAGAGGGACACTGCTTTAGCCCTTCTCCAGTCACCTGGGACCTCTCCTGCCATCCATAAGATGACAGAACTGGCTTCCCCTGCCACCCCAGCAGCTGCTGCAAGATCAGAAGAATGTTTGCTGGTATCAACTAGGTGAAAAGGCTGCAGCAGCAGATAGCATGTGAGGTCAAAGACATGCTGGCAAAGTAGCACCTACCCAAAGCTTGGGGATGCACTCAGCCAGCTCCCTGATCTCGTGCTCAGCAGGCAGCCTTAGGGTCATGGCTAAGGCAGCTTAGTTCGGCCCCAGTTAAATCCTGTTATGTGTCCTTCCCTGAAGGAGCTATTTCCCTCTTTGCAATTCCATGGCTGGCACTCCTGAGGCGGACCTCCCCAATCTGCTCAGCACAGGCACTCTGGAGGAGTTCCCAGTCAATGCATCAGTTCTCTTTTCTGTGGCCCTGTGTCTCTGCACAACTCTGTCTCCCTTTCTCCTCTCCCACCCCAGCCAAATAACACCAGGATGATGAGTGTGGAACTAGACAGATAGATAGATAGATACTTCACAGTAGTACCTGAGCAACATTCCTGGGATCACTGTGTCATATAATGTGCATCCCTCTCTGGGAGCTTCTGCCACATTCAGGAGCTGTCCGTCTGGCTCAGTGGGAAGCTCAGACACTAGAAGATTTGCAGTTTGGCCAAGAAGGTCATCATCCTTCTTTGTGAATGCATTGCTCCAGCTTCTCCTGGATCTGCTTCTGATAGCTTTTCCTGAGATGATCAGTGCTGGAACAGGGAGATAACCAAGCCCGCCGGCTGTAAGAAACACGATTGGCCTCCACTGCTGCTGGCCCAGGGTTGGTGGCACTGAGAAGACCAGTGAACAGAACAATGGAGGTGGTTGGCTGGCATTGCTCTCTGTGGAGCCAATGGTAAGTCAGGATGGGCTGGAACGTACAGCCAGCGGCTCACACTCTCTCTGGCCACTGAGCCATCCAACTGCAAGCCAGGGAGTTCTAATTGGTTTCTGTTTGGGTTGTTGTTTTTGATATAAGCTCAACCTGTTCTCATCTGAGATGATAATAACACCTTGTAGGGATGTGGACAGGCTGGGATGATGAACTTACTACAGTCTGGACCTCTCTAATCCAGCACCCTCGGGACCTGACTGGTGCTGAACTAGAGAATTTGCCAGACCAGAGGACATCAATATTGTCTACCACATTACTAACACTTCCGCTGCTTACTGGGCTCTAAGAAGCCATTCTGGGGTAAATTGCAGCTAAACAATAGCTCAGAACACTGACCGCCAGGACTGGTGGCAATAAAAAAACTTCATGGGGCCACAGGAAACTTGGACACACCCATAATAAATGGACACCCAGATAACTAAAATTATGCTGGGCCAAGGATGTTGCTGGACAAGAGAGTGATGGACTACAGAGATTCAACCTGCAGTGTGACGCTTTGCCCAGAAAAGAGGTCCCTTGTTTTTTCACTGGTTGAGTTTCATGGGAGCAGTTTGCTGGGTGGAGTGGCAGAGGAAGTTGGGATAAAATGGGGTCAACCTCCCCTTCTCCCTTGGGAACACTTCAACCAGATCTTTGGAGCTTTGAGAAAGTTCAGATCTGATACTGGCACCTGCATGTCCTTGTCCAAATTTCAGCCCAGAGTTGGAGTCAGTTCAGACTGGCTTAGCCCATTCCTGAGCAAAGGACCACATGCTGCACTCTCCAAAGCTGTATGCTTTCAGGGGCCCTGCTTCTAAAGTGGGATTCTTGTGCTTGACTTAAATGGGCACTAAACTGGCCCCTTCAGCTTTCGGAAGGGAATTTGGGCTCAAGAGATCTCAGCTCAGCTCCTAGCTTTGCTACGCAGTCCCTGGGTGACTCTGGGTCTCGCTGGGCCTTAGCTCCCATCTGTGAAATGGAGATAATGATCCTTCCTTTCTCCCACCTTTTTGCTGACTTGTCTACATAGATTGTAAGCTCTTTGGGGCAAGGATTTTCTTTTCTTATGTATCTGTACAGCATCCAGCCCGACAGCCTCCCATCTTTGTTGGAGCTCAGAATATCACTGTAATATAACTAATAATACCTGGATCCAAAAGCCTTCACACGATAGGAATGTACAGCACCTCGCACAAAGAGGCCTGTAGGTCCAACTCTAATCCAAATAATAAGGATAATATCTGCAGATGACATGCATCCCTCTGCAGGGTTCTCAGTGGCATGGCTGGTGCTGAGAGGTGAGGCTTCCTCTGGTATGGAAATGACTCTCAGTCGCAGTCCCTACCAGGGTGACAGCAGGCCTGTGGAGGGCGGGATATTAAACACAGAGGGCAGAACTGCTCTGGGAGGTGTAGCTGAGTTGTGCCCTGTTAAGCTGTGAATTCCTGCAGAGTTTTGTTCGCGGGATAGGCGTGCAGCCTGGTGCCCTGCTCCGAATTAATTATCCGCTGACACGATTTCGCTTCTTTCCCTTTGTGTTATTTTAATTAACAGAGATCTCCTCCAAGCAAGCCAGCTGTCATGTAAATTGTAAAACTGTCAGCATTTACAGGAACTTAACAGGGATTTTTAAAAAGCACTGCACAAAGGGATGTGCTACTTTGGCTTTTTAAAAAATCTGGAGCATTTGTAATTTCTTTTTAAGGCACAAAAATTGTGGAGTGGGGCAGGTGGATGGAAAAAATCTAACTTTTATTTTACAGCAAATGATGCTTTGAATGGGGACACAGAGAGAGTCAGGCTGTGAGATCAGTTATGCTTTCCCTGGAAAAGGGGTCCCTTGTTTTTTCACTGGTTGAGTTTCATGGGAGCAGTTTGCTGGATGGAGAGGCAGAGGGAGTTGGGACAGAAGGGAGACATCCTCCCCATCTCCCCCAGGAATAGGTGACTCTGGCTGCGTCTACACATGCACGCTACTTCGAAGTAGCGGCACCAACTTCGAAATAGCGCCCGTCGCGTCTACACGCGTCGGGCGCTATTTCGAAGTTAACTTCGACGTTAGGCGGCGAGACGTCGAAGTCGCTAACCTCATGAGGAGATAGGAATAGCGCCCTACTTCGACGTTCAACGTCGAAGTAGGGACCGTGTAGACGATCCGCGTCCCGCAACGTCGAAATTGCTGGGTCCTCCATGGCGGCCATCAGCTGGGGGGTTGAGAGATGCTCTCTCTCCAGCCCCTGTGGGGCTCTATGGTCACCGTGGGCAGCAGCCCTTAGCCCAGGGCTTCTGGCTGCTTCTGCGGCAGCTGGGGATCTATGCTGCAGGCACAGGGTCTGCAACCAGTTGTCAGCTCTGTGGATCTTGTGTTGTTTAGTGCAACTGTGTCTGGGAGGGGCCCTTTAAGGGAGCGGCTTGCTGTTGAGTCCGCCCTGTGACCCTGTCTGCAGCTGTGCCTGGCATCCCTATTTCGATGTGTGCTACTTTGACGTGTAGACGTTCCCTCGCTGCGCCTATTTCGATGTTGGGCTGAGCAACGTCAAAGTTGAACATCGACGTTGCCGGCCCTGGAGGACGTGTAGACGTTATTCATCGAAATAGACTATTTCGATGTTGGCTGCACGTGTAGACGTAGCCTTTGTGTCATTCTGGCATGGACCCAAAGTGATGCTGTGGAGACAAGGGAAGTGTTCCACCTATCGTTTTCCTGGTGCTGCTTTGCTCTAGAGACAAGAAAGACTGTGTTCTTTGTTCCCTCTCTCTTTCCTTTCCTCCTGGGAAGCTTTCAATGTGAGGTCTCTAACTCCATTACTAAGGCTTTGAGGCATCTCCTGGGTTTATTAGGGATTTTGAAAGGTGCTTTTTCAGTTTGACACCTGTGCCATTGCTGGTGACTGCCAATATGAACCACAAAACATTATGTTTTTAGCAGACCAAGTTCCAAAACCTACACCAAGACCCAGGAAATGGGCATGGTCATTGTTGGTTCTGTAGCTCTTGGTGGTCACTCGATAATGAACAGGATGTATTCATGTCACCTTCCTATTTGTCTCTTCATGGCTGACCAGCCCAATGCTGGAGCCACAGGCCTTATCACAGAAGGGGCAGGTGCTGGTAGCTGTTGGAGGGGCACGGGCAAGTGTTTGCTACTCTTTTGTCCTTTTCTACTTCTCCTCATGTACGCAGCGGCAGGACATCTCAAATTGCACCACCCCCATCCCAGTAATCGTAGAGGAGTCCTCCAAGGGAAGCCAAAGAGTTGGGCAAAGGAAGCGGCCAATCAGGGGCCAGGAAGGCCCTATAAGAAGAGCTGCAGTGCCAGAGCTAGCTCAGTGTAGTGGGAGCCCTCCAGGAGAGAGGAACCACAGGTGTGGCTGCTGGAGCTGAAACAGCACCTCAAAGAGCTCACTTTGTAGAGCTGGTGAGAGTCTATAGCACTATTAATCAGTTTTGGTGGACTGATGGCTAGGGCAAGGATTAAGGGTGAGGACTCTGCCTCCAGGACGAGATGCCCTGGAGGCACCACTCCCTGCTCAAGTGGGGAACAGACTGTGGTGGGACATTAGTGAGGGCACCATGAGGGGTCCCTGTTAAATGGACACCCTGGCAGGGGACTATTGCAGTATCCCTGCATGAGTCAGCTGAAGGGCTGAGTTATCTAAGGGTAGGTCTACATGGCAAAGGTATTTTGAAATAGCTATCCTAGTGTCTATGCAACACAATTGCTACTTCGAAATAATTTTGAAATAGCTTTTTGAGATTGGTAAAGCTCATTCTATGAGGAATAGTGTGAACTTTGAAATAGGGGCTGTTAAGACAGGGAACAGAGACTATTTTGAAATAACTCATAGTGTGTCCAGTGGCTCTATGGCTGTGTCTACACTAGCAAGTTCTTTCAGAAAATACAGGTCTTTTTGAAAGAATACACAGAATGGCTACACACAAAATGTGCTCTTTTGACCCAAAATCAAAAGAACATGGCTCTTCTTCCAGAAGCCCTCTTCTGTTCCGGATCAGGAAGAGTGTCTTTCAAAAGAAGACATGTGTAGATGCTCCAAGGGCCCTGTTTTTGGAAGAGCAGTCCTCATGGTGCCAGATTTTTCGATCCCTGGCCCATTCTTTCCAAAGAGGGGGGGCTGTCTGGAAGATCTTCTTTTGAAAGATTGCTGTATTGTAGATGTCGCCCATGTGTGTAGATGGTGAATTTGAAATAGCTAAGTGCTATTTCGAAATACAGCATCTACACACATGGGTTAAGTGTGTAGATAGCTAAGTGCTATTTCGAAATGTATTTCTGTGTGTAGAGGTGTTATTTCAAAATAAGCTATTCCAGAATAACACTTCTGGATTAGTGTGTTTCAAAATAAGGCTGCTGTATCGACATGCCCTAAGAAACTTTGAAACTGCATCAGCAATGACACGCATTTGTCCAGACAGGGATGGTCGTGAGAGTCACCCTAACAGCAGCACCAGTCTATTTTCTTTGCTGTCTTGGGTTTGTAGCTCATTACATGAGATGGGATGAAAATCATTGTATTGTATGTGGCAAAAGACTAGAAAGCTCTGACTCGGGGCAGACTAGGATTTCTTGTTCTATGTAATGCAAGACAGAAAGAGAAAAGGGTCATATTGAGAGCAGAGGAAGAAGTGATGATACATGACTGACGGGAAGAGAAATTTTTTCCTAAAAATTTCAAGGACAGGACGGTGAAATAGTTTCCAAACCATAAGACTGAGTGCCTCTCCCTGAGGTCTCCAAGTGCTTCTCAAACATGAATTCATTCTGATAACATCCCTGAAAGGCAGGGACATACTGAGCTAAAAGTGGCGAATACAGGGAGCTTTTTTTGTACCAGCTGAATACAATTCTGTCTGTGTCAACATTTTGTTTAATTTAAGCACCAGGGATGTGCTTAGTCCTGTAGAGACACACACAAAAACAGTTGTTCCTTTCCTAGCCCAAAGATCTATCTACTCATTGATCACTCCAGTTATAAATTGCCTATCACGTGGTATCTAGACTCTAACTGAAAATTAACAATCACCAGGAATGGCTTCCCCAGTTTCAAAAGCATCAGAGCTGTGAGCTGTCCCTCTGCAAATCCCAACCTTTTTGTATTCATGAACAAAATTTCTTTGAAAGGTTCTGAAAATTTTCTGTAAGTCCTTCCATTCCCGTTACATCCCAGGATGCATCACTGTTATCAAAGACACCTTGCTTCTGCTCCGGACTGGTAATGAAGCCAGAATATCTGAAGTACATTGAGAAAGGTAGTTTTAGTGGCTATTTCGAGCCCATCTGGATGCTGGAAGGACCAGAAAAATTGGAAGAATTCTACCTCTGTTATGCAAACACGAGGGATTATTACTATTTGGTATTGCAGTGGAGCCTAGAAGTCCCAGTCAGAGTTCAGGATCTTGTGCTGGATGCTGGATGCACATATAAGGCAAAGATTATCCCTGCCCAAATGAGTTACAGTCTAATTAAATTCAGTTTTCATGGAAACCAGTGACACTCCCATTTGATTTGGCATGGCACCAATTTATGCCCAGGATAAATTTGGTCTGACGGGTGATAAGTGATTTGTGGTCCTTCTCCATTTTTAATTCAAATAGGACCAAATTCTGCTCCTAAATGACCTCAAAGGCATTAATCTGGATTTACCCCACAGTATGACGGGTCAGGTGCGATTCTTCATCACTCTATACCTTGTGTACAGTGTGCAAGTGCACAGTGGGTATAAAATACCTCCACCCCAAGTAAGAAGTCTTCACTCACTTTCACAGATGGGAGCAAATTTGCAATCTGCCTAGCTTCAAGCCTGAGGGCCTTGAAGAATCAGGACAATAGTCTAGATAATCATTGTTTCTTCTGCCCATGGTCTCCAAAGGAGTGCTCCTCACCTGGTGTTAAAGGTCCCGGTTCCATTAAAATCAGTTGAGCTATGGCCATTTACACTGGCTGAGCATCTGACTCAGTGCTCCAGCTCCAGTCACACGAATGAGATTTTCAAAGACACCAGAGGCATTTGGCTGCTTAGTTCTCATTAAAATTAATGGCAGTTGGGTGTCTTGGCAAATTTCAACCTTACTTCCTGATTCATTTGGAAATTTTTAGGGGGAAATACTCTAAAAACCAAACTGGTTTAATTTTTTTCATGGAAAGATAATTTTGACAAAAAATGGCTTTTGGGTTGAAAAGGAAATTTGCACCAAAACCAAACCAAATTTTTTAGGTCTTCAGTGAGAAATTAAAAGGAAAAAACACTTTTTAAAATAAAAAAAATCTCTCTTTATGTGCTTGCGCATTGAGTTGTGAAGATCTAGGCCAAAAATTTTCACCATAAACTAAAAATCAACTGGTGTTTCCTAACACTGGTCGCCTCAGATGAGCAAAAGCCTGTGTTAATGGGACCCATATGTCTTTGTTTAAAAGCTGCTTCCACAGCAAGAATAACAGATGTAGAACCAAATGAGAGTTGATGAAAATATGGCAGGAGCTCATACAAGGATATTCAGTGGACATCTAATTTCTGCAGAAGTCTGTGAGAACCATTCAGGAATCAATTAATAAATGTAGGGCTAAAAGTAAAGTGAGTAGCAAGGATCCAACTCAACAAGGAACTCAAATGATAAACATGGAAGAAGCAGCAAAGTGGTTGGGAGACTCTGAGATAGACCTGCTAGGCACAAGACCTTAGACAGCGCAGCCTACAGTTGGAATAGGGGTAGCCAGCATGTGAATGGTTACAAATGACCATACTCCTTTACTGAGGATGGAACGCATGGAGAGTCAAAAGGATGGGATTTGCAGTTACAGCAAGAGAGAACCACAGGATGGATCCATTACAACATGGAAACCTCAAAAGTCCCTTTTTGGTAATAAGGACAAGTGTTTAGTTTTTGTCCGCAAATAATATCTTAAGTGAATTTAGGTGTCACACTGACAGCGCTAAGAAATGAAGTGCTCATCTTATCCATGAATGGGTATAATGCTGGTTTTGTACCTAATCTAGTCAGTTCCAGGTGTCTTTGTTACATTGTGGCCAATTTATTCCTTCAGTCTGTGGGTTTTGGTGACTTGGACATGTGCTCTAAGAAGCAAACTGAGACCCTGCAGGTAATGTCACAAAGGTCACTAAGCTATTAGCATAGATCGATAGATAGAGCCAGCAGGTATGGGTAGGATAATGACAGAGAGAGGTTTTGCTTTGTTTTAAGTTTGTTTTTGGGGAGTATCTGTTGCGTGCTATTGACAGCCTGAAAATCACTGGATATCTGCTTTATATCCGCGGGTGTCTGCGACCACAGATGTGAATGCAGATAGCTACGGTCCATTTTTGCAGATATGGATGCAGATGCAGATAGAGATTTTGTATCTGGAACCTTGCAAATTTGCAGATATCTGCTTTATAACCACAGGTATCCACAGCTATGGAAGCAGAGTCAGATATTCACAGGTCACTTTTGCAGATGCAGATGTGGGTACAAATTTTGTATTTGTGCAGGGCAGCCGTGATATTGTTTTTAATGCATATCACCCTTGTCCCAGCCTCGCTGACCACTGACTCCTTGTGTTACACAATGAAGGGCAACATTCAACTGAGAATCTATAGGGAAACTATCTCCATCTTTGATATACACAACCAAGCTGCATATTCTGGCAGCCTAACGACACCAGCCTGGCTCAAACCAAGCAGCTTCTCGAACCTCTTGCATACCCCTTCAGGCTAAGCACATCAGCCCATCCACAAAACTGAGGGTTAAAGCAGGGGTTTGCAAAGGAGCTCGAGGGAATTGGGCACCCAAAGCCCATTGAAGTTCAATGAGAGTTGGAATCATTGCTTTTTAGAGTGGCGTTTTCAAGGTTAACTGAAATTTTCTGAGAGTTCAGACTGGCATTACAGTGGGTGAGGGTCTGTGGGCCATGGTGTACAGGAGATAAGACTGGGAGATCACAGTAGTTCCTTCTGGCCTGAACATGCATGGACTGATGAATCTGGTTTTTGTTTGGGATGGAAGGTTGGTCTTTCATTATCTGACTCCTCCTCAGTTCAAATGATGTTTTGCTTTTAAAACACACAAAACTGGAATCCATAATTTTGTATAGAAAAGAGGTTTTTGGTTTTTTGGTTTTTTTGTTATATCCCAGCCAGGCAATAATGAATGCAAGCCCCAGATGATCTTAGACAGCCACAATATTAAAGTCTCAGAGGGAGTGGTGAATTTATACCAATAAGAACAAACACGGTTTGTGAATGGTCTGGCATGACACTGACGATGCTTTGCCTTACCACCCCAGCCACACTGAGGTTTTAACATAAGGCGGCTTCCTCCTCAGTTCCTGTTTGCCATGCCAAGCAGGTTGCCTTGTCCGCTGAAACAAACGACCTTGAGCAGAGCTGTGGGTCAATAAAATAATTTGCTAACTGATCCATCTTCTGTGGCAAACAGATGAATCAACTGCAACTCCCTGGGCTGTTTTATGTACAGATGGGAGAACCATGAAGTTAAAATAATATGTGCGTGTACATCCATTTCCATGCTGTAAATGGATGGCACTAAATAAAAGAGTTTGCATCTTTCGGCATGGAGAAACATGGCCTTTGGGAGTTGGATGTGCTCCCAGGGATTTAGGTCATGGTGTTTTTTCTTCTGGCTCTCCCTCTCTCTTGGTTTCCAGAGTCCAGTCCCCCTTTCAACAGCCTTCTTTATTTCACTTTCTATGGCTCTCTCTTGCTTTCCCTCCCTCTGTTACTCTGTCTCCCTCCAAAGCCATCTGTTCCATTGGGTCCTCTCCTGGACAGCAGAACCATCTCTCCTAACTTGTGGTTTAGAATGTGTATTGGCTTCTGGCTCTTTGCCATGGCCAAGCTGTTTGCCTCAAGACTTCCAGCTCCAGCAATCCCTGTTCCAGCTGTCTTCAGCCTTCATTGTCAGAGACAAGCCAGAGAGATCCCCCATGAGCCATATGTAAATCCCTGCCCCCTGAGCTCCAATCTTCTGATGGCTTGGCACAACCCTAGATTGTTCTTCAAGCAACCCAGACATCCTCAGAGCCCTACACAGAGCATTAAACAAACAGAACAATGCCTCTGACTATGCCTAGTATAACACTTCAGTCAAGATACACATTGTTCCCGAAGATGCCCAGGCTACCTCCTAGACAAAGGCCGAGGAGGAAGCATTCGGTTGTGTCTGCTTACAGACTCAAGGGTCAGCTGCAGCTAGGGCTGGGGCGACACCACTGAAACTGCTGGGATTCCAGCCCTGATATAAGTAACTAAACTAAACCTCATGGCATGTTGAGATCCTGGCCCAATGAAGTCAAAGTGAGTTTTATCACTGGCGTCCGGCGGAGGCAGGATTTCACCCTGTGAGCTTGTTCTTTGCTGACCAGGTTATTGTTCTGAATGCATGAGCTCTATCAGGCAATGGGCTGTTCCCACGGAAAGCAAGAGTTTTTTGCTGGAGTGGACCCAAATTGCTTTCCTCTCTCCGGGCCCAAACCACTTCCCATGCAAGCCAAGGAGAATTGCAGTGACTTCAGTGGGAGATGCCTTGGGCCCCAGGAACTTACCCTCTGCTAAAGAGACATGGATAGGGATGGGGGAAAGGCCAAGCTACACTGCCTGTGCTAAATCTTCAAGCCACAGGAGGATAACTCTCACCCCAATACAGTTTCCTCAGGAATAACCATCTCTGTACACATCACCTATTTCACCGATCAGCCCTATGGCAAAGCCCCACCCACAAATAAAAAATTGTCACTTACACCATGGGGACACATCAGCCTTTAAGAACTGATGGTAAGAAGGAGGCACAGGAAGAAAACACAGCCAGAATCTGAGAAAGGAATTATAAACCAGACAGTGTTTCCAAGACTTACAGTTCATGCATGCGCCTGGGATGCATTTGTTTCACAGAGCTGCAAACTGGGGCACACAGAGGTATGGGAGCAGAAAGACCCTGAGGCAGCCTGTGTTCAGTGAGCCCCTAAACGTGGCAAGGTGATTAATGACCTTCTGGTCCTGTGCTTCATTGTGCTGTTCTTTTGCCTTTCTCCCTGTCGTTCTATAAGGCCATCTTGGCAGTGCCATATGGGTGTGCAGGAAGCCAATTGGCTTTGCAGTAATAGTGCTCAGCTGTCCTGGTGCAGGGAGCAGGGACAGAGCAGGCAGAGCCCAAAAGGAGAGGCAAGTCAAGACAAACCTAGGGCCTTGCCTCTAAAGATGAAATGGAGTCTACAAATTAAACGGCTTTCCTGGGAGAATGACTTCTCATTACATTTTGTAGCCTGGAAGGATTGCAAGCCATGTTCCCTCTAATTTTTTCTTTCCATGTGCATAATAAATTTATGTGCAGCATGGCATTTGCAGAAATGCTCCACCAAAAAAAGTGCGTGCTGCTGGCTGTGGGCACTCTGCTAATCAGCTGGATGGAACTTGACTCTCTCCTGGGTGGCCGCCAAGCACTCAGTTTACAGGGAACACTGATCCCAACACACTTGACCCACAACTGGAAATGAAGACCCCTTGGAATGGAGCGTGCCACACCATTAAGGGTAGCTTTGGATATCAAGTGAATGAGACTCATGTATCCAAATGGGAAGATAGGATGTAATTAACTAAGAAATTGGCAGAGGTCCCACATGCTAAAGCCTCTTCCCCTGGGGAAAGAAGCTTGCAGGATCTACCATAACCCTCTGTACTTCCCTCATATAGGACTCTCCAACAGACACACCCCAGAAAAGAAAGGAGAAGGCAGTCTCTCTCTGCTCCAGGTACCAGGGCTGTCAGGTTCCGTGGGTCTCACAGGAAGAGCAACCCCTGCTGAATGCACAAACACCAAGTCCTCTCACAGCTAGATCTTTCTTGAAGGTTTACTATCCAATACTATCCTGAACAGAACACAGGCACAATTACAAAGAGTAGAATGTAACCTTCTACAATGACTCAGTGGGATGTTCAGAAGGTCGGGAAAGAATCCCACTGAAATTTAGACCCTGAACCCTCTCCTCTGGGGCCTGTAACTTGCAAATTTTCAAAGGCTGGAAATGTCCTTCTTTTTAACTGGGATCTGCCATAATTTCAGCGCTTGCCTGGGAAGAGTCAGTAGCAGGACCACACAGGAGTGGGAGTCTTGGCATAACATTCACCAGATACTACAGATGTGTCAATGCAATAAGCACGTTATCCTCAAGTTTAGGCTAGGACAAACAAAGTGGTACCTGAGAGCAGGAGACAGCCCAAACATGAACAGATCTCAAGCAGCCAAATTGCTTGATTGTCCCCCAGGTGTCTGAGCAGGTACCTACAGCATCAGTCACCCATGTTATTGACCCAGATGTTGCCATAGGAAAAACAGCTTCCACATCTGGCTTTCTCTATTGTAGCAGCAGGACAAAGCATGGTATACAAATCAGGAGTAAATGGTAACTACTGCCAGTGAGAGTCATATGCAATGCAGTGCCAAGGGAGTAGCACAGTTGGAATGATGCCTTTCATATGGTGCTTCTCTTGTGCCTGTCTCATCAATGCTCATTTCTTATTGGTTTTACACAGGTGATTTCCTCTAAGTGCCCATGCACATTGAACACCTGGGTCACAGGCTCTGTGGCTGTGTGAATGCGATTTTTTAACATTACTTATTTAGACATTAGAATATCCAAATAAGTAATGTAGAAGAAAACCTGCAGTGTAGACACAGCCTCAGCCTTCTTTCTCTAACCATTAGACTAAACTCCCCTACCAGAGCTACTAAAAAACCCAGGAGTCCTCATTCTCAGATCTCAGCTCACTCTCCTATGTGTGCTTTGATATTTACACTACTTTGACTTAGGACTCATTTGCAGCGTTAACATAATATGGCAATGTAACAGTCTTCTTTTCCCTCGTTTTAAAGCTTAATACTGTATCCCACTGGCACTCTGGCTGATAAGCTTAACCACAGATGAGTGCCAGCGAATAATATGTTAGTCACTGGGACCAAGTTGCAATGCTCACCAATGAGGAGGTGAAAGGTTAACGCATTGTCATGTCTGTAAGGTTAACAAACTAACCAGGGGCAAGAGACATCAACATCTGACAAAGTGAGATAGCAGAGGAGGTTACAAGAATAAAACAGAACCCTAGGACTCATCTACACACAAAAGTTGCACTGCTTTCACTAGAACAGAATAGATAAATCAGTGTGATTCCCTAGGGAGGATACAGTCTATGTATTCGTTATAGTCTGCTGCCAAAGTTCTTATAATGGTATAGCTATTCCAGTATGGCAAAGGGAATAAACTATAGCAGTAAAAGGCACCTGTGTTACTGGTAGGACTGCCTATGCAGTTAGGACAAATATACCTATGTAATTAGATTACTCTTAGTGTTACTGCAGTGCCTAGGAGCCCTAGTCATAGGCTATGTCAGGCCTGCCAAAGGAGGATGGGAGGGGGCAAGACAAAAGGATCAATTGCCCTGAGGCCCAACCCTTCCACTTGAGGTTCTGCCCCTTACAGGAGTAAGGAGCTGATCTCCTCACACTTTCCCCAGGGGCCTGGCAAGTCTACCAGCTCCTTGGGCTATGTCTACACTACGCAGCTTTTTATGACAAGGCTGTGTTGACACAGCCATGTTGCTTTAAGTCGGCACATGCGAACGCTGTTTGTTGGCACATTGCCATCAAAATACTTCTGCTCCCCACAAGGAGCTCTCGCAGGGTCAGCGAGACAGTGCTCCTTCTGGCAAAGCAGCATTCGCACTTGCACTTGCTGCAACAAAACTGTCGTCAGTTGGGTGAGGGTGGGTTTAAGCACCCACGAATGACAAAGGTTTTGTTGACCAATTGCAAGTGCAGACAAAGCCATAGATCAGGATCCTATTGTGCTAGGCACTGTAGAAACACAAAGCAAAGAATAAGAGGCCTCAAAGAGCGTAGTATATGGCTGAGCAGGGAACTGGATACTGCTATGGCATGGCCTGTGTTAGGCCGTCCCTCTGTACTCAACAATAACTCACACAAAGCCTTGAACATTGGGAGCTGTTTAATGAGAGCTGTCATGTTGACTAGATCACTGAGAAAACCAGCTGGCATATCAGCAAGTGTTACTCCAGGGTGAATAAACATTTCAATATTGGGCCCAAACCTGCAGCCCCTTTTCAGGCAAAAATCCCATTTAGGACAGTAAGAGTTTTGCTATTGACATACATCCCTGGGACCTAGTGAACTTCGTACTTGCTTGCTTTCATATATTGCCAGTGTGCCCATCACTGTGGTATCTAGGTGTCATTTACAGGGTGTAAAAGAGTAAGCATCAAGAATGGAGAGGAATTATTTGCTGTGGGACAAACAGGGTAGGTACGATCTGATAGTGGGATGGAATTAAGAATAAATATATGAAAATTGCATAATCTCTGATAAAGGCTGAAAGTTTTTGGGGGGAAGCGTTTTTTTTATTCACAAGGACAGTTCCTCATATTATTTATTTGTTACAAATCTCTCACCATTGCAAATTTCTTGCTTCAAGAACGGATCTGTGCAAGGCACCTGAGCTCCAAAGTCTGGGGGTTGAGATGAATACAAACTTCTCTTGAGCACGAGAGAGTTCAGCTCCATTTATTCTTATGTATATTCCAATAGCACCTATAGCCCTAGAAAAGATCAAGAGCCTATTGTGCAGAAACCCAGGAAGAGACAGTCTCTGCGCCAAATAGCTTACAGTCTAAATGAACAAGACAGAGGAAGGGTGGGACAAAGCAAGGGTTATCACCACCATTTCACAGCTGAGGAATTGAAGCATGGAAAGACAAACTGCCCCGCTCCGCGTCATACAGGGAGTGTACAGCAGAGTCAGGGCTGGAACTCGGGCTGTCTGAGTCCTTAAGAAGAAGATAACCCTTCCTGTTTAGGACCCAGAAGTGGGTTTGGTCCATTTGCTCTAGTATGTTTCACGAGTTACTGTTTTGCTGCCTGAAGAAGTGGTTGTAAAAGTGAGGCCCCAGCCACACTGAACTCTCTTGTGAAAAGTCACTGAGCTGGCCCAGGAGGGAGTTGTTCTTTGAGACACAAAATGATTCCTACCAAACTCACACAGACTTCAGCATGTGCCGCTTGGAGTTACAACAGAACAGGCCAGGCCAATGGGCAGATATCAGCTATTCCTTTCCTCTGCCCACTAGGGAGCAAAAACCACAAAGAGCTGTGCCAGCCGGGCAGGCTAGGAAGCAGTGTAAGACAGAGCTGACTCTGCACTGGAATTGCTTCAGGGCACATCCTGTGAGCTATTAAAGCAAGTTTAGAATTAATACCTTCCATGCATGAGAGAAATGAAAGGCAGGTGGGTGTGGAGGGAGGGCAGGAGGAAGCTGGGAGGAGAAAGACACCACTTTGAATGCAGTTGGGCTTTTCCTGGTGTTGTTTTTACCTATTTGTTAATATAATTTGCTATCTCCCCAAGTCTCCAGTGTTTAAACCTCTTGGACAGGTTGTTAATGGGCAGTTGTCCAGGAGTGATCATTCATTATATTGTGCGTTTCGAATGCATCTGTCACTGTGGGATCTGGGAACCCTTCAAAGCTTTAAGGGATCCATATTGTCTTTCTAAGGAAAGAGATCTCCTCTCCCCACTATGCTGAAGCTGCTCAGTGGTTCGACCCCAGCTGTTCTAGCTTCTGGTCTAGCTACATACCCGGCCTGCATTGCTATAGTATATGGCACCCAGCATTGGCCAGCAGTTATCAGGATAGGACTCCCTGAGGAATACTTGCAGGTATAGATGCTCTTCAGCCAAATTCTGAATCTCCAGCCTGAGTAGCCACTGTGTGTGCTGGGGAGATCCCAGGAGTCCTCTGATAAAGGTCACTCCTAAATCAGGGCTGGCGTAATTGCCACCATGGCTGTGCATGCTGTATATGGAAGAAGAGTGGAGAGACAGCTGATGGATCCACATAGCTGCTGCCACGCAACAGCCTGTGAAATGTGTTCAGCAGGGTCTCAGGCCATTCCCCAGTGCTCACATTAAAAAAAAAAAAAAAACCTCTGTAAGTAACACTTAATTGGCCCCCATGTCAGCAATCTTGGCAAAAAGCAGAATGGACAATGCAACGTGACCACATTCAGGTCAGGCTGCAGCACACTGACAGAGCAACAAGGAAGGCGCCTGTACTGCTATTGTCCACACTGCATGTGCTCTGTGACTAAACCCAAGACTTCTGTCTCTATGTCAATCAGGTGCCTTTCACAAGCAATAAAAAGAAAGGGTGATTATACTAATCAGCGCTGTGTGTCTGAAATGGCGATGGTACCGTGAACCCATCAGGGATGGAGATCGCTTTACACTAAGCAAATCATTAGGCAAGAAGCACTGTTTGGAAGGTTTACTGTTTTATGAAAGGGGAAGGTAATTCACGATGGGGCTGTAATGTGTTTTTCACATCAAATAACTTGGAAACTGCCTGGATGAGGGTCTCTCTTTCCAGGATTGCTTAGGAGGGAGACCTCTTGCAGGTGTTAAAGAGACACTCATTTCAGCACCTTTAAATCTCCTTTCTTAACAAACAAAAGTTTATTTTCTAAATAATACTATTAATAAAAATCCCAGCCTTGGGGCTCAGTCAAATGGCTGGAAGCTCATTCAAGCGTAGATCCATTACCGTCTCCCTGTTTTACAAAACCTGCTGCTGGCATCCTGAGCAGTTTATTCCAGGGTAATGACTGAAAGATCCTGATGGATGCTGATTTTGATCTTACATAAACACACTGGTCTGTGTTTGCTGGGTTGTGGCATTTGGGAAAGAGATGGGGTGGACTTTGCAAACTATAGATTTATTTTTTCTTTTTTAACAGAGACCTATTTTTTCCACCCTCCTCCCCATATCAGCATTACTGCATAGGTGCTGGGGAAAAATCAGGGGGATGCCAGGATATGACATCTGTAATGGGTTGGAGACATGGGTGATCAGGATCTTCACAGCTAAATTGTGTTTTCTTTACCGAGAGAAATAATTACAGTGGAAACCAATATCAAGTGTTATTTTCCCACTGAGCATTCTCACGTATTTTGTTGCTGATTGGTTAGATTAGCCAGATGGAGAAGGTGCTCTGTGACAACTGCTGTGAAAGGAAAGACCTCTTTGTGATATGTTCAGATGACGAAATCTACCTTTGCAGTTCTTGGGGAAATTACAGAACCCCTGTGCAGAATTCTGAATAACTTTGTTCCAGAACACTGGGCACCTGTGACTTCTGGACTTTCAATGTCCTGTAAACCACAGAGTGTTTGTGTGCTCTAGAATGCTGATGGCGATTGGAGTGTGCTGCCTGCATGTCGGTCCCAGAAGAGCAGTCCACCTTTGAACGCAATGCATCTTTATGTTCCTTAAGTCTAATGCCTGGAAACACAGGCACATGTTCTAGTATGCTGAGGGCTCTTGGAACATGGAGTAAGTGTTGCTCCTGGGAACTAAGGTGTGTTCTCAAAAATGTGTATTGTCTCTTAAAAACCAACACAGAATTTTGTGCTCTAGAATCCTGAGGCAGTGATGTGAGTTCTGCAATGACCTTCTCAAAGTGGCTGGTTGTGTGTTTTAGACCCTTGATATGGTTCTTAGAACTCGGAGACAATACCCTGTCTGTAGGCTCCCTGGCTTGGCGTCTACCAGTGAAGGTAGCTGGGTACAAAAGTACATGCAGGTACAGAGTTCTCTTCTGAATGGAATTCTTTCTGCTGCTCATTCTATTTTGAGAGAAAGGTGAATAGAGGTTTCATTTCAGTATCGTGTTCACTTGGGTAGAGGGCAGGGCTAGACAGCTCAGAACCTTGTCTACTCTTCAGCATTACAGATAGTGTATGAGTTTCAAGAGACGCTTCCCGGTCCTTTTTTCATGCTATTCCCTTTGATTTAAGTAGGAGCTTGGCTGTGAGCTGGGGCTCTCAGACGGTACGCACAGATACTATTTTGAATTTTGCACCAAACTAAAACAGCTTCCAGAATTACAACAGCACTTGAGAGAAGGGGAAGTCCTGGCTGTGTTTTGAGATTTGCATAACATTATGGGTCATGTTGGGGTTTTGCTTTCAGGGCTGTGTTCCAAACAAGTCCAGCCTTGGCACTACTTCTTGCTCCTTTGCAGCATTAGTTACGAACAAGCAGAATGGCTGCAGACAGGGAAAGTTTGGGACTCAATCAGCCTTGGAGATCTCATCTAC
Source organism: Carettochelys insculpta (assembly GCF_033958435.1). Lineage (NCBI taxonomy): Eukaryota > Metazoa > Chordata > Testudines > Carettochelyidae > Carettochelys > Carettochelys insculpta. Next base: position 3,331,199 of record NC_134160.1, read on the forward strand.
GTAGCATTCAACTGAAGCATTCTGTAGACTGTGTTGAATAGTAACAGAGAGTAAGACGTGCTAGTCTATACACTATCAAAACAAAAAGCAGTCAAGTAGCACTTTAAAGACTAGCAAAATAGTTTATTAGGTGAGCTTTCGTGGGACAGACCCACTTCTTCAGACCGTTGTGTGTCACTGTTCTGGCTGCTATTGTGTGAGCTGCTTTCCTTATCACTGCATCTGTGACCCTGGCATGCCAGGCAGATTTCTGCTTGATCAGAAATAAAGCTGTTCTGACTCAAAGGTCATAAGTTACTGAGCCAAATTAGGAACGAAATTCCAAGAAAGCAGATTGCTATTGTTTTAATTAAAGGAGGGGGAAGGGAATAGAAAGGAGAGAAGAAACAGTTGAACAAGCAAACAACATTTTACCCTTGTTAAGACAAATACGTGGAGGTATAATTTAAAAGGCTGCAATTCTCTTTTTGAAGGAGCATTTGAATGATTGACAAATGAAAGGAACTCTCCCCTAATTTAAATATGTTCCTAGTTTGAGCAGAATATGTTAATTTATACATTGCCTAAATAGCCAGTAGCTATTGTCTGTAAAACCACATCAGATCAGGGCAACAGGGCAGTTAATGTACTGGCTAGAGATGTTATGGCTGGTCAGTGAAGCGATCTGAGCTTCCTTCCACTGGCTCTGAAGTCCTAAATGGAATAGCTGAGCTGTAAAAAAATGCCAGGGGCAAAAACTGAAGTTCATTCTGTCAGCCTGCAGAAGGGCAAGGCATACCTTCCGAAAAGGAATCACATATATGCCCTTCAGAGCCAATGTTCGCCTTGCCTCTCAGTGAGCTGCAGTGATTTTTCAAGTTCCATATGAGAGACAAAATAGATGCCTGTGATGATTTCTGCAAATCTATCGTGCTCTCTATTGGGCTGATCTCGGGGGCAGGGAGGTATAGGTAAAACACAGGACTGGCACCCTGGAGTTCTATTCCTAATTCTGCAACTGATTCACTGTGGGACTTTGGACAGGTCACTTCCTGCTTCCTCTCCGCCTCAGTTTCCTTATCTGATGGATGAGGATCATGATAAGCTACCTGACTGAGAGGCGACATTCATTCATGCTTGTTTACAAAGATGAATGCCACAGAAAGGCCTACAGATAGATAAATACCTAAGATTAGGTCTTTAGGTTGGCATATATGAAAGACGGGTGTGACTTTTTGATTCTATTCTGGCTAATTATTGGGCTTTTGAATCAGCCCCCAGCTTTGACCCACTCAGTTATTTTACTTTTTACACTTTCCTTTCCTTTTCTTCCTGGTCCATAGCACACAAGTGTGACTCATAGTTCTGCTGGAGCATGGCTGTAAGGTTCCTTCCTCACCAGCATTAAAAGTAGGTCATATGAGGGCTCCCTGCTCTTTTTGCTGCATTTGACATTGCGCTCTGCAGTGGTTTCTTCCTCTTGCTCTTCAAAGGGATGCTGTTTCCTTCTGCCTCCACTCACTCAGCTGTATTTACACTCTACTAACTCTATTAACTCAGCTCTGCTCTTCTGCACCATGTGGATGGGAGTCAATGGAGTCAAAATGGGGCCCAGCCTCCCATCCAGGAGTAATGGTTTTGGAGAATGTGTGGTTCAAACTGATTTTGAACAGTATGATATTTACCAGCGCCGAAGAATTGACCCAATAGGGCGTCATACTATTGCCAGTGCAGAATTTCCTCTTTTCTTTTTAAAGTTTTTCACTATTGTTACTGTTTGCATTACAGTAGTGACAGAGCCTCATAGGCACTCTTCAGACAAAGTGGGAGGCTGTCCCTGCCCACAAAGAGCTTACAATATAGAGGCAAAGGATGTGGGAAAAGAAGGGTTATTATCTGCTGCAGACGTGGATATTGACCCCAAATCTCCTGCATCCAACAATAAGAGGGAGCCTTATACAGGCATACAGTGACTGGGACAGAGAAAGTAAATTGAGCCCTTTTAACACAAGACCATATAACACAAGACCAACCAGATCAGACAGGATGGAACTATTCTGTGATGGATAAAGTAGTGGATGAGATTTTCAGTAAAACCCCATCTCCCATTTAGGCACCTACGTGACTGTCACACTGAGTGCTGAGCACTTTGGAAAATCTAGTATAAACAACTACAAATTTGGTGCAGAAATGTCAAGGTGTCAAGGAGAAACAAAACGAGCAAAGAGTACTGTGGAGGAGACTTGCACTATAAGTATGTGTATGGGTGGGTGAGTGGATGGCCCAGTGGGATGTGTGAGCAGGGATGATTTGTGTGTGTGTGTGTGTGCATGCGCACAGACCCCTGTGTTTATCCTATGTGTGTTTGTATATGTGTGTGATGGTGGGCAATAGTAAGGGACTGTGTGTGTGCACTGGCATTGACGTGTCAGTCTGTGACTACACTTTCCTCTGTTCATGTTTCCATTGTGCTGAGTATGTGTAGGTGTGCGTGTACGTGGGTGCCGGCAGGGAAGGGTATTTGGGCAGGGGGTGGGAGCCCTGCATGTATGTATGTCTGAGCTTCTTTGTCAATTTGGGGAAGGGTATACCGAGGGGGTCCCTGGGCTGGGAAAGAAGAGAAAACAACAGTGCTGGTGTGCAGATGCCCCTCTCTTGCATGCATTGCAGACCCCACTTTTTGCATGGAAGAGTCCAAAGCTATTGTCAGGAATACATCCGTCAAACTGAAAAAGCCCCAGAGCTGGATGCTGTCCAGCTCCTGCCTGTGCCGCAGTGTCATTTGTGTAGCAGCCTTCATTTATAGCCATGGTTTGGCCGGGTCACTGAAGCAATTTTTAATGCATTGAGGCTTCTAATTAATGAGATTTTGAAGTTAATTAAGACAATCTTTCTAATCTCATTTAGATCTCTCCTTTACAGTTTACCAGGGCAATGTTGCTTTCGGTACACTGCTACGGAGCCTTTCTTAACCCTCCAAGTGCACACTGCAGGATCTGTCATATATCAAGTCCAGGGTTTGGGAAGTCATCGGAAAAGACTGACAGATCCTCTGAAGGGATCACAATACGCGGTATGTCTAACCCCCCAGCACGTCCAGTATTGCATTTCAGCTTTTCACTGCACTGTCCATAGGAATCGGGGCTCTCATAGCCAAGAGGATGTAGAATAAGAGTGGCATGTAGAATTTGCTTCCCAGTCTAGCAAATTCCTTATCAACCGGTAGCCCCAACAGGCGCCATGTCCACATCTTTATCTGGGTTTGACAAAAGGGCTTCAAAGCAAATTTAGCCTCAGACTGAGCTGGTGCAATAGGACTGATGGACTGTAGAGAGTTTCTCAGGCAGAATCTGGCTGTGAGTAAATATGCAAGTCTACTGGTACAGTGGGAGTTTTTTCTGAAATGCAGATCTAAGGAAACCATATAGCAAAAAGGCATATCAATTACAATGTGTATCATGGTATATTTGGTAAAGGCTGCAGAGAGCTATACTGTAGCCTAAATATTGCTCTGAGGTTGATGCACTGATTGGCTGACTGGATAGAATTAACTCAGGACTAAGTCTTTGGGCACTTCTAAAAAGGAACACAAAATAAAACTGGGCAAATGTCAGCTACCTATCTAGCTAATCTATTCTGTGACAGTATTCATCAGTAGAGTGTCTTGGTGTTGATAATTAGCTCCACATTTTAAAGGGTTCTTGAAGCAGCATTTTATTTTATGACTGCAATTTTGTGGACAGAAATGAGAGTATTTAATATGTAGCAATCTGATTTGCTGCTCTTTAAGTGCTGTAAATCTGTGTTATCCCCAAACAAGGGTTTCACTAGCCATTGTTGTCAGTGGAATGTTATTCTAGGACTCATCTAGCGCCAATTAAATTCAAATACCATTATAACCAGTGTTTCCTGTCAGCTGGGTGCTTGTTCCACCACTCAGAAGACATTCAGATGCTGCCCAAATGATCAGAAGAGCTGATCCACAGTTAGGTTTGTGTTTCTATTGGTGGTGCAGATTCACATATATCTCAGTGCTCAGGAAAATTTATTCTGCACATGGATGGAAAACATCCGCACATGGATGGAAAAGATTAGAGGAACACTGATCATAACCAGTATGTTTCCGGTCCCAGGATGGGACAATGCTTAGAGTCTCACCTACAAAAAACAGAGCACCTTCAATTTCCACTGGACAGCTAAGAGTGCTGAGCTACGTCAAGCACCAGGGCCTTTGGAATACTGGAGCAAATTGATCCTTGGTGGGAGCCCTTCAACTTAAGCAGAGTTGTGTCTATGTTGCTCTTGGCCCCATGTCTCCACCATTGATCTGGTAAGGTGGCAGCACTATGGAATAACTTTAGTTAAGGAAAAGTCCCATTTTCAGCTCTTCCAGTGCCTTTCTATAGATCACTTTGGATTAGCTTTCAAGTGATGTAAGTAGTAACAATACTGCTGCATTGTCCCTAATTATTTTCCATTATGTACCCTGAAGAAACCTTTTAAATAGCACAGTCTCCTCAGCTCTCTGGTCCAAGGGATTAATTTGTTTCCTAAAGGAAATATTCTTGGGGCCAAATCCTGCAAATATTTTTCCTGAAATCAGTGAGCCAGATCCTCAGCAAGTGCAAATCAGCTTCAGTAGAGCTATGCTAAGTTACATCAGCTGACAAAGAGTGAAAACTTGGCATAGACTTTAAGATTTGGGGCATTGGCAGTATAAAGTATTTGGGGGGTAGAACATCAAATGAACCATAATAATGAAAATGTTAGTGACTTTCTATTTATTAGACCATCCTGTTTTACTTTTTCATTCTTTAACCCTTTAGAAGTGCCCTCTGGTTGATATGTGAAAGAGAGAGGAAGTGACAGGCAGAGAAAGACTGGATCTTTTTAGTGTTTAAGTGTATGTGGTTATCTGATTTTACGTTTCTGCTTATATATACCGAGGTGTCGCATATGTGCACGTGGATATACACATCTATTTTTAAAAGGACAGTGTATCCATTATATATACTGAAGAGAATTTCAGTTGTGAGTACTTAGCATTAGTAACTGGACAATACTGCTGTAATGCAGTAGGTGTATCCATAAACTCTATGTGCACCTGAGTATATATATTTATTTTGTATACCTATGCTTGTATACATGTTCTCCATAGACAATGGGGAACATACAGTGGGATATTATACATATACCTATGCATGCAGACTTGGGTACAGTACGTTGCAAATGCAGTGTATGTATACCTGCATATTGTGTGTGCACCTGTGGACAGTGTGAGTACCCTATATTTGAAATTCATTGGACATGCAACATGTCTATGGCCGTGTCTACACTAGCCCCAGACTTCGAAATGGCCATGCAAATGGCCATTTCGAAGTTTACTAATGAAGCTCTGAAATACATATTCAGCGCTTCATTAGCATGCAGGCGGCCGCAGCACTTCAAAATTGACACGCCTCGCCGCCGCGCGGCTCGTCCCAACAGGGCTCCTTTTCGAAAGGACCCCACCTACTTCAAAGTCCCCTTATTCCCATCTGCTCATGGGAATAAGGGGACTTCGAAGTAAGAGGGGTCCTTTCGAAAAGGAGCCCTGTTGGGACGAGCCGCATGGTGGTGAGGCGCGTCGATTTCAAAGTGCCGCGGCTGCCCGCATGCTAATAAAGCGCTGAATATGTATTTCAGAGCTTCATTAGTAAACTTCGAAATGGCCATTTGCATGGCCATTTCGAAGTTTGGGGCTAGTGTAGACACGGTCTATATGTGGTATCAGTTCACAAGTTGTGTACCTATATCAGTGTATTGTATGTGAGCATTTTTTTTGTGTGTGCACAAACTGAAAATGGCAAGTGAAAACTGAATCAACTGCACGTATGTTTAAATGGATGCCCCTCTCTGACTGTGTTATAAATAGGAAATCACCCCTTAATGCCAGCATTCCGAGAAAGAGCCCATGACGCTGACAATCCCACAGCATTTTCAAGAAGAAAGGAAGCTGCCCTTTGCTGAAATTTCCCCTCTCTCCACTATCATTCAGCTATCTGTTTGCTGCCCCTCCACCCCAGAGCTGGCTGCATTTCAAAGGGATAGCCTTTGCAATATATCTATACAGCTAAATCTTCAATGACATGTGTCCCCCGGTGGCCCCATTGCAATCAATGGGGTATAAATGAAAGCAACAAGTAGTCCTGTAGCACCTTAGAGAATAAGAGGTTTATTAAGGCATAAGCTTTTGTAGGTAATACACACTTCATCACATGAACTGGAGTGCAAATACAAAGGCAGATATACATGTAAGAAAATTAGTGCAAAAGAAAGAAGTTACGATCCATTGTAAAAAAAAAAAAAAAAGGGTGATCAGTCAGGGTGACTGTGGCCATTCAACATAGCTGATGGGGAGATATGAATATCCATCCAGGGAAAGTTGTCTCTGTACAGTGTTTACCAATTTAGATCCTTGTTGAGGCCTAATTATACGGTTTGGAGCAATTTGCCCTGCGTCCTACAAAAATAAGAGATCCATGAAGCATGAAAGACACTGAATGAATGGATATTTCCCCTTTATTTTTTTATTTTATTATTAGTGGAGGAGAGGATTTTGGTTTGGAACCCCAAGACTTACTTATGCGCTTAACTGTAGGCAGTGTAATCACACTGAGGCCACATCTACACTAGCAGGTTCTTTCAAAATATTTTTCAAGAGAATGGGCTCTTTTGACATATCCAGCGGAGCATCTACACACAAAAACATTCCTTCAAAATTAAATGAAAAGAACGTATTACTCCTTTTGAAAGCGCTCTTCCACTCCTGTTTCTGGAAGAGTGCCTTCGTTTGAAAGACAACATGTTTAGATGCTCTGAGGGCCCTTTTTTCCAAAGTCCTTGTGGCGCCTGAATTCAAAAGGGCAGGGGACATTCTCTTTGGAAAGAGCAGATCACTCTTTTGAAAGGTCGCTGTAGTGTAGACGTAGCCAGAGTGAATAGTCAGTCATGTGCATGTAACTCTGTAGAACTGAGTTTACACAATAAGATTCAAAATACAGTGGTGACCAAGGTCTGGTACCAAGGATTCCTGTAAAAACCTTTTCCAAGGAAAGGGATGGCTCTTTTGAAACAGGTTTGGTAAATGTTAAAGTTCAGCCCTTGCTTAGTGCTTTCATAATACACACCCATCTCTTCTTACACACCCACCCAACTCTGATCTCAGCCTGTCTCCCTGTGAGCTACCACTAAAGAATTAGGGACAGGTTTCTAAGATGTAGCAGTGCACAGTGACTTGCTGAAATAGTTAATGAGAAAGTATATGATCCCTCTCCAACATGCACACATACACACACACACACGCACCACCCCAGAACAAAAAACCCAGAATAATAATTAAAAGATGCCTAGAAACTCTCTTGGAAGAGCATAAATTCTGAAGATGAAAGTAAATGATTAAAATAATTAAATACTTCAAGTTGACAAGCAGAAGCAGAATCTTGCCAACGGACATTTGTCGGTAATTAGTTAATTAATCCTAACACAAATTATAAGCCATAACAAACCAGTCAGGCTGAACACAGCCGGCTGTTCAGAATTAAACTTAAATAAATAAAAAAAGAGAGAAAGAGAAGAAGAGAAAGAAAGAAAAGTTTAAGTTTCTTACCAATTTGCAAAGATGTTGTCCAGGCATTGGGATTTCTTTGAAAGTTGGGGAGCCAGGGCACCAGGGCTAGATTGCTGCGATGGAAGGCCAGATCCCAGACCTTTTATGCTGCCTCAGATGTTGTCCCACAACTGCTGCTGCCTTGACCCCTCTCTCTCCTTCATCCACTCTTCACTTCTTTCCCTCTTACATTCCACTTCCCCAGGCTTAGCAAAAACTCCCATTCCCCATGCAAGAAACACCTTCCAATTCTTCTTTCAAGCCACTTCATAGCTTGCCCTTGCTTAGTAACATCCTCATAGTCTTACATCCCAGTGCATTGTATCAGTCTGATGCCATGGAAGAGCTGGGAATCTTCAACTCACATTGACCTTGACACAAGGAGCTGAATGGGAACACCACCTTCCAGAAGATGCTCAGCAGCCAGAACGACTGAATACTTGGAGAACTGTAAGTTGTTCAAGGCAAGGACTTTGTCATGCCTCCAGAACACTCTGTGCCCATACAGCACTCAGTGAAGAACTTAAATTCAAGAAAGTAAATTCAAAAGCCAGCTTGAAGCTGGATCTGCATGCATCAGGAGAGGTTTATCCTCATCATAGGCCAAAACCTATGAACCAGGCACCATAAATACCATTTAACATCACCTCTGTTGTCAAGAGCATCCACAGATCAAGAAATGTCAAGACACCAGCTCTAAGAGGGGACTGTTGGATGTTAGGAGGGCAGGGGGCCTGGATATGTCTCAAGTGGAATAACTAACAAAACTAGAACTTATTTTGCTCTTCACAACAAAATATACGTACAGCTTTCAAAGGGAACATGATCTGCTGGTTAAAGCAATGGACTGGGAGTCAGTGGGCAGTTCTGTCTGTAGTGCCAGGAGGGCATATGATGTAGTGCCTAGCTCAAGGGTCAGGATTTCTCCTAGGGCACAGAGACAGTGTGGTCCAGTGATACAAGCCAGGAACTAAGAGCCAAGAATCCTAGGTTCTATTTCCACCTCTAACACAGATTTACTTGCTGATTTGGGGTATTCCGTTAAACTTTGCAGTGCCTCACTTTCTCCATCCATAATAAGAATGTCCCTACTGGGTCAAACCAAAGTTCCCTCTAGCCCAGTATCCTATCTTGTCACAATGGCCAATGCCAGATGCCCCAGAAGGAGTGAGCAGAAGAGGTAGTCATTGAATGAGTCCTCTCCTCCGTTTCCAGCCTCTGACATTGGCCTATCTCACAAGGGCACCATCTTAACTTATTAACATTTAAAGGAGCTCTGAAGTCCTCAGACAGATGAGCAGAGGACTATTGACTAGAAGACCATCAGGACCATAGAAGAGCATGGTCAAGTAACAAAGAGCATCTCCAAGCTCACAAGCAAACTTGGCTCCAGAATTCTGAACGTAAACTGGGCTGTTACACCTGGATTCAGAAAGTGTTCACAAAGGAAGACCTAAAAGCTACAGCGCACATCTGGTTCAGTGCAGGCTCAAAGGTATTTAGTACAAATGACACAAGGCTCAGGGGACTGCCTTGCAGTCAGCGTGTGAGGAGCTGGTTTGAGTTGGAAGATGGGGATGTTGCTTTAACTGTTGCTATGGAAGAAGTTTAATGAAGTGAACTCCAGTTTCTCACCTCTGACGAACTTGGCTCAAGTCCCATTTGCAGCCCTAAATTAAGTGAGTGGAGTGCTGCCCACACGAGTCCTAGTGAATGACAGCTCATATACTGCCGTGCACCTTCATATTAACACATGCAATCAGATCTGTGGTCAGAGAAAGGAGCCATTCATGCCTGGCACGTTCCACAGCACAAACAGCCTCTCAAAGATAGAGACATGTGAGTAAGTGTTCATACGGTAAGTACGTGTGTGCTTATCCAATCCTGGCATGTCAATAATACCATGTGACTTAACTGGCCAATCAAAAGTCAGCATTACAACTTGACTAGTGAACAGCGAATATAATTTCATCTCAGGGTTTTATTAAAAAATGGCAAAAATAAAAGAAAATCATAATTTCTTTTCAAATAGCACAGAAATGCAAAAAAGTTTGTGATTTCTTGGTAAAATCTGTCAGTGGAAAATAATCAGATTTATTTGATCAGCTACTTAATCTCTCTCTCGCTATATCTATACTCTATATGTATTACAGCAGGGATGTCCAATTTTCAACAGGGGCCATGTGACAATTTTTTGCATGTTCCAGGAGCCAAACACAAAATAGCTCCAAACCTGCCCCTCCTTCCCCAGGCTTAACTCCCTCTGCAGCCAGGCACCCTCCCATCCACCCCCGGTGATTCACCAGAGCCACCATGGGAGCCATGCTGCTGGAGCTGCCCAGTCCCAAGATCCACACGCCCATGCCCTGAGAGCCACACCATGCCGCTTGAGCCCTGAGAGCCATGCTGCCCAAGCCCTGAGGGCTGCACCACACCGCCCGAGCCCCAAAAGCCGCACTGCACTGCCTGAGCCCCGAGAGCCACACCATGCCACCTGAGCCCTAAGAGCTGCACTGTGCTGCCTGAGCCCTGAGAGCCATGCTGCATTGCCCGAGCCCCGAGTACCACGCCACCCAAGCCCCAACTGCCATGCACCACCGCTCAAGGCCCAAGCGTCATACTGCGCAAGCTGCTCAAGTCCCATGCCGCCCAACCCTGGGCTGCTCTGTGTCCCGAGCAAGCAGCAGGAGGCGTCGTCTCCACTGCTGCCACCACGCTTGTCCCACCAAGTGGTGGGGCACATGTGCGAAGGAGTGGAGGGCACTCCACAACTGTGGCTCTAATAAGCCTCTTCGCCACACTGCACTGTCCAGCTCACCACAGTAGTAAGAAGTCAGCATATTGTACACTGTGGTCCTATTGTTTCAGTATGCTGTGGTCTACATGTGGGGAGCCAGAAGGTTGGGGGAGCCGCACAGCCACCTTTTAAAAATGGTGCTGCTGCCAACTCCGTGGATTAAAAGGCTCTGCAGGCCAGATTCTGGCCCACAGGACACATGTTGGACGCGCCTGTTTTAGAGAATTTGTCTGTTTGTTTGTCTGTTTGATCAAGAACACCTCCTCAACAGTAAGACCAGGGATCACCAAATTCAGTACACGACTGTCTCTCATCATATCTTAATTCAACATAAAGATTTGGTTGTGCCAGGAAAACAGGATGTGCTTGGAATGGGATTGCGTCTCATAACACGAAACAGGAAATCGATAGACTCACTAAATAAGTACAGTCCTCAAAATTGACATAACTGAGTGAATGTTGAAAGAGACTGAACCAAAGATGAACCAGAAAAATAAGACGAATATGAAAAAGGGTTCTTAATAAAGCTTGCAGAAAAAAGAGAAAGTGAAGGAATTTGGAGTAACACTCTGTTTTGGCACAGCTAAATCAATGGTAAATCAATGTTTAAGGTTTGAAAATAGAAGAAAATGTTACTGGAAACCAAATTGACCATAGCCTCTTTTTGTTAACACACAGCAAATTATTAGAGTTTATAGGGATGAAGAAAAAGTACACTTGATGGAATTCCCATTTAAAAAAATACTAAAAAAAAAACCCAGAAAATTTTAACAATCCCTTTTTTAAAGAAATCCAAAATAAAAAATAACTGCATACAAATAACACTGTATTTGAACAAATACACTCATTTAAATAAAGCACATACAGTTAAAAAAAAACAACATTGAGTTAAGGACTTGAGAAACACCAGGTAAATCTGTCAGTGTGTATGTTTGTGTTTGCATGTATGACTATATATTTAAGTGTGCATTTTTGTATGCGTGTGTCATATATAATATAAATATGAATACTGTAGATAGACAATAGATTGGAAAATATGAGCTTTATGGTAAAGAATGTTAAGGATTATCCTTTTTTAATTTAATTTCCTATCAAGTGTGTGTGAAATGTTTCCTGTTTACTATAATGTTCCAGTGAAGAGAAAGTTTCATTTTGTGCTTGCATGTGTGTTATGTGTGTTTTAAGTGTTTTGCATTATGTGAGCTCTGACCTTCAGAGGGGAACAGAAGGAATATTTTCCCCCCTGAGGCTAGAGTTGTCAGTGAAATGTCTGTCTTTCTTAATAATTTCAATGCTTGTGACAGGGGACAGGGCATTTTGCTCTGAACGAACGTACTGTAAAAACTGTCAGATAGAATTTGTCTCAAGAAGCAACATTGCTATCTATTCAGGGTCATAATTACAGCCATCTTATGACCTGTGGAGCAGTGCATTTCTCTCAACAAAAAAGGAAACTTAAAATATGTGGTCTGGTCTTCTATGCCGCTTTGGATTAATGGTAAATAGAGTCTAACAAATAATAATCTCTAGCCAAGTATTTATTTTTCTCCTGTGGTTGTTCAGAATCCTTAATGAACTATGCAAAGAAGTGACACAGTGGAAATGAAGGAATATAAAGAACTGCTTTACGTTGATTTGGAGTAATGGTCCATTTCGCTCCATATCCTGTCTCCAAACTGCCTTTCTGAATTTCCTTAGAATTGGCGGTGGCCAGTGACTTTATAATTAGCCAAATAAGTAACTAAGCGAGTAATTAATCCAATAAACATGATGACAATGTGACTGTGCTTTCCCCAATTTTGAAACACAGGAAATGGCAAGAAGACTGGCATTTCAGTGACCTACAGGAATTCAAACAGAAGGAGAGGGTTAGAGAAATTGGAGAGGAAGGTTTGAATTCATGCTGCTGTCCATGAAACATCCAGAGCATTAAAGAAGTCTCTCATTTGTTTTGTTAAAAGCTCATTGATTCTTGATTTCCTGTCTGGTCTGTTCTCAATGGGAAAAAATGTATCAAATAACTTAAAGCAGCTTTTTTTCTCTCTCAAGGCTTGATTTCAAGATTAGCAACCGATTGTGAAATCTGATCCTTACACCAGTCTCCATACACAGACCTCCATAGTTATAGCTCATGCTGCTCAAAATTGGAATTCATTTTTGGACACATTGAACTATTTCTCCTTATGGAGCTGTTGGAGTAGAAGTGTGCTCTGAATTCTATGCAGGCTTCCCAAAATAGAGCAAACAGGAGCACCAAACTGGGGGATGCAACGAAAATGAGTGAAACAAGACAACCCAGATGGTATGCTACAAACAACTTCTTAGAGTGAATGAACACATTGGTGCTCCTTGCCTGGCTCCTACATACATAGCACAAGACTAGGACCAGCATGAAAAAAGTTCTCCCAGAGAAGGTCTCTTGAGCGTGTAGTAGAAAAGTGTACAGTGGTGATGTGACAAAATCCCAGATTAGAACATCCCAAACCTCTGGGAAAGTCTGAATCCAGATGCAAACGTTACAGCTCTCCCCAGTCTATATAATGAACCAAATCAAAGCTCCGAACCCCAACATTTCCCCAACCCTCATTTGCAGCTTCCTCCCTTTCAAGGCTGCCTTGCACTTTTGAGTGTAGGGATTCCTTAATCACATAAAATGTCACTGACATTGCTGATGCAATGCACCATGTAAATATAAAATAATATTACTGTGGGATGCTATAGTAGTGATTTAATATTGCTGTAATTTTACTAAATTGTGTCAACAGAGATTATACTAAAGCAAAGTTCTTTCTTGTCCAACACCAGTGGATTATCTGCAGCAGCCATTCAAAATACTATAACATAGAACCTAGGCTGTGTTCCCTTTAATCTTTTCCATCCACATGTGGAATAAATTTTACGTGCAATGAAACATGTGAATGTGCACCACCAGTAGAAACAAAAAACATAGCTATGAGTGCTCTGCTGATTATATGGGCAGCATCTGATTCCCCACTCCTGGCATACAGGGAACACTGAATCTGGGGGTGAAATTTGGGTCTCACTGAAGTCAATGAGACTTTCGCCACTGACTTTAACAGTCCTAAAATACCACCCCAGGTGCCTCTCACTTAAATTCTCTCTCTTAGCATAATTGCTTCTAATGTCCCAAAGTACAAAGAAGCATACAAGGGCAGCACCAAACTCTCAGTTTTCTTTCTAAGGCACATGCTGTCAATTTACTATATGTTTGCACAGTGCCTAGCAAAATGGGGCCCTGATCCTTAATTAGGCCCTCTAGACATTCCCTGGAATGTAAGTAATAACAGCATCACAAGCTAATGAGCTGCTTTATGTGGTGCTTTCAGATGTCTGGGGCAAGGACACCATTTCACAGGGAGGAGGGGAGAAGCTGTGCATATCGGGATGCAGCTTGCTCTTCTTCCCATTCCCCTGATGGTCAGAGAGGGAGTGGAAAGTACACAGACTGTGAATTACTTCTCTGCCCCCTCCTCTCACCAGCCAGGAGTGAGAGGCATGCACACACGCCATGTACTTTCCCCTCGCTCCCTGACAGCCAGGGGAATGGGAAGAAGAGCGAGCGAGTGGCATTCCAGTAAACATGGTTCCTCCCCCTCTACACTCCCAAATGGAGCCCTTGGTCTGGGGCCTGAAAGGTGCTATGCAAAAGCATGTTTAAATCTATCTGCTCTCTGCATCATGAGCTGGACATCCTATTACTCTCCCTAATGTTTGTGCTCTTTTGAGCTGTCACACAGCAAGAAGGGAATACAGCATATCTTGCTCTGCTACTGGGATGGCTTTTAAACTAACCCTGTACAGTAGTACTGACATTTCCCATGTTCCAGTGATCAGTTGTTAGATTAAGTACAAATGACACTCATGCTGCTGTTTTGTTGCACTTAACGTCCCCTTGTCAAGACAGGCTGAACAATGAGCTGCCTTGAGTGAGAACAAGAGGGCCAAGGCCCCAGCTGGTCTCTAAATGATTCTCACCTGTGAGATCAATCCACTGGACACCGGACGCATGTGCTAATCAGCTCCATTGACACTACAGACAGCAGGTTACAATCCATTTTCACCTGCAAACTCCAATCGATTCTCCATTCTGGCCATCTCAGGTGGGGAGTAAACACTCTTCAAATGACTGGAGATCAGGAAACAGTTATAGCTCCAAGTAGAGGAGCCAGTTAACCCATTGTATGCCAGTCAGTGGTAGCCCTGGGTGCTCAGCACCAACGTTACCCCTATTTTTTTTCCATCCATTGGTGGAATAAATTTTGTCATGTGCATCTAGCCATGAGCAGATGTGTACCACCAGTAGAAACACATGCTGTTGGCTATGGGGGCTCTGCTAATCAGCTAGATGGCACCTGAATATCTTTAGGGTGGCTGCCCAAGTGCTCAGCTTATGGGGAGCACAACTCAGCACCTTGCATTATCAGAGCAAGCAGCTCCAATTTAACTTTTCCTTCCATTTCAGTGTGAGGGTGAACCCTTAGCAAGGAGCTTTACTGTCACTATATGGGGAACGCATATTCTTTCCATTCACGCATCTGACAAAGTGGGTCTTTGCCCATGAAAGCTGATGTGCCAAAATATCCGTTAGTCTACATGGTGCCACAGGACTTCTTGTTATTCTTTCCATATTGACAATAATCCCCATTGCTTTGGGATGCATGGGAGATTCTTCCATATTCATACAACTCCCGATGCAAAGCTGCCTGTGTGCATGAAAGCCAGCACTGCAGTGAGCTGCCTTTCATCTTGCTAATAGTTCACTCTGCATCCCAGGAGAACGGAACTCATGATTTAAATATAAACTGACAAAAACCCCTTCACCTCCGTAGTGTTTAACACCCATCTGTCAAAACAAACAACACAAGAAACAAATACTCAGCAATGGAAACCTTGCCAGTTGAAACCTTGACAAGTGCAGCTCACCACAGGTGAGCAAGACTCAAGAGAGCTTGGCAAAATCAGGTTGTATGCACGACAATGGGATCCCAGCATCCTAGCCTGGGTGGAGGAGGAGCACCTTGAGATTTCTTGCTGCAGGAATCCCTTCCCATTGGATTAGAGAAAGCTCCCATTTTAATTTTATTTTTACTTAAGCCTACAGAAAGGTGGCAAGATGAGGAAGTGAGGCTGAAAGCTGCATCTGTGGAACTCAGCCTGATGGGTTAAATAAGAAGAAAGAATCAACTTCTTAGCTTCATAAAATATCATGCATGTGTTACATGATGGGAAGATAGCTTGGTCCCACAGCTCAAGCTGGGACCTATGAATCTGGGCTCTATTCCTAGCTCTGCCCCTAAATTACTGTGTCATCTCCTGTAACCCACTTCCTCTGTCTTTATTTCACCCATTTGTAACTTGGGGACAACAAACGTTCTCTATGTCTGGGAAGGGTTTTAGAATCCTCATTAGAAAATGTGGTATACATGCCAAGATCTGTGATAATTATAAAACAATCTCCACAAATGCAATGCTGAAACATACAGTGGTGAGGGGCAGCATCCTAATACAAACATGAATGAAATCATCTAGAAAATAAACACTCTACTCTTTGTACTTTGCACTTCCAAAATGTTCCTTGCTCAGTGGTCCTATAGTATTTCATAATCAAGGAAGAAAACACAGAGCCCTGCTGGGAGGTAGGTAAGAAAGCCCCAGTTACTGCTGAATACATTGAAGCACAGCTAGATTAGTTGACAGCGCAGGGCCACGTGGTGTATCAGTGACAAATCAGGAATTCAGCCTAGGCTTCCTTACTCCCAGTCCCTTGCTCTAGCCTACAGCTAACACTGTTACTAACTCTGCACTGCCTCTGACAAACTAATGTACTTTTTGGTGAGTTTTTGATCCAACTCAAGAGCAGAAAGGCCAGTGTTCCCAGTAAGCTGGGTACTTATGCAGCCACTCAGTAGAGATTCAAAAGCTGCCCAGCTGATTAGCAGAGCGCCCACAGCTAGGTTTCAATGGGTGGTGCCTCGGTGCACATAAAGTGGTACCTCAGTGCACATAAAAAATTATTCCACACAGTTGGAAAAGATTAGAGGGAATATTGGTAAATGCCTGAATTCTGTCCCTAGTTTTAATGTAGACTGGCTGTGTGACTGGCTGTGTGACTGGGACCCCAGTCTTTAAATACGCTTCTGGAAACCACCCCCCCACTCATGCATCTGAAAGCTTATGCTCCAAAATACCTGTTAGTCTATAAGGTGCCACAGGACTTCTTGTTGTTCTCTGTGTGACCTTGAGTGACTCACCCCTGCTCTGAGACTCAGTTTCCCCATCTACAAAAACTGATCATGTCTGTATTGCATGACTACGCACATGATACTGGCCATCCTGGGAAGTAGGGAGGTAGTAGGTTCTGTGTAAAATATGGGAAGGATCCATGATCTACAAATGTAAAAAGTGCTATACAAGTATTCAGCATATTATTACAACCACACACCCTGATGTGCACTAGTGTTCTCAGATATCTTCCAGGATAGCTAGACACTTGACAGACAGACACTATGGGAAAGACTGCAACTGTAAGCAAAACCATAACAACTGTAACCTTGGGTGGACAACTTCAGAAGAGACAAAAAAAAAGAGCTGCTGAAGGTTTAAAAAAACAGTGTCTGACTCCACAAACACCATTGTTTTCTGATTGCTGGTGGAATGACTTGTCCTCATTTGGCTCACGGCTGGGGCAATCAGCATCTAGAGGACAGATTTTGATCCCAACTCTTTCTCCTACCAATGCCATCTTAAATTAGAAAATATGGGGTCTTGCCTTTGTGTGTGGAAGAGAACAAAAGGGCATTCTCTGGGCCAAATCCTTAGCTGGTGTAAATCAGCACTGCTCTGCTGGACCCTTCCTCCCATAAAAAGAGAGTATGGACTGGTGTTATGTATTCTTCTTACCAACATTTAATGGTTTAAATCTTCTCCAGTACAGTCAAATACCTTGTCCACCTTGGTATAGAAAACAACACTGCAGTTTTTCATCCTAGCCTATCTTTCTACACACATTTCACCCATATGCTGGTTCATTATTGTAAAGCTCCTTGTCAATATTGTTATAGGGTTACCCTGGAGGCATGGGCTTGGTTTGTAATTGCAGGATAGCTCATAAACCCAAGCTTGTTTGTTATCATGCAATTACTTGTTAGTGCTAGATACACACACTGCTTTGTTGAGTCATTCATGAGCACCAAGTCTGTCACACGCGTTTTTTTAAATTTTTGGATTCCTTGTAAGTCCAAAGCCACATGCAGTGCTTCTTATTGTTGCTAGTCCTGCACTTTGGGAAGAGCCAGTTAAATTGCCGGCTCTGCCATAGACTGCCTGTGGAACCAAGGGGGCAAGTCACTTAATCCCTTTGGGCTTGTCTACACTTGCCCCCAACTTCGAAGGGGGCATGGTAATCAGGGTGATGGGAGTTTACTAACGAAGCACTGCGGTGAATATGCAGCACTTCATTAGGCTAATCTTCCCCACGGCAACTCTGAAGTGTCAAACTTCGAAGTGCCGGCCTGTGTGTAGCTGCGGGCATTTCGAAGTGCCCGCGCTATTTTGAAGTGCCTTTATTCCCCAAGAAGCTCAGATTCTACAGCAGTGGAAAGCCATGTAAGTACCTAATATACCTAAATAGATAGCTGCTTATAAATTTGGGGCTATTTAAAACAGCCCCTAAAATAAAGTTTAAAGAACCACAGATATTTGGCTTAAAAATAAAGTAAAATTTGGAAACAAGTATAAGGAAAACATCCAGCCATTCAAATTTTAAATCACACAGTGGCTCTGGTAGTGTCCATTTAATTACAGGATGTCTCCATTTTCTGATTATCCTTGGAACAGATGCAGTCTTTATTATACCAGTATAATTGTTTCTGTAATGCCTTAGCTCCAGAAAGGGAGGTAGGTATTTGGTATATGTGTGTGTGCTTCCTAAACAGGAAAATTCAATCTGTCAAGAAAATTCAATAACAATCTCAACATTTAATTGCACCCAAGGGCACAACAAAAATCAACAAGGATGGTAGCTGTAGATTTTTTGTTAACCTTCCCTTTTAAAAACCCTAAACCTGCTAAGTTAAACCGGCTGCCTGTGTGGATATGTGTGCAATATGTATTGAGACTTACATGGAAAAAATGTGTTTAAAACTTCAAATTGGCTCCACACAAGAAAACATACTTAAAAACTGGCACAGAGCTTTGCCATTGTTAGGTGAAAGAAAACATCCTGGTTTGATTTATATATGCAGCACTCAATTTAACAAGTGTAGCTATGGGCAACTGGAAAACAGTCAAAATGCTGAATTTGCTGCTTACTCTCATTTATACAGTTTCCTAAAGACAATTTGCTGCTGCTTTTTGGCAGGGTTGGATTTTTTTTAACCCACAAGTACAATGTCCAAGTCTCATAGCTGAATGGCGACTGTGTCAGCATAGCTATAGTCAGGTATATGTCATGCAGCACAGCACCCAATCTTTTATTTCAAGGGGCAATTTTTCTTGTGCTGACTGGTGATAGTTCCTTTCAAGTGTCACTGGGTCTTTTTGCTAGTGGACTGCTAGTCTTTATAGAACCACTCTCAGGCTATGTCTATACCTACTGGAAGAGTGACACGCTGGCAGTCAATGTTTCAGGTTTTGATTTAGTGTGCCTAGTGGGGCTTGCTAAATCGAATGATCATGGCTCCATTGTCAACCCCAGTACGCCTCAAAAATTGTGAGGAATAAGGGAAGTTGATGGTGTTTCCCCCGTCTATCTCCCACTGTGTGGACTGCAGCAAAAATCGATTTTAGAGACCCTGACTCGTAGCTGGAGTTGCACATCTAAAATCAATTTTATCTCCTAATGTAGACCTAGCCTTAGTGAGCGTACCACAGCCAGGTCTACCTTAGGAGGCAAAGTCAAACTCAGTTATACAACTCCAGCTATGTGCAGCATCCCTGCTGTGGGGGGTCAACAGCAGAAACTCTCCCACTGACATCACGTACTCCTGGAACCATGGTGAAATACCAGGTTGATGGGAGCATGAGCAGTGGTTGATTTAATACATTCCTACTAGACCCACTAACTCAATCTCTGCAGCATTGATCTATTCGTAAGTGCCCTAGACAAGGTCCCAACTATGGTGGAGTCCAATCAATAAACCAAGTGCTAGCAGAGGTCATTCTACATGTCAAATCAGTGTCTGCTTTTCAGTGGTCAGGCAATTAGAACAAGTGTTTTTGTTGTTAATTAGTTATATTTTACTGTAGTACCTGGAATCTCCCAATTCCTGGGGGCTGACATCTAGAGTTCAGGAGCTTACTTCCATCGGTTCTGGTTTCTAACTCTGCAGGGTAAAAAAAGTTTTGATGAACAACCAGATGGGTCAAAATTTAGGGCCTGCTTCAGTTCCCATTCAGTTCAACAGGAATGTTATCATTGACTTAAAGGACAGCAGCATCAGACCATTATTATATGGACTGCAATATGGGCTGACCTCAAAGTTACGTGATGGGTGGTTACTGTGGCTAGACGGGGATCCTAGCTGAATGTCTGAATATAGACTTTCAGTTGCTAGCATCTCATCCGCTACTCTCACTAACTATGCTGACAGTCACAAAGACATGTACAGACACCTGTGGATCAGCTCCTGAGTACAGTTGGCACTGCTGGCTATTTCAGACACAAAGTTGGACAATGGATACATCTAGTTTCAGTTCCACAGCAAAATCAGAAACAAGAGGAATTAAATGATTTTCTATTTCATTCACAAGGCCCTGCTCCTGACACAAAACCATTTCCTTCCATACCACCCTCAGAAACCTTTGCACTGCTTAGAATTTTAGTGTGCCTGGGGGGAGGGCCTGAACTCAAAGACAGGAAAAGAGATTCGGGAGATACTGAGGCAAATTTACTCTACAGGCATTTAGACACACTCATCAATGTATCACACAGAACACATGTTGATCAACACGTCCACTAAAGAGGTCATTGGCCAAAATCTCTTTGCCCTACAGGAAGCTGGGCACCTGTTCAGCTATGGCTGCACTACACAGCTTTTAGCAACAAGGCTGTATCAACACAGCCCTGTCACTAAAAGTCTGGCAGTGGAGCTGCTGTTTGTCAGCTCTTTCACTGACAAAATACTTCTACCTTTTACAAGTGGCATTCACTTTGCAAGAGCCAGGGGTTACTGGTGAGGGGGGACATGGAGGGCCACTGTCCACATGACTTCCCTGCCCAGGGAAGGACCAGGACAACTCCCTGGCCTTCATCCTTTCCCCTTCACTGGGGAACTAGCAGGCGGGGAGGTGGGGGAGACAGTGCCAGCAGCAGGCTATGTTGCATTGCTTTGCTTTCTCCCAGTGAGCACTGGGGAGGTCCTGCCCCTCCCCAAAGCAATGTGCAGGGAGAGCAGAGCAAGTTGGGGCCACGTTGCTCTGTTTTCCCCATCATTGCTGCAGAGAGTGGGGTGGCTCGACCCTTGCTGCTAGTGATAGAACACATACCTCCCTGCTAGTTCCCCCCTAGATGCCCAAGAGGTTTAGCCGCAATGGCTGCTGACTGGTCCCTTGTCACTCCCACTCATGGTGTTGGGGGGCATGTGCCCTCTGTGCCCCACGTGTCATCCAGGGCTGACGCACTGTTCACACTTGCACTTTTTATGGCAAAACTTTTGTCTTTTGTGGGAGGTATATGTGGGGGCGGGGGGCAGGGTTATTACCTCTGCATGACAAAAGTTTTGTCACTTACTTTCTGTTGTTGACATATCCTTATTTAACATCCTCCCATTCCACTCATTGGGGTGAAAAGTTTGATTAATGAGGAAAGAGAGTCTTGTGACTTTAAGACTGGGACTCAAGAGATCTGAGCTTGATTCTTGGTTCTGCCACAGATTTCTCAGGTAAGTGACTTATTTCCTGTGTCAGTTACCTATCTGTAAAAGAGGTGTAATTTTGCTCATTTTGACTTGTGTCTAGACTGTAAACTCTTCGGGTGTGTTTACACTTGCATTCCTCTTTTGAAAGAGGTATGCAAATGAGGTACATTGAAAATGCAAATGAGGTACATGTTTGCATATTTGACATCTCATTTGCATATTCATATTTCAAAAGAGCTGCTTTTGAAAGAAGAAAACCAGTGTAGATGCTCCTCTTCTGAATGTAAACCCCATCTTTGAAAGAATCCTTCTTCCCTTAAGGATGGA
Source organism: Carettochelys insculpta (assembly GCF_033958435.1). NCBI lineage: Eukaryota > Metazoa > Chordata > Testudines > Carettochelyidae > Carettochelys > Carettochelys insculpta. Next base: position 3,352,827 of record NC_134160.1, read on the forward strand.
AGGATTTTTTCGAAGATGGGGGTTTACATTCGAAAGAGGAGCATCTACACTCGTTTTCTTCTTTCAAAAGAAGGTCTTCTGAAACAAGAATATGCAAATGAGATGTAAAATATGCAAATATACACTTCATTTGCATTTTGTATTTACCTCATTTGCATACCTCTTTCAAAAGAGGAATGCAAGTGTAGACACACCCTTTGTGAAAGGGAGACTCTCTCATTATGTATATATACCACACTTAGCATGGTGGAGACTTAAGCTACCTCATGGGTACAAATAATAGCAGAAGAGGTTAAAAAAATGGAATTTTCATGAAAAATGGTGGTAGGGGAAGTTGGCTTTTCTTCCCCCAACCAGTTCTAAGTTGTGTGTATATGTAACATATTTCATTTAAGTAAAGATTTGCACCATTATTATGGAAAAAGCTTCCCTGACCCAGCCTCTTCTGTAATTGGGGTCACCATCACTAATTTTCTTGCAGGATTATCTTAACAAAGTACTGACAAAATAATTCTATCTCCTGCCTGCAAATCCTGCTGAGCTGACAGTTAGAGAAGCTGGGGGCTATCCTGTCTGACACATCACTGCAAAAATTGTTTGCTAAGTTTTAATTGCAGTCTTTGTTACTTGGGATAATGTAGAAGACAAACGGAAGATTTACTCAGATCCCATTTTTTTGCTGTTTTTTTTTCTTTTGATTTGTAATCATTGTGCATTTGATCTAGACTCACCATGGGAACTAGTAGGAACCTCACAGGATAGTTTTGTAGCTATTGGAAAATCACTACACCTCAGGGTGCCACAGATTTGGCCACTTCAGGAACTCACACTTGAGGATAGCATGAGAAGACGGATGCACACCTGAATGCACAATGTTTACAGTGGCTTGGAAGTAGTGTCTAACTTTAGTGTCGTCACCAAATTAGTTTGATGGTGGAAAAGATTCATAGAATTATAGGCCTGGAAGGGACTTTGAGAGTTCATGTGGTTCAGTGCCCTGAACTCACAGCGGGACTAAGTATTTTGCAGTTTGGATTGGCTATTTCTCTTCGGGCTGTGATTGTTGAATACTCTCCTGGCCTACAGAGTACTCCTGATTGATATAAAACCACTACAGGAAATGTATCATTCGGTAAGTTCATGGAATATAGGTCCATCAATGGCTATTAACCAAGATGGTCAAGGACACAAACACATGCTCTGGATGTCCCTGAACCCCAACTTCCAGAAAATGGAACTGGGCATAGGGCATGAATCACTCAAATAAATTCCCTCTTTTGTACATTCCTTATGAAAGACCTGCCACTGGCCATAACTGAAAAGATACTGAGCAAAACAGACCTTTAATCTGACCCAGTCTGCCCATTTTTATGTTCTTATTGTTAACTCAACAACAGGTTTTTCTAGTGCCTGACCGTGATGAATGTAAAAAGATGGTGATGATGCACAAATGCACTGACCTGCTCCTTACGGTGGATGATTAGGTTCAGATGTGTGATGGGCAGAGGGGTATGGCAATGCATAAAGGCAGAGATGCTTTCAATATGGTGAAGCCATTTCTAACCCTGCAACAAAGAGGCCTGCCCCCTGAAGGAAGTACCTTCTGCTACCTGCTCCTCCTGACCTGGCACCAGCCCAGCCGGGGGCCTGGTGCCCAGGAGTGAATGGAGGCCCGAGGGAGCAAAGAAGGGCCAGGCAGCTAACATTCCCCAGCCAACCTGCACCTGAGCTCACACAGCACAGGGGACTCGGCAGCACTTGGGAGGCGCGCTGCCCCCCTTATGCACCCACCAAGAGTTTAACTGCTAAATGGGGTGCCCCCAGGTGCTCCCTCTGTGACTCTCCTACCGCCCTCCCCCAACGCACCCCGTCAAACGCTGCAAGGCAGGGTGGGGGAGGGGCACAACAGCCCCCGCCCCCCGCAGGCTTTGGGGAACCAAGGGGCCCAGCGGGAAGAGCACCAGGACCCTTTCCCCGGAGGGGAGGGGAGGGGAGGGGAGGGGAGGGGCAGGACGGAGCGGGAAGAAAGCCAAGGCCGCAGGGGCGAAGGCGGAAGAAGACGAGCCGGCTCCAGGACCTGAGCAAAGGGCGGAGGTCAGAGGTGGCCAGTTGGAGCGCCCGAGGTCCCATGACACCCCCCCCCGCCCCAAGCTCCGCCGACGCGCTCTCGCGAGAACCTGCCATTGCGTCATCGCCGTGCGCCGGTCCGGGCGGCCTCGCTGTGTCACGTCGCGCCGCGCCGCGCAGAGGGAGGGAAGCTGCCGCCGGCCCCGGCCTGAGAGGAAGAGCGCGCGCGCCCGGCTCGGCTCGGCCATGGAGTACCTGATCGGCATCCAGGGTCCCGACTACATCCTGGTGGCCTCCGACACGGTGGCGGCCTCTAGCATCGTCCAGATGAAGCACGGTGAGAGGCGGCGCGGGGCCGGGCGGTGCGAAGGTCACGGCTCTGCCTGGTGGCGGGGCAGTTACTGGGGGAGGGGGGCTCTAGGGGGTGGGGTAGTTACAGGGGGAGGGAGGTTCTGGGGGGCGGGGCAGTTACTGGGGGAGGCATCTGAGCGGGATGAGGGGGCTTTGTGAAGGGATAGTCGGTCAGCAGGAGTGGAATCAGAGGGCACTTGCTGGGGGGTGGGATGAGGCAGGTGGGTGGTGGGGCAGTTGCTCGGGGAGCGGGGTGGAACCGCTGCCCCTGAGTCAGAGCCCAGGGGTCTGGTACCTGCGTGCAGCTCTCTGGGCGATCCCTGCCCATGGGTTATGGCTTTCCTTGTGCGCCTGCTGCTGTGTCACTATTTGCTGTTTGTGAACTTTGGACCTGGGAAATGGTTTAAAAACCTAAAGGAACTTGTTTTGTCTTCTACAAAACAAGGTATTAAACAAGGTATGTGGTGGTGTGTTGTGAAACCACCCAGAGGGGTCCTGATGAGAATCAGGGTCCCATTATGCTGCATGCGGTGCAGACACCAGGGAAAGTGTGGTCCATGCTCCTAAGAGCAACTTGTGCAGTGCTGACTTCCTGTTGGAAGGATATTTTTGCTACGTAGCAACCATGGCAGCGAAAAATTTTCAAAAAGCAATTTATCTCCCAGTCTCTCTGCTGTGACTTTAGATTTTTTTTATTCTGTACTACTCCTACAGTGAATTCATGAACTAGTTATCTCAGGGTCTTTAAATGTGATCCTAGAGATCCAGAGCAAAAAAGCAGTCGTAGCACTTTAAAGATTAATAAAATAACTTACTAGGTGGTGAGTTTTTGTGGGACAGACCCACTTCTTAAGATCTGGAAATTCTGAGACCTAGGTTAGGGCTCACTTGTGTTTGGCCCTATACACATTTGTAAAAGAAAAGATTATCTCAGGCTCATAGAGTATTTAAATATGAGAGTCAAGTGGTGGAGGAAAAGCAGCAGCAGGTAGGTCAAGGTGTCAGTGAAATTATGATTAGTTGTAGTTTAGTACACCCCCTTTTTAGCCATTGGTGAGCGTCACATGGACATCACTGCAAAGAGGTGAGTTTAAGAAGAGATTTTTATGGCCCTCCTCCCTTCCAAGAGGAGCAGCATAGCAAAAATAAGAGTACTTGAGGCCTGTTCCGTAATTGAATCATATGAGCATTGGTAAAGTTTAGATGTTAGTTTTTGGAAGATGCAAGAACCAAGTTGTCAACTTATTTGTGTCTTCAAACAGAAAAAATCTTCACAACTGCTCACATATCAAAAAGCAGTGAGACCAAAAGAATTAATTTGTCTCAGATTGGGTGCATGTAACCACTGCAGATGTAAATATATTGCTCGCAACTTCAGCTGATCTTCAGGTTTTATAAAGCACCCATGTGGTCTTTTCGATTGGATTGTTTTTATTAGTTTAAAAATGTTGCTGGAATGCTGAGTCACCTAAATAGTGCTTACCCAAAATGTGTACCTTCTTTTACTTATCTGTTGGAGAATAGTACAGATACTAGTTGTTCACGGGCATTACTTCCTTTTGAACCCTTATCCTGTGGAAGTTTATTGTCTGCACTTGAAAATTTTACAAAATATTTCCACTGGAAGTTTTAACAGTTTCATTTGAATCAGTGGGAACCAAGGCTTCCATGACTAGACCTGTTTCTACTACAGGTTGAACCTCTATAATCTAGAACACTCTTGTAACATCCATAATCCAGCATGATTTTAGTTAGCTGGATGACAATTTATCATGGATGTGACCAAGTTTCCCATGCTCCCATAATAATATTGTTTACAGCCACCAGTCCTGGCTCTCAGTGTTGTGTGCTGTTATTTAGCTCTAATTTATCTCTAAATGTCTTCTAAGAGCCCAGTGCACAGTGAAAGTGTTCATAATGCCGTTAGACAGCATTGACCTCCCACGCACTGGCAAATTCTCCTACCCAGTACTGGTCAGGTCCCGAGGGTGCTGGATTAGAGACATTCAACTTGTATTCCTTTTTAATAGCATGAAGTAGAGCAAGTCTAGTCAAAGGGGAAGAAAACATGAATCCAAGTATGTCTAGAGTAGGATTCCCATTGTACAATTGAACTGATATGACACCTGATGTTGGGGATGCCTCAAAATTACCCATTGTAGACCAGGTTTTCAGGGCTTGATCCAGCAACCAGTGGGATTGCTGTCTCAAGCTCTCACAAGCAAAGCTGCACACGTTTGTGGAACTGACAGTAAAGTAAAACAAGTGCTGTCAGCTATTCATATACAACATATTTATTTCATCTTAAAAAGTTACTAGATCTGTGTTGTCAGCTACCAGCATTGAGGAAATAGTGAGTCAGGCCCCCCAAAACTTGATGTTCACATTTCAGCATTTATGTTAACACGGTTCCTTTTTCAAGTGTGTTTTTTTCAACCAGGAGTGTTACACTTCCTTTCTTTATGTGAGAATATTTTTTGTTGTTTAATTACATGAATACAGAAGCGTGGGCTTTAAAAATAAGTAAATCAAACACCATCTCTTCTCCTTGAGCATTGGGAGTATTTCAGTAAAATTGTAGAAATTGATTTGGAAGTGTAGCCGATTTGGCCACCTTACCTTACTTAATGTCTGCAAAAATGAACAGAGGTGGTGACATTGTTTCATGATTAGGACACAAAGTTAAGGCATAATCACTGTACGAAATAGCAGTTTTTACTCTAAATTACCAAGTACAGTCAACTTTTTTAAAAGTTTGTTTTGTAAACTACTACTGTTTAAATCCTGTGGGGCATTTGCTTATTTTTTTTTTCAGGCAAACATAGTTACATACAGAATTTATTAACCTTATTTTGAAAAACAGTAAGCTATAGGTAATATTTATATAAAATATTAAAAATATATACATTGGTTTTGTTTTCTCAAATTGTAAATGGATTTTGGAGAAAGATAAATCTCAATAGCAATCCCTGAACACTCAGTAGCAACTTTTAAAATATTTAACGACTGCATAATACTCTCCAAATCCTATTAAAGGATTGTGACATTTCGGAAGCTTTCAAACATGTCTTCCAGGGAAGATTATTCAGCTGTATTTAGTAAATTGAAAGTGAAAGTGAGATTCAGCTGTGGGGATTTAGACTGTTGTTCTGTCGACCTAGTCTGAATATGAAGATGCAATTTTCCTTGGGCACTAACAACTGCTTGAATGTTTTATCCAATTTACCTAGTTAAAGCAGACTGGTGGTTAGATAAGAAAGCTCTACATTTCTGCTGCTTAGTATTAGAAGTAGTACAAAATTGCGTTCCTATAGTTTTGTTGTCATAGCCAAGATTTGAAAAACACCTCAAAATTACATTTTTTATTTCAAGGGAAGAATTCTGGTTTACAGTTAATTTTTTTTAAAATTTGTAATGGGTTATTTTTGCAATTTGTAATCAATATTTATCATTTTTTCCTATTACTAATGTTCTAAGTTCGGATTTCAGTCATGACATTAATTACCACTATATTATAATAGAATTGCTTTTACTTGTCAAGTATTGTCTATCTAACTTACTCCCTACTGAAACAGCTATTAGTTGGTCAGTATATCCTAGGAAAAGGAGCTACTTTTGTGCACTTTGATCCAACATTTTTCATAATTTCTCTTTGTTTAATGCGTTCACATGTTTTAGTTCTACTCAGAATTATGCTTGGCCTACCACACCTTACATATTTTACTAGCAAATAAGGAATAGACTAAGGGTGCTAATACTTAATTTTTAAAAAATGTGTTATTCTGACTTTGTGCACTTTTAATCAACTTTGTTACAAAAATACCATTTTGCAGTTCTGCAGCATCTTGCCTCCTGAAGAATATCAGAGCACTTCAGAAATTAGCTCCAGATTCTGTTTTTGAATCTGCACACGTGGACTCTTTTGTGTTGAGTGGCAATGTCTCCATAGCTATGTCTACGCTAGAGAGTATTGCTGACAAAACACATGGAGCGTCCGCACTAAAAATGCATTCTGTCGACAGTAATTTGACAGAATGCAGTACTTTTGTTGACAGACTTCTACCTCTCTCCCATGAGGCAGAACACCTTTCTTGACAGAATCTGTTGACAAAGAAGCTGTGTGGATGCTCCAGGGGCCCTCTGTTGTCGGACAGGGATTCCGGTTCACCGGGCAGCCTTGTCTGCTGTGCTTCTGGTTGGCCATTCTGTCGAAAAAGTAGCCAGGCAGTCCAGCTGCTCTCCGTCGACAGAGGGGATCACCTTTTCTATCTGCTTTCGTGTGTGGCTGCAATCCATTGACAGTTTTGTTGAAACGTATCTTCCGACACTACCATCTCTTGACAGATCACTGTTGTGTAGACATAACCCATGCATGCTCCATGCAGGGGCTCTCTGCATGGATCCACTTGCACAAATGGGACCATACATTGATTCACAGAGTAGATGAAGGTCACTACATTACACATTGAAATGCAGTCATCTTTCTGAAATGTGACAGCAGCTATTTAATGGCCCATAGGAACATTGCAACAGATTTAGTTATGAGACTGAGGTGCTGAACATTGTAATTTAGTTGGGACACTTTGATTAACATAAATGAGTGGTGAAAACCTTCAACTTGGCACTTATTAAATAGATTGTGAAGCTGCTGTGCTATTGGTAAAATAGTATATTGTTGCTGATAACTGCAGTGTATGTTCTTGTCTCGGTACCTAGACCATGATAAGATGTTTAAAATGAGTGAGAAGATCTTGCTGCTGTGTGTGGGGGAAGCTGGAGACACTGTGCAGTTTGCAGAGTACATTCAGAAAAATGTTCAGCTCTACAAAATGAGAAATGGTAAGTATAAACCCAGAACCCCAAACAGCTCCTTACTAGGTTTGTTTTAAAGTCTAATAAGAACAAGAAGTCATGTTTTACAGTTGTATGAATGTGAGCAGATACACCTGCATTTTGTTATGGGGAGGCTCAGTTTCCTCGTGCTGAGAGTTTAAAGGACAGCTGAAAATGTGTTGTGTTCATTTTGATTAAATGTATTTGTGAGTAATACATTGCAGCTAACAGACCATGCCAGTTTTTGTGGGTAACAGTCACAATTAACTACTATAACCTTCTAAAAAAAATCTTTCATGTTGCTGTGTGAAGAACTGGCACAAAACAGGAGAAACTAATAAACACATTCACTACAAGGGAAACAGTAAAACTTATAGAAAAAGTGCTGTGAAACGTACTTTTTTTAGTTTAAGTAATTTTTAGGAATTCTACAATGCAGTTCAAAAATATTCAGACATAAGGGTTAATGTTAAAGTTGACCCTTTAAAGAGAATAGTAGATTATTTCAGGTTGGTGTTTGAGGGCGTTACTACACTTCATTTTCTTGGTCTGTCTGGTTTGTGGGTTTCTATATTTTAGGAGCTTAGGTGTCTGCACTTGCAGTAGATCCACAGAACTATCATTCATGGGTGCTTAAATCACCCTGGCTGCCTCCCTAACGACAAAAGTTTTGCCAGTGGCAAGTGTGAATGCTACATTGTCGGCAGGAATGCTCTCCCTACAGACGAAGCAGAAGCCATAAATGAGCGCCAGAGATATTTTGTTAGCAAAAGCACTGACAAATAGCATTTGCACACACTGACTTTTAGGGACAGGGCTGTGCCTGCACAGCCTTTTTGCTAAAAGCTATGTAGTTTACACCTATCCTATCATAAAGAGGGCAGGTGAGGTAAGTTAGGGACTTGACTAGTTCACATTGAGTCCACCCAAGTTTATACATTCATAAAATATTAATTCTTACTGAATATATATGAAATTCTGGTTTTTTTTAGTAATTCATTTTTTTAATCAGATTTTTTTTTAAAAAAAATTCCCTTCCTGATCAGCAGTAGGCTCCACTATAACTACACACCAGAATTGGCACATTCCTCTGTATGAAACAGAGCATAGCCTAGTTATTTGCAAGGAGGGAGGGGGTTGCACAGGAAAATAGGGTTCTGAATGTCTATTGCAAGTTCTGGTGTGAATTAATTTTTGTGCAAATCATATGGCCCCTCTGCCTCAATTTCTCCATCTGCAAAAGGAGAAGAGAATGCTTCATTCAAGCGAGTATGCAGCTAGTTTGCAGAGCATCTCTGAGATCACCTAGTAAAATATGCTGTATGTAATTCATTATGAAATCTTTACTCCTGCCTTGCGAGCACTTATCACCTCCTGTGACATGTTCATATCTCTAATCAGATTTGTTCTGACTAGATACTGAGGTCAAAAAGATCAAACAATTTGGCCTTATTTTCTTTTGGCTTTCTGAATTTCTAGTGACTGCAAATGTGTGAACTCTTAATTAAAGTAATCTAATAATAATAATACATGTACTCAGTATATAGATGAGGTGTAATTGAATTGTGAAAGGTATTTGTGTTGTGTATTTTGGTGTAATTCACTGTTTAACTCTATGAAGCAGTAGACTGAGCACATTTTGTCATCTCATTTTAAAAAAAAGCAGATTGCTAGTGAAAACTTATATTTTAGGGCAGGTTAAAAGTTCTGATGATGGCAGGATTTCGTGTAATAACTTGCTCTACTCTTCCTAGCATTACACTTTTGATCAGGTGTCTCGGATTATTTATAGATGCCATTAGTCTTTTCTTTCTTCATTGTCACAGGTGGTAGAACCTTTAACCTTTTTTTACTGAGTCTGTTTTCTATACATAATCTAAAATGGAATTACATGTCTAAAGGATTGGTTTTACCAAAAAAAAAAAAAAAATCCACCTCCATTTCAGAGTTATGTCCTATCTTGGAAGCTTCCTAGCCAGGCAAGAGCCTTCTCTTCTGCAGTCCAGTCGTTTGAGGGCCTGGGTCAGCTGTGGCTGGCCTGGGTCAGATGACTTGGGCTGCAGGTCTAAAAATTGAGGGGGTCCCAGAGCTCAGGCTTCAGCTTTAGTCTAAACATCTACAGTGCAATTTTATAGCCTCACAGCAACAGTCAGCTGACCTGAGTCTACTGGGAATGTTTAATTGATATATAGGCATATCCTGTGATTTAGAAAAATGCAGGAACTTTCCATCTGTCTTCAAATCATGAGTGAAAAACATCTTCTCTAGTCCTCTTTACATTTGTCTTATTTAACTTCATGCCATTTTTGGGATATAGTTTGTGTGAAAAAAATATTCAGATTACAGAGGTGTAATTTTCTTAGTGCTGTTGATATCGCTCACTGTGATTATTCCCAGTTAACATTGGGAAAATATGGACAGAGGTAAAAAGACCATAATAAATAACTTTTCAGAATCAGAATAGGAACATGGGATTCCACTCAATCATGTTCCCTTTTTGTTTTCTTACGAAATAAAATCATTGGGGAGGAGGGGCAGGCAGTGGGCCAGTTAGCATGGTGTATTTGCACTCCATCTTCCTCATAAATGCATTTGTTTCTTATATCAGGGTATGAATTGTCTCCTACTGCAGCAGCAAACTTTACACGCAGAAACTTGGCCGACTACCTACGCAGTCGGGTAAGTAATAGCTGAGGCATACTAGCAATGACTGGAGTTAACAAAGGCTTTATGATAAAGTCAGTCAGTGTGTTTGCTCTTTTCCCTCCCTGCTACCCTTCCTTCTGCCACGTTTTTTTTTCCTCCGCAATATTTTTGTTTAATTTTTTTCCCTCAGGCTCACAATTTAAACTTGTGCTTACACATGACTGAGTGCTCCAGGGCAGAAAACAAAATAAAAATGAAAGTAACGTGACTGGCTAAGGTTTTTCTTGTTTCTTCTGAAACAAGCAAATGAGTGTAGTTGGAGTTAGTGAATCCACAGGCTGCCCACAGTGAGCAGTGTGGCATTGAGTCTCTTCAGAACAATCAGGTATTGTTGCTGCGGATGGGGTGGGGAGATCTTTCCCTTTTGTATCTGTTCTATTGTTCATTTTATAATTCTGTACCCTCATCTTACACTTCAAACATAAATCATACAAGGCATCTAAAAAACTGCTGCTATTCTGAGATACGTCTTAAGGTCCAGCCTTGTCTTTCCTATACCTTAATTATGCTACCATACTGTGTTTTGCCTAAAATAATTTTCAGTGGTATGATTAAAGAACTACTGTACAACAGTAGTGCCTCCTGTTGTCCATCTTTGTCTGCTTGTGTTAGTTGTTTCTCTTTTTAACAAAACCCTATTGTTTTGAGGACTCTGGAAACGTTTGGCAAATCAAGGTTCTCCTGCATAGTTGCAACAATATTGTGCTCAGATTTAAAGAGGGGAAATTGACAGCTGTTCCATTGTCTGTAAAATGTTATCTCAAAGGAATTTTACTTTATTTTTATAATAGGTTTGCTTGTATTTCCAGGTTAAGGACACTGAAAACTTCAAATATCCAGATATATCTTTCCCCAAATGGCTATTCAAAGTTAGCCCTGCTACTGTTCATTTTGATGAGCTATAATCTATATATTTCCAAATGGGAAATGGATAGAAGCAATATAAAACAGAAGTTTTTACCTGTGATAAACTAAGATTCTCTTTTAAACATGATCTGATGGTCATGAAAGTGTGTTCCAGAATCCAGTGTCTTGGTGAAGACCAAATGTCTGCTAACTACCCAATATGAATTACTGGGAGATAACTTTCACTTGCAAAGGGAAGAGCTGTGTAATCAAGAGATCTCTTCCTTCTTCAACTATAGGCTTTTCCTCACCAAAACAGTCTGTTTTAAAGGAAATGGTAAGCGATGATTTGCCTTCGTCTTGATAAAGTGGCTATCACCTCACTAATCAGAAACTACTACAACTACAGTGTTAATATTCCTGCTTTGGGCCCAATAAACATTTTGTCATAAACACCAGACAGCTAAGTGAATTAAGCCCCTTTAAAATTGAGATAAGACTGTCACTTCTCATGCAAATGCATTGAATCCGTTTAATCTTCTCCCAAAGTGATTTAATAGAGCAAAGCTGTTTGATGTACTTAGCAAAACAAACCCCTTTTGTAAACAGACATGAAGCTTTCAAGTAAATACCAAAACCAAGTTGAAGATATGTTTTTCAAGTTAGCAGAGTGCAATGATTGACTTCCTTAAGGTAATATTTCAGAGCATTGCTAATAAATGCTGTCTTGTCATTCATCAGTTATATAAGTGCCCTTTGATGCTTGGCAGTTATCGTGAGGAAGTCAGGATTTCTACTCTTGCTGTTGGCTTGCTGTGTGACATGTTCAAAGTCAGATATCAACTTCAGTGCATCAGTTTTCCCCACTTGTAAAATGGGTATGGCATATGATTATGTAATTCTTGGCTTTCTTACAGGCAGGAGAGGCTTAATTAAGTGCTTGTAAATTGCTATAAAGATTTTCACTAGAAGTTGTTGAGGAAAGGCAAAGTATTATCTAAATATACAAGTGTATCTCCTCCGCACAAGAGAAGCGGGAGAAAGAAGGGCATTGATGGTGTTGTGAATTAAATTGAACAAGTATGTGGGAAAGCACGGGATGAGACTTGTTTATTGCTAGGATATTTTATAGAAATTTCCCAGAGAATCTTTCTCTGCTTGCAGTTAACATTCATTATTTGTATTAGGGCAGCTTACCTATGGACTCCAACCTAGATCCGAGCCCTATTGTCAGGGCCCAGCCATACATAGAGCCTGCCCCGAAGAGCTTTCAGTCTAAATCACCAAGACAAAAGAGGAATGGGAGACCTGTGGCTCAGTAAAGTTTTGACTTGCTCAGGTTCAGTCAGCTTGGCATAGAGCACAGGAGTCCTGGCTTCCGGTCCTCTGTGTGAGCCACACCTCATTCTGTATTTATTTAATCTGTAGGAAGAATATTGCCACTCCAAACAAATTGGACTGTAGATGTTAGTCCTATTAAAAAGGGTACTAATTTTAACTTTCATTCAAATGTTCACATTTTGTATATTTGCTTGGAGCTGTTCTCAGTGTCCATGAGTGAAATTAGGCACAGTATTGTAATTCTCTCTGTGCTGCTCCACACATCCTTGTCTGTCAGTTGCATAAGAGGCTGATTACTTGTCTGAAGGTCACAGGACCCTCAAAGCAGATGGCACAGGTGAAATTGACTTTGAATGTCCTGCCCACTTAAATACTGACAGCCGTTTGTTACATATGATAAAAATATCACTAACGAGGGTAATTTAGCATGCTTTTTGGCAAATGTGGTTAGCAGGATGTGACATGATGTGGCACAGTCTTCTTCCTCTATGTGCCATGTCCCTTGAGGCCTCATCCTCCCTGCATCGCCCCTCCTCCCTGTGCCCGGGCTTGCCTTCCAGCTCACCTGCTCCAGATGGGCAGCACAGTGGGGAGGACACTGGCAAAGGCAGATGTGTTTATTTACCGGAGACAAAATGTTGTGCTGCTGCAGATGGCAATGCCCCCGAGCAAATGGCGCACTTTGACACCACTGTCACACTACAGAGATCTCTGTACTGTGGGGAGAACAGTGTCATGTTTTAAAACTTAGCACTTAGGGCTTGTATGAAAGTATGGCACTTTTAACATGGAGCTACAAACGTTAGCATTGGAAAGTTATATTATTTGTTCAATCACTTGTCAGATATTGTGTTTCTGTACCTGTTGTGACAGGGTTAGAATCAATAAAAATATAGCCAGTGGTGCTTCGTACGAAGAAATCATTCACATAGGACTCTGGGAGTCTATTAAACTAATTCTACTGGTTGTAGCCATAAAATATAATATATATGCCAAGCTAAACTGTACTTGAAGAAGGAAAGAGGAGGGGGGTCTAGGTAATTTACCTATAGGTTTAAATATGTTTTCATCTTGATGCATACTTTGCTGTGCAAAGTTCCCTCAACATTGAATTGAGCATATACTCTTGGCTAAGAGCAGCTAATAATGGGACAGGCTAAGATGAAAAGATATTTTTAAGATATCCAAGAATGGAATGTGTAAGCCAGTTTGCCTTGCCCAAACCTGATTTATTTCTTAATATTTTGGAAAGTCACTGGACCTAAGCTGCATGTAGCTTCTGCTCTGTACTGACTCAAGTTGACACTTTAAACCTGTGACCATGTGAATGCACAGACTGTCTTGGTCGGACAATAGGAAATGTTACATTAGTGAGATGAACATCTGAAGATGGAGCTTCCTAAAATATGGTGACCCTTCCATACTCTGATTATTCCCCTAATTTTAGGGGCAGGGGAGCAGGCGAATTAGGAAACATCCCCTAATGTTCATTTTGTTACTGTCTGACCCCCAACTTTGAGTATATTTTGTCCATGATCCCTTCTGCCTTTTTCTTCACTTGTACCCTAAAAAGTCCTTTATGTTGGGTTAGCCTTGAGGAAGAGCCAGGCTCTAGAGTCTCTATCCTGTCTGAGTAATGCTGTGGGAGGTTGAACTCTTGAGCTATGCTGGTTTAAATTAACCTTTTTTTTTTTTCCCTTGTAACTTGCTGTTTTGCCCATCACAGTGCTGATACAGTTATGAGTTTTCAGGTGTAAATCCCCTCTCTCTGGGGGATTGTACGTGAGAAGGTGTTGCTTTCTCACTCCTAGAGTGTGTGTGCTACCCAGTTAGGTGCCTGCTGAGATCAGAAATCCCTTTTTCTGTGCTAAATAGTCCCATTAGAAATATAGTGACATATGAAAGAGTTTGGCTTTGTAAAAAGATCCTGTAGATCTACTCCGTCACTAATTTTTCTGAATCCCTACTCATTGAGTTCCACACTAACCCTACTCAACTGTCTTTAGTCTATAACTTTAGCTTTAAAACCTTTTTAAATTTTGAACAAATAAATCTGGTTTGTTTCAGCCATTGATAACCTGGTAATGGAAGCTGTTTGGCCTAAACCTATGATTGGGAAGTGGTAACTTAAATCCAGAACACTTCTCAACACCACCCTCTTCTTGTCAAATAGGTTGGGAAGTAGCACTGTGTCAAAAGGTACTTGGGCCCTATACATGTGGTGTCAGTCAGAAATTTAATCCAGCGATCCAACTCCTAATTTTCTGTTACAGCTAGTAATTGTCACTTCTTCGCATAGGGTGGGGGTGAAACACAATGTGGGGGACAGAATAGTCACATGGGACTAGATGTGTGGCTGGTTTGCATTTTTCCACACTCTACTTTTGAAGCCTTCATAGGTGAGGGGTGATATGGAATTTTTCTAGTCATACCCTGGCTTGCAATACAATTATGAAGTGTCCCAGCCTCAAGGTGCTCTGGCCATAGGAGCTCCACCTGGGCGCTCCATTCAGTTGTTCCCACCCCAGGGCTATTGGTTGGGCAGCTTTTGTGCTCTGACCTGTGGTGGGCTGCAAATCACAGAGGAGCTGCATTAAGGAAGCTTTCTTTTTGTGGCCTCTAATATAGGGTAGAGCTCTACAGTATAATTTTAGTGGAGTTTGCTGCTTGGGTGGCTGTCCTGTCTGGCTCCGCCCCTTTTTTGCTGCACTACTGAGGGTCATGCAGAGTGTTTGCAGATGTGGAGGAGGGTGGGCACATCTCAATATAACTTTCCCCTTCGTAGCTTTTTTATGGGTTTTTTGGCTGTTCATGTAGCGAAGTCAACACAGAGGCCTTGGTGTTTTTTCGCTGGGTACTCTAATAAAATTTCACCAATTGACGTAGATTATTTTGAGTCTTTGTATATTATATTGAAAAAATATTCTGCAGGGTATTCCAAAGCGTTACAGCCCATCCCAAACTGAGGCTTGTTCTACACTATTAACCACCATCTGTGTCCCTCACCATTTCAGCTAGTTTGAATTCGTCTATTTCGGTGGATGATCCAGCATAAATGTAATGCTTTGCAATCAGTTATTCATATTTCTAGCACTTGCCATGTGTTTAACAGTCATAACTTGCAATGTTTACCTTGCAGCATGTAATTCTGCTTCAACATGTGGAGTCTGCTCCAAAATATTGAATATTGCCAGAATTCCCCTCAAACACTACGGATTAGCAAACACAGGGGTTACATTTTGCCATTGGATAGTCAGTGATTTCTTCAGTGAGCTTTATTTGCTGGGTGGAGACAGCATTTTAGATTAGCAAGTGAAATGAATGGAAAAAACAAATACTGTGTTAACTAGCTGGTATAGTGAGGCATCTGTGCCATATTGCATTTTAAGTCATTAAATTTTGAAACCACTCTAATTACAATATGGCTGTACATTTAACAAAAAGCACACAAACTTGGAGCTGCTGCTAGAGTATAAAATCTCATGTATCGACAAGGAAATGGTCCACTTCTTCCTTTACAGATAGACAACAGATAATTTAGGTCTTTAGGATCTGACACGTTACAGTCCTCATCTTGCCAAACAAAACACACACTGTATTGGCACCTCAGGATAGTTGGTTTGGAAATTCTTTGGCTTTGGAATTAAAAGCTTGAACTTTTAATGCAGATAATATAAATTCACACATTTAAAAGAAGTATACAAACATAATCTTGTATCTTTATCCTTTTAGGCCTTGACCCACATAGTCAGATGTCAGGTGGCCCCAGCTGCATAATGTGGTCCTTGATGTGCAATCTGCTTTCCTAGATTATTTGCAAAATCGATATATTTTGCTAGAATTGCTTACATATATCCATTGCTTGAGTTGAACTCCTGTTTATTTTAAAGCACGACTGTGTTTGCTTTTGGAGGGGCTTTTTAATGTAAAGTATTACATGAACCTGTATGTATAATGGTAACTATTTTAAGCAACCAGACGAACGATCAACAAAGATCAGTTGCCTACTACAGGTCAGCCAACTTGTACTGAAAAATCCTGGGGACACTTTGAAGTTTTGGCTCAAAATGGGGTTGTCTTATCAAAGTTTACTGCACTCTGAATGTCAAGTGTAATTAGATTGGGCTTCCCAGCTTTGATAGCATTGCATTGTGAGCCCTAACTCACTGTAAACTGAAATTACTTGTTACTCTACTTGCAGAAAAAGTACCATATACTCTGAAGTGTTCCAGAGAAATGTGATGTGTTCTCAAACCTGGAGGAGTTTCTTTCAAGCAGCTTAAAGAAAAAGTACTCATTGTTAGCTGTAGACCAGGCTATGCATTCTACCCAGTTTGGTTCTCAGTCAGTAAAAATTGCTGTATGCATATGGTCGCCAAATTCGTCACATTGCAATCCTGAAGATGCATACTAATAGCTACAATGGATACTTTTTCAATTCTTTAAACCTTCTACTTTGACACTTCATTCATTGGCATTTGTAGTAGAGGCTTGTCTACATGTGCATTTGAGCTGGTTTAGTTTCAGGTATGATTTTTAAAAACAGTTTCAACTTATTTAATGTTGCTTTAGATGCTTTTATTTTGTTTTTAACCCAGGCTTATTTTGGTTTAGCTTAATTCAGTTAGAACCAGTTGAACTAAAGCCATTTTTAAACCCAAATAAGAACTTCCACATGGGTTTGCACCAGTTTAAAACTGTGGGTCTTAGTTTTCTTTATGGAATGTGAAAATAAAGCCAAATACAATATACCTACGCTGCAAAAAAAGGAAAGTGTGTTGTTAACTCAGGTTAAAATAACAGTGAAGACCTGGCAAGTCTGCTTAGCAGCCTTCGTTGAAGAGTGTAGCCTTTTTTGGCTTTGCAGTGTAGTCATACCTTTAGTGTACAGGAGGGGAGGACTGTGATTTACTTCTGGTGGAACCCTGCCCAAGCACAGAGGTGGTACTCTCACTTTCCATTGGGATCATAGAAACTGATTTTTTTTCTTAAACAGGAAGGACCCTTCACATTACCCTGCCAGCATTCACTCACTTGAAATGTAACAAAATAAGAAAATGACACTCGGTGGCAATTGGCAACTCTAGATTTCTCTTACTGCAACTTTCTATACCATATATTTATTTATTTTTGGAGAGCGAGAGAGAGAGTTTAAATCTAGTTAACTAATTAAGCAAGCCATAAAGGGTTAGATAAGCCAAACTTTTATTTCCTAGAAACATCCAATAAAAGAAACAGTGTAGGAATTTGTCAAATTTCCCTTCTGCTAAAAGGCATAGAGAGAGTCTTGAAGAATAATGCATTACAAAGTAAATTATTTACACTAATAACCAGTTGAACTACTCAGCCATATGCACATCTTCATCCACATAGTTTTCTTCCAAAAAACAGTTTTCTTTATACTGTTTCGTTCTTCCAACTATATCCTGCATCATCTTCTGGTGCTGCTTACACTTAACATTTTTATATATTTATTTTTTTTAAACCTAGGGAACAAGTTTCTTCAAAATATTCCCTAATGGGGTCTTTCTTACATGAGAAGCCATAAGAGTTTTCTGTAGCAAAAGTTTGGTGGCATATAGGAAGCTATGTGTGTGCTGAATAATGTCTTCCCTTTTTCTTTCTAATCCCCTCCACTGTTCCTTTCTGTAATGCCTCATTCTTTCCTGTATATTGTGTCTCTGTCTTAAGACATTGTCTTAACTAACCATTTTGCTGTGCTGGCCAAGGTCCACCAATATATAAGCACAGAACAAAACCTATCCTATCCAACTTGCATCTGTCTTTCCACGTTACTTTTTAGTCTGTTGAGAAGCAGAAATTTGAAAGCCCAGAACGTTCAAGAAGCAAGAGCAGGTAACTAGGCTAGACAGACCAGAGTCTTTAATTCATTTTTATGAAACCATAAGTGTATGCGTAGTATGCTTGTGATGAGATTTAACTGCAACTGTTATTTTGAAGTGAGAAATTTAGTATTTTATTGATTTTAAAAAATCAAAAATCTGATGTAAATTAAAAAAGCCTGATTTTTTTTTTAAAATTGATTTTTATCCACCCTGATTGGCAGTGACCTGGTAAGCAAGGGTTTAGATCGATTGTTCACATCTAATGTGCAGTACCCTTGGGTATGCACCCCCACAGGTAAGTATCCACTTTGCCATGATCTATGTTTGTGGTTTTTTTTAAATGGGTGCCTGAGAAGACCCCTTTGTCGATCCCTGTTTGGTCGCTGCAGCCGAAATCCACGTACATGCTTCTCTGGTGCCGTTATTTAGTGGGGCAGAAAGTATTGTTATGTTTCCTCTCTTAACTCACCGCCTTTCCCAACCTCCGAGGTGACTTACCTGCTGGGAATGCCAATGTCTAGGTAGTTACGTTTAACGTTCAAAGTTGAAGCACACTGTTTAAAAATTTTTTTTTTTAATCTAAACTGCAGCTTCTCATTGATGCTATGTTTAATTATAGGTGGCAGGGTCTGGCCTTAGTCCAAAGGAAGACTGTCAATTCCTCTCTTGCTGTCCACGCTTGGCAGAATGCTTCCTCACGCCCACCTCTCTCCCCCTTGCTGTGACTTTGGTTTCCGCCAGATGTCACACCGCTGCTTGTCACCGCCCAGCCTCCCGTCGCTGATCTTGTTGTTTCAATGTATTTCTCACAACTGTTCTCTTCAGCTGTAAATTCTGAAGAATTTCACGCTCTTCTTAATCACGGCAGTTATTTTAAATCCAATGGCACAGAGTGCAAAGCTAGACAGGGATAGAAAATATTTCCTCTACCTGAAGGAAAAGCTTGCATTTCTTGAGACACAAAAAAGTGCATTGTTTTGACTTGGTCCCAGATGTGTTAGTCCATCATCTGTCATGTTAAACATATGTAATCATGGTAACAGTTTGAAAAGTTCAGAGCTCTTGCTCATGTTAATTAATTAGCAATGAAACCCCATGCCTAGTTTGAAATGAATAGCCATCCTACCACTGAAGTTCAGTGTAGACAGCATTTAACAATGGTGTTTTTCCGTTTCAAATGTCTGAGTTGGGAGGCCAGGTGTAGAAGTGTTAGTGGTGCAAGAGGACTCCAGTACTAGACTAGCAAAGATGTTGGTGCATGTTAAGGTGCAGTGATAATCTGTTATTGGGGAAGGTTCCTCCACGCCTGCCCGTGATAGGAAAGGTTAGTACCAGGCATTTTAAAAAGCGTAACATACATGATAGTTTTCCTTGGTCAAGTCTAAATTAGGAGTTGAAATTGATTTTTAGATACAACAATCCAGCTTCAGGAATTTCACAGCTGGAGTTGACTTATTTAAAATCGATTTTTGCCACAGCCCACACAGTGGGAGAAACTCTCCTGACGACTTTCCTGACACCTCACAACTGGCAGGGGTACAGGGTTGAGAGTGGTACCATGACCATTTGATTTAGCGTGTCCCTACTAAGTGCTCTACATCAAACTCTGGAAGATTGACTGCCAGTATGTTGATTTTTTTCCTATTAGTGTAGCAGTACCCTTAAGCTATGTCTGTACGAGCCCCTTCCTTTCAGAAGGGGCATGTTAATGAGCGAGTTCTGGTGTTAGGAAGAAGCGGTTTTCAGACTGGGGGTCCTTTCAAAAGGCCCCCGTCTCCCGGGGCAGCACACGATTCAAAAGCAGCACTTTTGAATCACTGCGGCTGCCATTATACTAATGAGATGGTGCATAGCACCTCACTAGCATCTTTCGAACTTGCTCATTAACACGCCCCTTCCGAAAGGAAGGGGCTCGTGTAGACACAGCTTTAGGGTTTTGTAATGCTGCCCACCACCATACTATCTGTGGTCTTAATTTTTACATAGAAAATGCAGCATTCTTACTGGACTTCTGGAGTCTCTGGATCCTCCCTTTTGGGAGTAAAATCTGCTTGAGGATGTAATTTGTAAGATTTGGTTTTTATTTGTTTGGCAGTTGTCTGGTAAATGGGCATGTTAGCTGATTGATATTTGCAGTATAACTGAAAAAAGCAGACTAGGACAGAACTGATTTTTATTATTGTCAGGTCAAATGGTCAGGAGCGTATAATTCAACAAATGTGGGAGTTTGGTATTTTCTTGTGGTCCAGTGTTTTTAGAAGTTGGTTCCTGAAGCCTTTATGTTAACAGAAGTTGCAGCCCCTGGCATTAAGGGCACAATGCTTGGTTCAGAGTTTTCTTTGTCTCCAACTACCATTGCAGTTCAAATATTTTAAGGATCAGCAGTTTAATTACTTTAACTTTCACATAGGAAAATATATATATTTTTAAAAAACAGAATAGTTTTAACAATCAGTCCCCCACAAAATGTGCCACATTCCAAAATGTAGCTTTGCTGGGACTTCCAATACAAGTCTCCAATGGCTACACTTGAAACAAATCTTGGAACGCTTGAAAATTCTAACAGTTTAGTGAGGGTTGTGGAGGCAACAGAGGGAAGCAAAGGTGACTTTAGATATCAGTAAAAGACATTGCTTGAAAATAGACCTCTTCCATGGAAGACATGAATTTTACCCCTCACCTCAACATGATGTATGAAAATGCCCTTTTAATATTGTATTTCTTTATGTTCATGGACTCTAAAACATCAAGGTATTGATCAGAAAGGGTGTAGAAATAGTAAGTAAATGTGAAAATAAGTATCTAATGTTTGAACCTTGCCCTCCTCTAGTAGTGATATAGAAGACTATTTACATTTGAAATTAAAAAAACACGCAAGCAAAAGATGTTTCATGGAGCTTCTTCAGAAGAATTTTAGAAACTGCAAGTTGTTACACAGCTGCATTGATTTAATTAGTCTGTGACACCACTTATTTATGCTTAAGCTTCTCACACATGCAAAAGTTGGTAATTCGAAGTAGCACAATAATTTGTGAGTATCTTCTCTGCTGTGTGTCATGGCTTTTAAATGCCAACTTTGGTGTGCATGAGATGTTTAAGCATAAATGAAAATACACTGGCTAATTAAATGAATGCATTTGTGTAGCAGCTTGATTCTGGAATGATTGAAACCATCTTTCTTGGTTTATATTTTGGAATGTAAATGAGGCTATCGTTTTGCTATCCATCTTTACTTTTCCTGATGAAAGCAGAAATCAAGCCTTGGAAAGATATGGTATACACCAGGATTTGGTTGCAGCCAGCTCTGAGATTGATCTGAGCTTGTTTTTATCAGTTTGAATGCTTACCATTTATATACTTCAGTAAATTGCTTTTATTAAGAGGGTCCAGAAACACTGAGTGAATTAATTCGCTAAAGCTTTTATAAGGACATGTTGGTTCATGAAGTGTGAAAGATCAGCAACCTGTCCTCTTGCTATGAGGGCATTCAAATTATAGCACTCTAATTCCTTTTTAAAAACTATTTCAACTCAAGATTCTTTGTAGTAAGTGTCTCCAGTGATGTCCTTTGCTGTCATGGTTTTGTGGCCTCAACTTAATATTATCCCAACTACGTAATACTAATCTATTTTGTTTAAAGCTTTCTAATAGCTTCTTAAGGAAGGAATCAGTGAGTCAGAATAACTAGAATTAACATCCTGGCCGTGTCTACGCTAGCCCAAAATTTTGAAATGGCCATACAAATGGCCATTTCGAAGTTTACTAATGAAGCGCTGAAATACATATTCAGGGCCTCATTAGAATGCTGGCAGCTGCGGCACTTCGAAATTGATGCGGCTTGTCCAGACGGGGCTCCTTTTCGAAAGGAACCTTGGCAACTTCGAAATCCCCTTATTCCTATCTGCTGCTGTTAGGAATAAGGGGATTTCGAATTTGCGGGGGTCCTTTCGAAAAGGAACCCCGTCTGGACAAGCCGCATCAATTTCGAAGTGCTGCGGCTGCCGGCATTCTAGTGAGTCCCTGAATATGTATTTCAGCGCTTCATTAGTAAACTTTGAAACGGCCATTTGCATGGCCATTTTGAAGTTTTGGGCTAGTGTAGACATAGCCCCTGAGAGAGACAGTGATGGAAATAATGTTTTGCCTCCTAAGGATTTAATCACTTTTTAGTTTGCATTCTCAAGTATGTAAGAAGCATGCTCCAACCAACTATACATATCCCAGGCCTTCAGAATGAGTGTGCTCTCCATCCTGACGCTAGTGGTAGATGTTATTCTTCCCTACTCTGGCTGGCTGGTTTGTTGATCTAAATTTTCTGAAAAGCTAATGAACACTCTGTGTAATGTCAGTTTCTTATTAATGCCAAGTATTAAAATCTGTATGGAACTATTAAGTGTAAAAGTGTTGGGCAGGCGTATGGTGATTCTAGGTACTCCTTTTGTGAGTCTGTGCATCACAAATTGGTAATCTTGTGTGTGCGTGTGCATTATGAAATCATGTCTAATGTGTTCACATGTGTTTGGAATATGTATAGCTATGTGCTTACACAACCACTACCCACTGTGGAAAATGCAATAAGAGTACATGGGTTTTTAAATAAAATAACCCATAGAAAACGTTATCCAAACTCCTGGGGCTTTGCAGAATTACTAGATCTGTGTTTATAATACAGTGTAAGGCATGTCTGTATTAGTGGAAATGGGTGGTCTGTCTTGGCTAAAGAATAAACATGAAAACATCTTTATTTAATGGATTGCTTTTAAAGTCTTAAACAAGAATAAGGAGGGAAAGTATTAAACTGGAGCAGACTAATGCATAATTCTCTGAATCTGTCAGACCATTTGTGAAACTTAAGTGACAAAAATTTGAATATGTTTCTTAAATGTTAGTGATTGTGGTGGGAATGCGGGGAGTGAACTTTGATTATCTTGCTCTTACAGTAACAAGGAGTCAGGTCAGGTTCTGAAAATTTAGATGGAAACTAATTGAAAGTAAGGCCATGGAGCTCTTTGTTCAGGTTAGCTCAGTGATTTTTTAGCATAAAGTTGGTACATGGAATAAAAGTCTAATTGGCAATTAATGTTACAATGTAACATTATATATATAAAACTGTTCACACTGTGTTCTGTTTTCATACAGCCTTACAACCCCATGTAGTTAACTTCGTGTAACTAAGTAAACAGCATATTAAATTAACGGGAACTTTGTTCAGGCCAAAAAAAGTCCACATTGTGCTTGCATGCCAACAGACAAAAGCCCCAGCATTTTTTTGAGTTGTAGTGTGGTGTGCATGTATTTTTTTTTTTTTTTTATGATTTGTCTCCTGAAGATTGAAATACTAACTGTGAAAGGGTCCCAAGGAGCAGACTGAAGGGGAAGTAAGCATCTTACACAGCTTAAAGGAATGCAGTGGGCAAAGAAGTTTGCTTCCCAACAACAACATAACTTGAACCACTCCAGGATTACTAATTCAGATGCTTTCCTCAATAGTTTGTGCAGTTTCTAGGAACACTTTGGTTCCAAAGGAGCATGTTGAAATAGGCTGGATTACCAGTCTCTACATGTTATGGGGGGCAATAGAGGGGAGGCTGGTTTGTATTGCTGCGTTACCAAAAATTCTGTATTTTTGCTTGCAGACCCCTTACCATGTGAATCTTCTTTTGGCCGGCTATGATGAGCATGAAGGCCCTGCCCTTTATTATATGGATTACCTTGCAGCCCTTGCTAAAGCTCCCTTTGCAGCACATGGATATGGTGCGTTCCTAACACTGAGCATTCTTGATCGCTATTACAAGCCAAGTAAGTATGAAGCCTGTGGCAAAGAAACAAATCTTCTTCTGACTAGTAAAGCAAAGGCTTACTAAAATGGCATTTTCCATTTGTGAATCATGTTGAGTTACTCTGCCCAGTTCTTTTGCTGTAGTAGTTGCAGAGACTAAATATTCATTGAGGAATAAAGATAAAAAAAAAATCTATAAACAAGCTTTTCAGCAGCAATGGAGGCTGCAATGAAACTAGACTTTTTTCAAAGTGCTTGCAGTTCCTGATTTAAAGTAAGGAAGTGAGTATTTTTTTTATCTGAATTACTAACCTGTAAGTTCCTGTCCATCATATCATAAATAGAGGTTTGATGGCTTTGCTACAGTTTTTTGGGTACTAATGACTTTTTGCCCATGGTGTCATACTGATAATGTGATTCTTAGCATTTCTGTCTTCAGGTCCCAGGGCACTAACAAATGGTAGTTAAATCATGATGTCCAAAACTAAACAGTGAGATGGGAAGATGTCTTCAACTAGCACCTGCCTAGAAACTATGGTTCAAATACTTTTCTGCTACTGTATGTTACCTAGATTGCTGGCTATAATGTGCATACGGTATCTTCCAAAGAGTTCCTCTTCAGAGTGCAGCCTAATTTCCTGTTTGTCCATAACTTGCATCGGTTCAATTCGTAGCATACTAAAAAGACAAAAGAATAAAAGCGCACTTTTTTTCCAATACATTTATACTGTCCTTTTTTATAGATCACAGGTCAGGGGGCAGGGGGGGGAGCTTTGTTTTTGCTGCTTTGCAACCTTTTCTGATGCAGATGC